>NC_068421.1:83700928-83955928 GCF_023373465.1 Oncorhynchus keta | reverse complement strand
GAGGTGAGGAGGGTGAGGAGGGTGAGGAGAGGGGTGAGGAGGGTGAGGAGGGTGAGGATGGGTGAGGAGGGTGAGGAGAGGGGTGAAGGGGTTAAGGAAAGGGGTGAGGAGGGTGAGGAGAGGGGTGAAGGGGTTAAGGAAAGGGGTGAGGAGGGTGAAGAGAGCGGTGAGGAGGGTGAAGAGGGTGTGGATGGGTGAGGAGGGTGAGGAGAAGGGTGAAGGGTTGAGGAAAGGGGTGAGGAGGTGTGAGGGGGCGAGGGAGGGTGAGTGGAGTGAAGAGGGTGAGGAGGGGTGAAGGGGCGAGGGGGCGAGGGAGGGTGAGTGGAGTGAAGAGGGTGAGGAGGGGTGAAGGGGCGAGGGGGCGAGGGAGGGTGAGTGGAGTGAAGAGGGTGAGGAGGGGTGAAGGGGTGCTTTGCAATGTAAGACCCTGGCTTAGTCTGGCGGAACATCAGTTGACACTAGAAAAATACAGCCGCCAATAAATCTCTGGTAACAGCCCAGGATTCAAGTTTCCCTCTGTGATATATCAGACTTACCATTTGGGAATTGCAAACTCTGTAGATAATTTGTACAACTTACTTTAAAACATGAACACTACTGGAAGCATAAATGTGGACTGAGAGAAGGTAGCCTGGCCTTTCTCAGATGAAACCCAGTTGGATATCATTTATCTTTTCAACAGCCGCCCCTTCTTATTCCTTCCTCTCCAAAGATTGTGGGAAATAATCAACGACACAGCCCAATGTTTATATTTAACCAGTGATGCACCCAACAGTTGCTACGAAAATGTCAACTGTCTCTTTGACTGTTGGGCTTAAAGGGGAATGCAAACAGTCTTTTTGACCGTTGGGCTTAAAGATGAATGTGTGTTTTAAGGGGAAGTTTATTATTCTCATTCAGTTCCAATTGTGTCCGAATTGTGTGTGTGTCCCCTCCCCACCTCAAATTCAAATGTTATCAATCCCAGAGAGAGAGAGAGATCTTAGCACTCCCAGAGAGAGAGGGAGAGAGAGATCTTAGCACTCCCAGAGAGAGAGAGATCTTAGCACTCCCAGAGAGAGAGAGATCTTAGCACTCCCAGAGAGAGAGGGAGAGAGATCTTAACACTCCCAGAGAGAGAGAGATCTTAGCACTCCCAGAGAGAGAGAGAATCTTAGCACTCCCAGAGAGAGAGAGAATCTTAACACTCCCAGAGAGAGAGAGAGAGATCTTAGCACTCCCAGAGAGAGAGAGAGATCTTAGCACTCCCAGAGAGAGAGAGAATCTTAGCACTCCCAGAGAGAGAGAGATCTTAGCACTCCCAGAGAGAGAGAGAATCTTAGCACTCCCAGAGAGAGAGAGAATCTTAACACTCCCAGAGAGAGAGAGAGAGATCTTAGCACTCCCAGAGAGAGAGAGATCTTAGCACTCCCAGAGAGAGAGAGAATCTTAGCACTCCCAGAGAGAGAGAGAATCTTAACACTCCCAGAGAGAGAGAGAGAGATCTTAGCACTCCCAGAGAGAGAGAGAGAGAGAATCTTAGCACTCCCAGAGAGAGAGAGAGATCTTAGCACTCCCAAAGAGAGAGATATCTTAGCACTCCCAAAGAGAGAGAGAGATCTTAGCACTCCCAAAGAGAGAGAGAGAGATCTTAGCACTCCCAAAGAGAGAGAGAGATCTTAGCACTCCCAAAGAGAGAGAGAGATGCATGCAGAATTCTACAAAAAATATCCACTGTGTACAACGTAGAACACCAAATAATGCATGCAGAGCAGAATTAGGCCGAAACCCCGCTAATTATCAAAATCCATAAAAGAGACGTTAAATTCTACAACCCCCTAAAAGGAAAGCGATTCCCAAACCTTCCATAACAAAGCCATCACCTACAGAGAGATGACCCTGGAGAAGAGTCCCCTAAGCAAGCTGGTCCTGGGGCTCTGTTCACAAACACAAACACACCCCACAGAGCCCCAAGACAGCAACCAAATCATGAGAAAACAAAATGATAATTACTTGACACATTTGAAATAATTAACAAAAGCACAGAGCAAACTAGAATGCTATTTGACCCTGAACAGAGAGTACACAGTGGCAGAATACCTGACCACTGTGACTGACCCAAAATGAAGGAAAGCTTTGACTATGTACAGACTCAGTGAGCATAGCTGTGCTATTGAGAAAGGCCACCGTAGGCAGACCTGGCTCTCAAGAGAAGACAGGCTATGTGCTCACTGCCCACAAAATGAGGTGGAAACTGAGCTGCACTTCCTAACCTCCTGCCCAATGTATGACCATATTAGAGGCACATACGCATTTCCCTCAGATTACACAGATCCACAAAGAATTCAAAAGGGGTCTGAGGATCTCATCTCGGTACCTAATGGCAGTCAGGCTACCTCTGGCGAGCACATGGAGGGCTGTGCGGCCCCCCAAAGAAATGCCACCCCACACCATGACTGACTCACCGCCAAACCGGTCATGTTGGAGGATGTTGCAGGTAGCAGAACGTTCTCCACAGCGTCTCCAGACTCTGTCACGTCCGTCACATGTGCTCAGTGTGAACCTGCTTTCATCTGTGAAGAGCACAGGGCGCCAGTGGCGAATTTGCCAATCTTGGTGTTCTCTGGCAAATGCCAAACATTCTGCATGGTGTTGGGCTGTAAGCACAACCCCCACCTGTGGACGTCGGGCCCTCATACCAACCTCATGGAGTCTGTTTCTGACCGTTTGAGCAGATACATGCACATTTGTGGCCTGCTGGAGGTCATTTTGCAGGGCTCTGGCAGTGCTCCTCCTGCTCCTCCTTGCACAAAGGCAGAGGTAGCGGTCCTGCTGCTGGGTGGTTGCCCTCCTACGGCCTCCTCCACGTCTCCTGATGTACTGGCCTGTCTCCTGGTAGCGCCTCCATGCTCTGGACACTACGCTGACAGACACAGCAAACCTTCTTGCCACAGCTCACATTGATCTTGGATGAGCTGCACTACCTGAGCCACTGGTGTGGGTTGTAGACCCACACAAGTGGGTCTACCACTAGAGTGAAAGCACCGCCAGCATTCAAAAGTGACCAAAACATCAGCCAGGAAGCATAGGACCTGAGAAGTGGTCTGTGGTTACCACCAGCAGAACCACTCCTTTATTGGGGGTGTCTTGCTAATTGCCTATAATTTCCACCTGTTGTCTATTCCATTTGCACAACGGCATGTGAAATGTTTTGTCAGTCAGTGTTGCTTCCTAAGTGGACAGTTTGATTTCACAGAAGTGTGATTGACTTGGAGTTCCCTTTATTTTTTTGAGCAGTGTATGTATATATATAATATGACATCTGTAACATCTTTATTCTGTTGGAGTGTTAATGTTTACTGTTCATTTTATTGTTCATTTCACTTTTGTATATTATCTACTTCACTTGCTTTGGCGATGTTAACATATGTTTCTCATGCCATTAAAGCCCCTTGAATTGAATTGAATTGAGAGAGTGAGAGAGAGAGATCTTAGCACTCCCAGAGCCAGGTTGGGAGTTGGTTGGATGGGAGCAGAGAGAACGAGAGGGGGGGGGGGGAGAGGAAGGGAGAGTGGTGGGGACACAGACAGCTCAGCGAAGAGAAAGGAGGGGTTGTTGCTTGCCCGAAACCATCTCCCTGCCACCTCTCCCCAGACCTTTAAGAACCCAATCGTCTCAAATTCAGTCACTGAAATAATTAAGAGGGTGCATGCCGAAAATAAGGGGTGTATTTTGAGTTGAGGGGACATGTGTTAGGAGTCTTGGGATGCCTGGGTGCCTCCGACCGAGTTCACTTGTTAGGAAAACTGGGTATAGCCTTACACTTCCGTTGACATGACTGCGGTATTAAGGTGGTGGCTAAGGTGTCGGCCACCTCTTGGCTGACCCCCTTTGGATGGTCATGTTTACAGAGGTGTTCTCACAAACATTTGCCCAGAGCCGTGCGACGCCCTGACGGCCCAACTGACGGCACGACTGACGGCACGACTGAAGGCCCGACTGGTGTTTACAGCCTCTGAATTTTACCTTACCTAGACAACCAATGCTAGCGTACACTGCCACCACACACACACAAATGCACGTAAGCACACACACAAACACACACCATCCCCTCACTCTTCATACACCAGCTAAACACAGACCGTACACACCTCACACACACACCATATCACAAATGGTCAGATACTCAACCTGACATTTCACGCCACTCAGAGTACACATACAGTACCAGTCAAAAGTTTGGACACACCTACTCATTCAAGGGTTTTTCTTAATGTTTTACTATTTTCTGCATTGTAGAATAATAGTGAAGACATCAAAACTATGAATCATGTAAGTAACCAAAAAAGTGTTCAACAAATCAAAATATATTTTATATTTGAGATTCTTCAAAGTTGCCACCCTTTGCCTTGATGACGGCTTTGCACGCTCTTGGCATATTCTCAACCAGCGTCATGAGGTAGTCACCTGGAATGCATTTCAATTAACAGGTGTGTCTTGTTAAAAGTTCATTTGTGGAATTTCTTTCCATCTTAATTTGTTTGAGCCAATCAGTTGTTGTTGTGACAAGGTAGGGGTGGTATACAGAAGATAGCACTACTTGGTAAAATACCCAAGTCCATATTATGGCAAGAACAGCTCAATTAAGCAAAGAGAGACGACAGTCAATCATTACTCTAAGACATGAAGGTCAAGAACTTTGAAAGTTTCTTCAAGTGCAGTTGCAAAAACGATCAAGCGCTATGATGAAACTGGCTCTCATGAGGACCGCCACAGGAAACGAAAACCCATCTGTCGCATAGGATAAGTTCATTAGAGTTACCAGGTCATCTACAAGTCTTTGCTAGGTAAAGCCCCACCTTATCTCAGCTCACTGGTCACCATAGCAGAACCCACCCGTGGCACGTGCTCCAGCAGGTATACTTCACTGCTCACCCCTAAAGCCAATTCCTCCTTTGGCCGCCTTTCCTCCATTTCTCTGCTTCCAATGACTGGAACGAACTGCAAAAATCACTGAAGCTGGATACTCATATCTCCCTCACTAACTTTAAGCACCAGCTGTCAGAGCAGCTCACAGATCACTGCACCTGTACATACCCCATCTGTAAACAGCCCATCCAACTACCTCATCCCCACACTGTATGTATGTATTTATCTGGCTCCTTTGCACCCCAGTATCTCTACTTGCACATTCATCTTCTGCACATCTATCACTCCAGTGTCTAATTGCTATATTGTAATTACTTCGCCACTATGGCCTATTTATTGCCTTACCTCCCTTATTCTACCTCATTTGCACTCACTGTATATAGACATTTTCTACTGTATTATTGACTGTATGTTTTGTTTATTCCATGTATAACTCTGTGTTTGTCACGCGGGACTAGGTGGGTGAAGGAATCAGACGCAGAGTGTTCCACTGGGGTCAAGTGCTCTTTACTTCGGCACACAAAATGATAAGCCCAACAATACAGGGCACGGACATACAACGTGACAAGTTCAGAAAATAAATCCACCTCTACCTAAAGCGCACACACGTAACCTAAAGACAATCCCGCACAAAACAAGGACGGGTCTACCTACTAAATATAGGGAAGCTCATTAAGCCAAATAACAGAAACACAGGTGAAACTAATAAGACAAAACAAACAGACAAACTAAAAAGGGATCGGTGGCGACTAGTAGGACGGTGACGACGACCGCCGAACACCGCCCGAACAGGCAGGGGAGCCAACTTTGGCGGAAGTCGTGACAGTGTTGTTGTATGTGTCAAACTGCTTTACTTTATATTGGCCAGGTCGCAGTTGTAAATGAGAACTTGTTCTCAACTAGTCTACCTGGTTAAATAAAGGTTAAATAAAATAAAAATAAAACCAGCCTCAGAAATTGCAGCCCAAATAAATTCTTCACGGAGTTTAAGGAACAGAAACATCTCAACATCAACTGTTCAGAGGAGACTGTGTGAATCAGGCCTTTGTGGTTGAATTGCTACAAAGAAACCACTACTAAAGGACACCAATAAGAAGAAGAGACTTGCTTGGGCCAAGAAACACAAGCAATGGACATTATTAGGAATAAACAAGAGCATTGGGATTGTAGTTCACATGGAGCCAGCTGCAGTCCGTAAAATCCTCTGAAAACCCAAAACAGGTTCCAGCTGTAAACTGGGTATACCCCCCTTAGGTTCTCGAGAGTCCTGTGGAAATGTGTCCTCTGGTCGGATGAGTCCAAATTTGAGATTTTTGGTTCCAACCGCTGTGTCTTTGTGAGACACAGAGTAGGTGAATGGAGGATCTCCACATGTGTGGTTCCCACCGTGAAGCATGGAGGAGGAGGTGTGATGGTGTGGGGGTGCTTTGCTGGTGACAATGCAGGCGATTAATTTAGAATTAACCAGCATGGCAACCACAACCTTCTGCAGCGATACACCATCCCATCTGGTTTGCGCTTAGTGGGACTAACTTTGTTTTCAAACAGGACAATCACCCAACCCACCTCCAGGTTGTGGAAAAGCTATTTGACCAAGAAGGAGAGTGATGGAGTGCTGCATCAGATGACCTGGCTTCCACAATAACCCGACCTCAACTCAATTGAGATGGTTTTGGATTGTTGGACAGCAGAGTGAAGTAAAAGCAGCCAACAAGTGTTCAGCATGTGTGGGAACTCCTTCAAGACTGTTGGAAAAGCATTCCAGGTGAAGCTGGTTGAGAGAATGCCAAAAGTGAGCAAAGCTGTCATCAATGCAAAGGGTGGCTACTTTGAAGAATCTCAAATATAAAATATATTTTGATTTGTTTAACACATTTTTGGTTACTACATGATTCCATATGTGTTATTTCATAGTTTTGATGTCTTCACTATTATTCTACAATGTAGAAAATAATACAAATTAAGAAAAACCCTTGAATGAGTAGGTGTCTCCAAACTTTAGACTGGTACTGTACATACATTACAGTACATCTGTTTGCATTGACACACACACAAACACACACACAAACACTTTTCCCTTCATAAGCATGCATCCAGCACTGAGATACTCCAGCCACGTCCTTTGAACAGAGAGAATGGGAAGGATGTGACAAGGCAGATGAATTTCCTCTTGGGCCGTGAGGTTACCCTAATGGGAAAGACAAGCACAGCAAAGTTGTCAATGCATGAATGCCACACTATTACTATCACCCATTTTAATCATGGCACCTGTCACTCTGCTAATCAAAACCATAACGTCACACAAAAGTCCCTCACAACTCACAGTACAGCTATTGTACTCTACCTGTGCCTGTACACAGAACTAAAGACGCAAAGCAGCAACCTGGAAATACTGAGGGGGTTAGTGGCTTTGTAAGAGGTTGACTTTGTAGTGCGTCAATGGCTTTTCACAGTAGCTCCCTGTTTATAAACAGTTGTTGTCACAATGCTAAATGTGGCTTTTTATGAACATGCTAAAACAGCTTCCCCTGGCATGGGCTCCCGCACCCGCGCTGACACAGTGTGACAACAAGCACGCACACACACACAGGGCGACAACAAACACCTCGAAAGGACAAACAACAGTCAGCGGTCCCTGGCCATTTCCTGTGATAGCCTCACAAGTCGCCCAATGAACACCCCTCGGCATGGGGCTGTGACTTTCCACAGGTTTCCCTGACAATTCACCTCAGCCCTCATTCCCCCTCACCCCCACCCCTGAGTCTCCATGTTCCAACCACAAATCTCCATTGTATACCACCTAGCTAACAAGATGAGGACTCCCCTAAATACACTGAGAGGAGAAGAGGAGAAGAGGAGGGGAGGTGTGGGATGTTTTCGCCTTTTGGAGAGTTACCAGTGCTGTTGTTATGACAATGAGCCCCTAATCCAGCCCTCTCTACCCTTCTCCACCCCACCCTACTACCCTTCTCCACCCCACCCTACTACCCCTCTCCACCCCACCCTACTACCCCTCTCTACCTCTCTCCACACCTCTCTACCCCTCTCTACCCCTCTCCACACCTCTCTACCCCTCTCCACCCCACCCTACTACCCCTCTCTACCCCTCTCTACCCCTCTCCACACCTCTCTACCCCTCTCCAACCCACCCTTACTATCCCTCTCTACCCTACTACCCCTCTCTACCCCTCTCCACCCCACCCTACTACCCCTCTCTATCCCTCTCCACCCCACCCTACTACCCCTCTCTATCCCTCTCCACCCCACCCTACTACCCCTCTCCACCCCACCCTACTACCCCTCTCTACCCCTCTCCACCCCACCCTACTACCCCTCTCTACCCTACTACCCCTCTCTACCCCTCTCCATCCCACCCTACTAACCCTCTCTACCCCTCTCAAACCCACCCTACTACCCCTCTCCACCCCACCCTACTACCCCTCTCTACCCCACCCTACTATCTCTCTCCACCTCACCCTACTACCCCTCTCTAACCCCCTCCACCCCACGCTACTACACCTCTCTACCCTTCTCCACCCAAAATCAAATTAATTTATATAGCCCTTCGTACATCAGCTGATATCTCAAAGTGCTGTACAGAAACCCAGCCTAAAACCCCAAACAGCAAGCAATGCAGGTGTAGAAGCACGGTGGCTAGGAAAAACTCCCTAGAAAGGCCAAAACCTAGGAAGAAACCTAGAGAGGAACCAGGCTATGTGGGGTGGCCAGTCCTCTTCTGGCTGTGCCGGGTGGAGATTATAACAGAACATGGCCAAGATGTTCAGATGTTCATAAATGAACAACATGGTCCAATAATAATAAGGCAGAACAGTTTAAACTGGAGCAGCAGCACGGCCAGGTGGACTGGGGACAGCAAGGAGTCATCATGTCAGGTAGTCCTGAGGCATGGTCCTAGGGCTCAGGTCCTCCGAGAGAGAGAAAGAAAGAGAGAAAGAGAGAATTAGAGAGAGCACACTTAAATTCACACAGGACACTGAATAGGACAGGAGAAGTACTCCAGATATAACAAACTGACCCTAGCCCCCCGACACATAAACTACTGCAGCATAAATACTGGAGGCTGAGACAGGAGGGGTCAGGAGACACTGTGGCCCCATCCGAGGACACCCCCGGACAGGGCCAAACACCATCCGAGGACACCCCCGGACAGGGCCAAACAGGAAGGATATAACCCCACCCACTTTGCCAAAGCACAGCCCCCACACCACTAGAGGGATATCTTCAACCACCAACTTACCATCCTGAGACAAGGCCGAGTATAGCCCACAAAGATCTCCGCCACGGCACAACCCAAGGGGGGCGCCAACCCAGACAGGAAGATCACATCAGTGACTCAACCCACTCAAGTGACGCACCCCTCCTAGGGACGGTATGAAAGAGCCATAGTAGTAAGCCAGTGACTCAGCCCCTGTAATAGGGTTAGAGGCAGAGAATCCCAGTGGAAAGAAGGGAACCGGCCAGGCAGAGACAGCAAGGGCGGTTCGTTGCTCCAGAGCCTTTCCGTTCACCTTCCCACTCCTGTGCCAGACTACACTCAATCATATGACCCACTGAAGAGATGAGTCTTCAGTAAAGACTTAAGGGTTGAGACCGAGTTTGTGTCTCTTACATGGGTAGGCAGACCATTCCATAAAAATTGAGCTCTATAGGAGAAAGCCCTGCCTCCAGCTGTTTGCTTAGAAATTCTAGGGACAATAAGGAGGCCTGCGTCTTGTGACCGTAGCGTACGTGTAGGTATGTACGGCAGGACCAAATCAGAGAGATAGGTAGGAGCAAGCCCATGTAATGCTTTGTATGTTAGCAGTAAAACCTTGAAATCAGCCCTTGCCTTGACAGGAAGCCAGTGTAGGGAGGCTAGCACTGGAGTAATATGATCACATTTTTTGGTTCTAGTCAGGATTCTAGCAGCTGTATTTAGCACTAACTGAAGTTTATTTAGTGCTTTATCCGGGTAGCCGGAAAGTAGAGCATTGCAGTGGTATAACCTAGAAGTGACAAAAGCATGGATTAATTTTTCTGCATCATTTTTGGACAGAAAGTTTCTGATTTTTGCAATGTTACGTAGATGGAAAAAAGCTGTCCTCAAAATGGTCTTGATAAGTTCTTCAAAAGAGAGATCAGGGTCCAGAGTAACGCCGAGGTCCTTCACAGTTTTATTTGAGACGACAGTACAACCATTAAGATTAATTGTCAGATTCAACAGAAGATCTCTTTGTTTCTTGGGACCTAGAACAAGCATCTCTGTTTTGTCCGAGTTTAAAAGTAGAACGTTCGCAGCCATCCACTTCCTTATGTCTGAAACACAGGCTTCTAGCGAGGGCAATTTTGGGGCAACACCATGTTTCATTGACATGTACAGCTGTGTGTCATCCGCATAGCAGTGAAAGTTAACATTATGTTTTTGAATGACATCCCCAAGAGGTAAAATATATAGTGAAAACAATAGTGGTCCTAAAACGGAACCTTGAGGAACACTGAAATGTACAGTTGATTTGTCAGAGGACAAACCATTCACAGAGACAAACTGATATTTTTCCGACAGATAAGATCTAAACCAGGCCAGAACTTGTCCGTGTAGACCAATTTGGGTTTCCAATCTCTCCAAAAGAATGTGGTGATCGATGGTATCAAAAGCAGCACTAAGGTCTAGGAGCACGAGGACAGATGCAGAGCCTCGGTCTGGTGCCATTAAAAGGTCATTTACCACCTTCACAAGTGCAGTCTCAGTGCTATGATGGGGTCTAAAACCAGACTGAAGCATTTCGTATACATTGTTTGTCTTCAGGAAGGCAGTGAGTCGCTGCGCAACAGCCTTTTCTAAAATTTTTGAGAGGAATGGAAGATTCGATATAGGCCGATAGTTTTTTATATTTTCTGGGTCAAGGTTTGGCTTTTTCAACAGAGGCTTTATTACTGACACTTTTAGTGAGTTTGGTACACATCCGGTGGATAGAGAGCCATTTATTATGTTCAATATAGGAGGGCCAAGCACAGGAAGCAGCTCTTTCAGTAGTTTAGTTGGAATAGGGTCCAGTATGCAGCTTGAAGGTTTAGAGGCCATGATTATTTTCATCATTGTGTCAAGAGATATAGTACTAAAACACTTGAGCGTCTCTCTTGATCCTAGGTCCTGGCAAAGTTGTGCAGACTCAGGACAACTGAGGTTTGGAGGAATACGCAGGTTTAAAGAGGAGTCCGTAATTTTCTTTCTAATAATCATGATCTTTTCCTCAAAGAAGTTCATGAATTTATCACTGCTGAAGTGAAAGCCATCCTCTCTTGGGGAATGCTGCTTTTTAGTTAGCTTTGCGACAGTATCAAAAAGGAATTTCGGATTGTTCTTATTTTCCTCAATTAAGTTAGAAAAATAGGATGATCGAGCAGCAGTAAGAGCTCTTCGGTACTGCACGGTACTGTCTTTCCAAGCTAGTCGGAAGACGTCCAGTTTGGTGTGGCGCCATTTCCGTTCCCATTTTCTGGAAGCTCCACCCCACCCTACTACCCCTCTCTACCACTCACTACCCCACCCTACTACCCCTCTCTACCCCTCTCTACCCCACCCTACTACACCTCTCTACCCCTCTCCAACCCACCCTACTACCCCTCTCTACCCCTCTCCACCCCACCCTACTACCCCTCTCTACCCCTCTCTACCCCTCTCCACCCCACCCTACTACCCCTCTCTACCCCTCTCCATCCCACCCTACTACCCCTCTCTACCCCTCTCTACCCCTCTCCACCCCACCCTACTACCCCTCTCCACCCCACCCTACTACCCCTCTCTGTCCCTCTCTACCCCTCTCCACCCCACCCTACTACCCCTCTCTACCCCTCTCCACCCCACCCCACTACCCCTCTCCACCCCACCCTACTACCCCTCTCCACCCCACCCTACTACCCCTCTCTACCCCTCTCTACCCCACCCTACTACTCCTCTCTACCCCTCTCCACCCCACCCTACTACCCCTCTCCACCCCACCCTACTTCCCCTCTCCACCCCACCCTACTACCCCTCTCTACCCCACCCTACTACCCCTCTCCACCCCACCCTACTACCCCTCTCTACCCCACCCTACTACCCCTCTCTACCCCACCCTACTACCCCTCTCTACCCCTCTCCACCCCACCCTACTATCCCTCTCCACCCCACCCTACTACCCCTCTCCACCCCACCCTACTACCCCTCTCCACCCCACCCTAATACCCCTCTCTACCCCTCTCCACCCCACCCCACTACCCCTCTCCACCCCACCCTACTACCCCTCTCTACCCCACCCTACTACCCCTCTCCACCCCACCCTACTACCCCTCTCCACCCCACCCTACTACCCCTCTGTACCCCACCCTACTACCCCTCTCCACCCCACCCTACTACCCCTCTCTACCCCACCCTACTACCCCTCTCCACCCCACCCTACTACCCCTCTACACCCCACTCTACTACCCCTCTCTACCCCTCTCTACCCCACCCTACTACCCCTCTCCACCCCACCCTACTACCCCTCTCCACCCCACCCTACTACCCCTCTCTATATCTTTGAATAAGATTTCAAATGGGTTATTTTCTCCTGTTGGTAGGCTGTCTATCACAACCTAAAAATGTGTCTGAATGGTTTGCGCCTTAACAGTAAAGTCCCAAGTTGTTAACAAAATGGTGTCAGAAATGGAAAGTCATATGATTGGCAGCTGCCTACTGCTGCTCCTCCAATAGCACGGATCAGCAGCTCCACACTGGCGCCTGGCCCCTGTATCGCCTTTCAGACAGAAACACTGTGTAAAGACCCCAAAATAAAACAGATCCACATTGCTCAAGATCCACCAAAGCTATGAGTTATGGGTGCAGCTGGAGTGGGGTGCTAAAATATGGAGGATTTCTAACTATAAAGACACTGATATCTCAATATGAGTGACAGAAACATTCACGCCTCGTCGGGTGTGGGTTTCGCTGAGTTGGGGAGGGCAGGGCAAGGGACAGCAGGGAGGGCTGGGAGGGCTGGGAGGGCTGGGAAGGCTGGGGAGAGCTAGGGGATCTTGGAGTGGCTCGGGAGGGCAGGGTCGGCCATGGTGGGCTGTTAAGGTAACATTGAAGGGACGCAGAGTCAGGTTGCAAACTGTTAGCATTCCTCCAGATTACAGAGTCATACAGGCTGGCAGAAGCCCCAGCGCCTTGTCCATTACAGGGCCAACGCAAAGGAAGACATGATGAGGGAGGAGAAGGGAAGGAAGAAGGAGCAAACACAAGGGAAATGTTGTCCTGGGGCCCTTGCATCAGGTCTTACCAATATGTCAGCACTGGTGACACTCACCATCCACTGAGGTGCCTCTAGTCTAGTGTGTAAAAACAGAGCTCTGGTCCAGTGGGGACAGCATTACTGACAGTTGTAGTAACAGTTAGTTGAGTGGTGGTAGTAGCCTTGTGAATGCTTTGGTCCAGGGGGACAGCATTACTGACAGTTGTAGTAACAGTTAGTTGAGTGGTGGTAGTAGCCTTGTGAATGCTTTGGTCCAGTGGGGACAGCATTACTGACAGTTGTAGTAACAGTTAGTTGAGTGGTGGTAGTAGCCTTGTGAATGCTTTGGTCCAGGGGGACAGCATTACTGACAGTTGTAGTAACAGTTAGTTGAGTGGTGGTAGTAGCCTTGTGAATGCTTTGGTCCAGGGGGACAGCATTACTGACAGTTGTAGTAACAGTTAGTTGAGTGGTGGTAGTAGCCTTGTGAATGCTTTGGTCCAGGGGGACAGCATTACTGACAGTTGTAGTAACAGTTAGTTGAGTGGTGGTAGTAGCCTTGTGAATGCTTTGGTCCAGGGGGGCAGCATTACTGACAGTTGTAGTAACAGTTAGTTGTGTGGTGGTAGTAGCATTTGTCTTGTGAATGTAATGTGGCTGTATCGTGATGATAAAACCTGTTTTAACTAATGTCAGACATTATCGTTAATCACCTGCTCATTAGAGGAGATGTGTGGAAGGGGAGCAAATGAGGTTCTACACACACACACACACACACACACACACACACACACACACACACACACACACACACACACACACACACACACACACACACACACACACACACACACACACACACACACACACACACACACACACACACACACACACACACACACACACACAGTACCACATACTCTCACCCACTGTGGTTCCCGGGCAGGGCAGCTCCATTGCCTGCTCTCCCCCCAGCGGAGTGCCGCTCATCTGGGCAAAGGATGCCTCGCTCCCTGGGTCTGGCTAATGATGCCCCAGCCTCCCTGGCTCCATTAGGCCCAGTGTTAAGAGAGAGTGATGGGATGGATGGGGGAGCAGAGGAGAGCAGAGGGATCTGGATGCATCCCAAATGGCACTCTATTCCCTATATAGTGCACTACTTTTCACCAGAGCCTTATTGGTCCTGGTCAAAAGTAGTGCTCTATGTAGAAAATAGGGTGTCTTTAGGGACACATTCCTGGCCTGTTTTTTAATAGACCCTGGGAGGGAAAGTGCTGCCTCAGCTTCTCCTAGTCCTCTTTCTGCTTTCCAGCCCATCAGTAGCCAATCAGGAGCATCAGTTCCACAGGGCTGACCGTCCTGACCGGCACCTCCGAGACAGTCCTCTCTGTCTGCTGCCCGCCTCCTTCTGCCCTCCAGACCAGCTGAGATGGGGGAGGAGGGGTGAAAGAGGAGGAGAGAGGGGGAGGATGGGGGAGAGAGGGGGTTAAGAGACATTATAAAGAGCTGGGGAAATGGCTGCCCCCCAGACCAGCTGAGATGGGGGAGGAGGGGTGAAAGAGGAGGAGAGAGGGGGAGGATGGGGGAGAGAGGGGGTTAAGATACATTATAAAGAGCTGGGGAAATGGCTGCCCCCCAGACCTGAAAAGAGACCCATGTTCTATTCTTCCAGCCCTGAAGAGGGATATCTAGAACTGTGCCCCCAGTCCCTTAAACACTCCTAAAATATTATCTTTAACCAGTAGTATGATGTCAGTAACACCCCAATCTCAGCAGTCTATTCTCTGCAATGTACAATATTTCATGAGTAATATTACAAGAGTTTCTGGGAATAGAAATCCCCCCAGTTCATGGCCCTAACCCTGGGCCTTGCCCACTGCAGTGATCTCCAATGTTTTACTGGTCTCCATAAAACAAGCCTCTGGTACTTTGAATAGAGGAATTGAGAAAGGGCGTATATGTATGAGTTATGGAAATATCTAAATCTGTTACAATATTACAATAAGTCCTATGAGTTACTCCACAACTCCAAGCCTGTCTGTGTTTTCAGAGTAGAGTTGGCCTGAAACTTTCCGCAATAAACTAACTGAAAAATTAGAAGTCTTTAAGTCTGACATACAGAAATCTTTTATCCACAATATTAGTCGGAAAAGGAAGACAGAACTGAATTTTTAAAGGGAAGAAAATTCTAGTGAAGTAATTTTAATCATAATAATGACAAGGCTGAGAAAAGTAACATTTAGTCATTAATGTCAGGGAGGATATATTAGCATTGAGAGAAGCCTATTAGTAACGTAGCTAGCTCATCCTTCGGGGTCACTGCAGAAGAGTAATAATCTTTTGCAAATATATTCTGCAGGATAGACAATCATCAGCTGATTATGTACAGCAGATCCCGCTCAGGTTTCTACATCAAGTCTCAAGCCTAATGTCAGATGTAGGGAAAGAGAGAACCTTCAATTCTGTATGAATATTAACAAGACGCAATATAAATACAGAGGCAAAAATGGCAGTGATTACTAAGCAGTGATTACTAAAATGGCAGTGATTACTAAAATGGCAGTGATTACTAAAATGGCAGTGATTACTAAAATTGCAGTGATTACTAAAATGGTAGTGATTACTAAAATGGTAGTGATTACTAAAATGGCAGTGATTACTAAGCAGTGATTACTAAAATTGCAGTGATTACTAAAATGGTAGTGATTACTAAAATGGCAGTGATTACTAAGCAGTGATTACTAAAATGGCAGTGATTACTAAGCAGTGATTACTAAAATGGCAGTGATTACTAAAATTCGCAGTGATTACTAAAATGGCAGTGATTACTAAAATTGCAGTGATTACTAAAATGGTAGTGATTACTAAAATGGCAGTGATTACTAAGCAGTGATTACTAAAATTGTAATGATTACTAAAATTGCACTGATTACTAAAATGGCAGTGATTACTACAATTGCAGTGATTACTAAAATGGCAGTGATGACTAAAATTGCAGTGATTACTAAAATGGTAGTGATTACTAAAATTGCAGTGATTCCTAAAATTGTAGTGATTCCTAAAATTGTAGTGATTACTAAAATGGTAGTGATTACTAAAATGGTAGTGATGACTAAAATTGCAGTGATTACTAAAATTGTAGTGATTACTAAAATTGTAGTGATTACTAAAATGGCAGTGATTACTAAAATGGCAGTGATTACTAAAATTGCAGTGATTACTAAACTGGTAGTGATTACTAAAATGGCAGTGATTACTAAAATGGCAGTGATTACTAAAATTGCAGTGATTACTAAAATCGCAGTGATTCCTAAAATTGCAGTGATTACTAAAATTGTAGTGATTACTAAAATTGTAGTGATTACTAAAATGGTAGTGATTACTAAAATTGTAGTGATTACTAAAATTGCAGTGATTACTACAATTGTAGTGATTACTAAAATTGCAGTGATTACTAAAATTGTAGTGATTACTAAAATTGTAGTGATTACTAAAATGGTAGTGATTACTAAAATTGTAGTGATTACTAAAATTGTAGTGATTACTACAATTGTAGTGATTACTAAAATTGCAGTGATTACTAAAATTGTAGTGATTACTAAAATTGTAGTGATTACTAAAATTGCAGTGATTACTACAATTGTAGTGTCACGCCCTGGTCGAAGTATTTTGTGGTTATCTTCATGTTTGGGTCAGGCCAGGGTGTGGCATGGGGTTTTTGTATTGTGGCGTGTTTTGTCTTGGGGTTTTGGTATGTATTGGGATTGTAGCTAGTGGGGTGATCTAGCAAAGTCTATGCCTGTCTGGAGTGGTTCTCAATCAGAGGCAGGTGTTTATCGTTGTCTCTGATTGGGAACCATATTTAGGCAGCCATATTCTTTGGTTGTTTTGTGGGTGATTGTCCTTAGTGTCTTTGTTCCTGTTGCTGTATTAGTTGACAAGTATAGGCTGTTTCTGTTTTCGTTACGTTTATTGTTTTGTAGTGT
Organism: Oncorhynchus keta; assembly: GCF_023373465.1. Classification (NCBI taxonomy): domain Eukaryota; kingdom Metazoa; phylum Chordata; class Actinopteri; order Salmoniformes; family Salmonidae; genus Oncorhynchus; species Oncorhynchus keta. Next base: position 83,938,781 of record NC_068421.1, on the reverse strand, counting down.
TTGTGTTATTTCATGTTTACGTTTGATTAAATATGGATCGCAATCTACACGCTGCGTTTTGGTCCGACTCTCCTTCACCACACCTAGAAAACCGTTACATGTAGTGATTACTAAAATGGCAGTGATTACTAAAATTTCAGTGATTACTAAAATTGCAGTGATAATTTAAATTGTAGCGATTACTAAAATTGCAGTGATTACTAAAATGGTAGTGATTACTAAAATTGCGGTGATTACTAAAATTGTGGTGATTACTAAAATTGCGGTGATTACTAAAATGTCATTAAGTTTTACATGATAAAGAAACATTTTATCAGGATTCTAGACCATGTCATGGGGCAGAGGAAGTATTCCTACATTCTGCATTAAGATACACATGTACTTAAAATATGGAGACTACTGCTCAGCACATCTTCTTTTACTTACAAAGGAAAACATCTTACATACTATACATCATCCATGTTCCATGTTGAGGCTGTTTAGGCCTTTAAAAGGCCTTATTACAGTTATTTAGACAGCTACTTCATCAACACAGCTCTGTAGGTCACTGTCCTTCCCTGGAGCTGTACGTCAACGCAGAGGAGACATCGATCATGTCCGCCTCTCCTCACTCTGACCAGTTCATTACATGACAGTACCAAGGACACAGACTCCTGTGTCACTCACAGACCCTTCCTGGAGAGTCAGATTCTTCCTGTATCCCTTCTGTACGCTTCATATTCTCTTTATTTAAGAAAAAACTTCTATTAACATTTCTGGGGTTTTTGGTGTGTTGGGTGTATTGTTGACCCTGACAACTACACCCAACACATGTTTTGAAGCTTTCCATTACCGCTGTCTTTGCTGTCAGAATAAAGGCTGAAACGTACACAGAGATCACATTCTTTTTTCTGGGTTAAAACAATGCTCACTCCCACTGTGGTAAACATGCACTCACAGACCAACCAGCCGCAGTGCAGGCTGAATCACAGTCCTGTCGGCCCAGCCCACTGTCCAGCCCACAGACCAGGGCCACATAGGCTTTTTGTTTTGTTAACTGGTGACTACAGAGAGAAGAAAAGGGAAACTTGTGTAAACAAGCCTGCTTTACCATCTCAATGGCCCCACATGGGTGTTTCCAGTCGATGGACTGTGCCCGCTCGCATAGCCGAGATGAGGCTAGGGAAACTTTAGATACAATCCCACGTAGCTCTGGTGGGATGGGCTGTGACTGAGGGTGCTTCTGGGAAGCCAGGCCTTACACAGTACAGACAAGCTGGGTATACAAAGCTGAGCGATTGTTGTCCGAGCAGGCCCGGATGTTAAAACACACACACACACACACACACACACACACACACACACACACACACACACACACACACACACACACACACACACACACACACACACACACACACACACACACACACACACACACACTGTTCTGCCCTGCCCTGTCCTCTCTGATGATGTTTATGCACAGTTGTGTCATGTGTATAAATGTCCTAAATGTTTGTTTTTCACATCTACTAGGCCTACAATACATAAAACAAAGAACACAAGACAATTAGGATAAGTACACAAAGAAAGAGGGGCTTTACAGGCCTTCTTCATCTGGTGGACAGCAAACACATTGGAGACTCACAAAAAAACGAACTCTCTAATATGGAGCTCAAATATCTCAAATATTGCAGATGATATGATACATTCCCACTCTTGCCTATAATCTTTGTTAGCTATAAAACGTGTTTCAGTTGGGAATGTTAATTTTATCTACCTTTTTTACAAGGAAGAATACTTCATTCATCCATTTTCCAGATGACACATTGCTTAAATTCCAGGTGAGGCATTCCCACAATAACCTCTCTGTTTTGTAGACCTATTTCCCACTGTTTCTTTCAAAAATCAGACTACTTTATTGATTCATTTCCCTTGTGTGTGTGTGTGTGTGTGTGTGTGTGTGTGTGTGTGTGTGTGTGTGTGTGTGTGTGTGTGTGTGTGTGTGTGCGTGCGTGCGTGCGTGCGTGCGTGCGTGCGTGCGTGCGTGCGTGCGTGTGTAATGAAATCTACAAATACATTTCAATAATTACCTCTGATCTATGACAAATGGCCGACAATGAACTTTTTTTATTTTTTTCATTTCACCTTTATTTAACCAGGTAGGCTAGTTGAGAGCAAGTTCTCATTTGCAACTGCGACCTGGCCAAGATAAAGCATAGAAGTGTGAGCAGACAACACAGAGTTACACATGGAGTAAACAATTAACAAGTCAATAACACAGTAGAAAAAAAAGGGGAGTCTATATACATTGTGTGCAAAAGGCATGAGGAGGAAGGCGAATAATTACAATTTTGCAGATTAACACTGGAGTGATAAATGATCAGATGGTCATGTACAGGTAGAGATATTGGTGTTCAAAAGAGCAGAAAAGTAAATAAATAAAAATAGTATGGGGATGAGGTAGGTAAAAATGGGTGGGCTATTTGCCGATAGACTATATACAGCTGCAGCGATCGGTTAGCTGCTCAGATAGCAGATGTTTGAAGTTGGTGAGGGAGATAAAAGTCTCCAACTTCAGTGATTTTTGCAATTCGTTCCAGTCACAGGCAACTGTGTTTATTACCTGTGCAAATACATTTCAATAATTACCTCTGATCTATGACAAATGGTCAATAATGAACTGTGTTTGTTACCTGTGATCTATGACAAATGGTCAATAATGAACTGTGTTTGTTACCTGTGATCTATGACAAATGGTCAATAATGAACTGTGTTTATTACCTGTGATCTATGACAAATGGTCAATAATGAACTGTGTTTATTACCTGTGATCTATGACAAATGGTCAATAATGAACTGTGTTTGTTACCTGTGATCTATGACAAATGGTCAATAATGAACTGTGTTTGTTACCTGTGATCTATGACAAATGGTCAATAATGAACTGTGTTTGTTACCTGTGATCTATGACAAATGGTCAAAAATGAACTGTGTTTGTTACCTGTGATCTATGACAAATGGTCAATAATGAACTGTGTTTGTTACCTGTGATCTATGACAAATGGTCAATAATGAACTGTGTTTGTTTATTACCTGTGATCTATGACAAATGGTCAATAATGAACTGTGTTTATTACCTGTGATCTATGACAAATGGTCAATAATGAACTGTGTTTATTACCTGTGATCTATGACAAATGGTCAATAATGAACTGTGTTTGTTACCTGTGATCTATGACAAATGGTCAATAATGAACTGTGTTTGTTACCTGTGATCTATGACAAATGGTCAATAATGAACTGTGTTTGTTACCTGTGATCTATGACAAATGGTCAATAATGAACTGTGTTTGTTACCTGTGATCTATGACAAATGGTCAATAATGAACTGTGTTTGTTACCTGTGATCTATGACAAATGGTCAATAATGAACTGTGTTTATTACCTGTGATCTATGACAAATGGTCAATAATGAACTGTGTTTGTTACCTGTGATCTATGACAAATGGTCAATAATGAACTGTGTTTGTTACCTGTGATCTATGACAAATGGTCAATAATGAACTGTGTTTGTTACCTGTGATCTATGACAAATGGTCAATAATGAACTGTGTTTATTACCTGTGATCTATGACAAATGGTCAATAATGAACTGTGTTTATTACCTGTGATCTATGACAAATGGTCAATAATGAACTGTGTTTATTACCTGTGATCTATGACAAATGGTCAATAATGAACTGTGTTTATTACCTGTGATCTATGACAAATGGTCAATAATGAACTGTGTTTATTACCTGTGATCTATGACAAATGGTCACTGTGTTTGTTATATGACAAATGAACTGTGTTTGTTACCTGTGATCTATGACAAATGGTCAATAATGAACTGTGTTTATTACCTGTGATCTATGACAAATGGTCAATAATGAACTGTGTTTATTACCTGTGATCTATGACAAATGGTCAATAATGAACTGTGTTTATTACCTGTGATCTATGACAAATGGTCAATAATGAACTGTGTTTGTTACCTGTGATCTATGACAAATGGTCAATAATGAAACTGTGATCTATGACAAATGGTCAATTGAACTGTGTTTGTTACCTGTGATCTATGACAAATGGTCAATAATGAACTGTGTTTGTTACCTGTGATCTATGACAAATGGTCAAATGTTTGTTACCTGTGATCTATGACAAATGGTCAATAATGAACTGTGTTTGTTACCTGTGATCTATGACAAATGGTCAATAATGAACTGTGTTTGTTACCTGTGATCTATGACAAATGGTCAATAATGAACTGTGTTTGTTACCTGTGATCTATGACAAATGGTCAATAATGAACTGTGTTTGTTACCTGTGATCTATGACAAATGGTCAATAATGAACTGTGTTTATTACCTGTGATCTATGACAAATGGTCAATAATGAACTGTGTTTATTACCTGTGATCTATGACAAATGGTCAATAATGAACTGTGTTTGTTACCTGTGATCTATGACAAATGGTCAATAATGAACTGTGTTTGTTACCTGTGATCTATGACAAATGGTCAATAATGAACTGTGTTTGTTACCTGTGATCTATGACAAATGGTCAATAATGAACTGTGTTTGTTACCTGTGATCTATGACAAATGGTCAATAATGAACTGTGTTTGTTACCTGTGATCTATGACAAATGGTCAATAATGAACTGTGTTTGTTACCTGTGATCTATGACAAATGGTCAATAATGAACTGTGTTTGTTACCTGTGATCTATGACAAATGGTCAATAATGAACTGTGTTTGTTACCTGTGATCTATGACAAATGGTCAATAATGAACTGTGTTTATTACCTGTGATCTATGACAAATGGTCAATAATGAACTGTGTTTGTTACCTGTGATCTATGACAAATGGTCAATAATGAACTGTGTTTGTTACCTGTGATCTATGACAAATGGTCAATAATGAACTGTGTTTATTACCTGTGATCTATGACAAATGGTCAATAATGAACTGTGTTTGTTACCTGTGATCTATGACAAATGGTCAATAATGAACTGTGTTTGTTACCTGTGATCTATGAAATGGTCAAATGGTCAATAATGAACTGTGTTTGTTACCTGTGATCTATGACAAATGGTCAATAATGAACTGTGTTTGTTACCTGTGATCTATGACAAATGGTCAATAATGAACTGTGTTTGTTACCTGTGATCTATGACAAATGGTCAATAATGAACTGTGTTTGTTACCTGTGATCTATGACAAATGGTCAATAATGAACTGTGTTTGTTACCTGTGATCTATGACAAATGGTCAATAATGAACTGTGTTTGTTACCTGTGATCTATGACAAATGGTCAATAATGAACTGTGTTTATTACCTGTGATCTATGACAAATGGTCAATAATGAACTGTGTTTATTACCTGTGATCTATGACAAATGGTCAATAATGAACTGTGTTTATTACCTGTGACAAATGGTCAATAATGAACTGTGTTTGTTACCTGTGATCTATGACAAATGGTCAATAATGAACTGTGTTTATTACCTGTGATCTATGACAAATGGTCAATAATGAACTGTGTTTGTTACCTGTGATCTATGACAAATGGTCAATAATGAACTGTGTTTATTACCTGTGATCTATGACAAATGGTCAATAATGAACTGTGTTTGTTACCTGTGATCTATGACAAATGGTCAATAATGAACTGTGTTTGTTACCTGTGATCTATGACAAATGGTCAATAATGAACTGTGTTTGTTACCTGTGATCTATGACAAATGGTCAATAATGAACTGTGTTTGTTACCTGTGATCTATGACAAATGGTCAATAATGAACTGTGTTTATTACCTGTGATCTATGACAAATGGTCAATAATGAACTGTGTTTGTTACCTGTGATCTATGACAAATGGTCAATAATGAACTGTGTTTGTTACCTGTGATCTATGACAAATGGTCAATAATGAACTGTGTTTGTTACCTGTGATCTATGACAAATGGTCAATAATGAACTGTGTTTGTTACCTGTGATCTATGACAAATGGTCAATAATGAACTGTGTTTGTTACCTGTGATCTATGACAAATGGTCAATAATGAACTGTGTTTGTTACCTGTGATCTATGACAAATGGTCAATAATGAACTGTGTTTGTTACCTGTGATCTATGACAAATGGTCAATAATGAACTGTGTTTGTTACCTGTGATCTATGACAAATGGTCAATAATGAACTGTGTTTATTACCTGTGATCTATGACAAATGGTCAATAATGAACTGTGTTTGTTACCTGTGATCTATGACAAATGGTCAATAATGAACTGTGTTTGTTACCTGTGATCTATGACAAATGGTCAATAATGAACTGTGTTTGTTACCTGTGATCTATGACAAATGGTCAATAATGAACTGTGTTTATTACCTGTGATCTATGACAAATGGTCAATAATGAACTGTGTTTATTACCTGTGATCTATGACAAATGGTCAATAATGAACTGTGTTTGTTACCTGTGATCTATGACAAATGGTCAATAATGAACTGTGTTTGTTACCTGTGATCTATGACAAATGGTCAATAATGAACTGTGTTTGTTACCTGTGATCTATGACAAATGGTCAATAATGAACTGTGTTTGTTACCTGTGATCTATGACAAATGGTCAATAATGAACTGTGTTTGTTACCTGTGATCTATGACAAATGGTCAATAATGAACTGTGTTTGTTACCTGTGATCTATGACAAATGGTCAATAATGAACTGTGTTTATTACCTGTGATCTATGACAAATGGTCAATAATGAACTGTGTTTATTACCTGTGATCTATGACAAATGGTCAATAATGAACTGTGTTTGTTACCTGTGATCTATGACAAATGGTCAATAATGAACTGTGTTTGTTACCTGTGATCTATGACAAATGGTCAATAATGAACTGTGTTTATTACCTGTGATCTATGACAAATGGTCAATAATGAACTGTGTTTGTTACCTGTGATCTATGACAAATGGTCAATAATGAACTGTGTTTGTTACCTGTGATCTATGACAAATGGTCAATAATGAACTGTGTTTGTTACCTGTGATCTATGACAAATGGTCAATAATGAACTGTGTTTGTTACCTGTGATCTATGACAAATGGTCAATAATGAACTGTGTTTGTTACCTGTGATCTATGACAAATGGTCAATAATGAACTGTGTTTGTTACCTGTGATCTATGACAAATGGTCAATAATGAACTGTGTTTATTACCTGTGATCTATGACAAATGGTCAATAATGAACTGTGTTTGTTACCTGTGATCTATGACAAATGGTCAATAATGAACTGTGTTTGTTACCTGTGATCTATGACAAATGGTCAATAATGAACTGTGTTTGTTACCTGTGATCTATGACAAATGGTCAATAATGAACTGTGTTTGTTACCTGTGATCTATGACAAATGGTCAATAATGAACTGTGTTTGTTACCTGTGATCTATGACAAATGGTCAATAATGAACTGTGTTTGTTACCTGTGATCTATGACAAATGGTCAATAATGAACTGTGTTTGTTACCTGTGATCTATGACAAATGGTCAATAATGAACTGTGTTTGTTACCTGTGATCTATGACAAATGGTCAATAATGAACTGTGTTTATTACCTGTGATCTATGACAAATGGTCAATAATGAACTGTGTTTGTTACCTGTGATCTATGACAAATGGTCAATAATGAACTGTGTTTGTTACCTGTGATCTATGACAAATGGTCAATAATGAACTGTGTTTGTTACCTGTGATCTATGACAAATGGTCAATAATGAACTGTGTTTGTTACCTGTGATCTATGACAAATGGTCAATAATGAACTGTGTTTGTTACCTGTGATCTATGACAAATGGTCAATAATGAACTGTGTTTGTTACCTGATCTATGACAAATGATCTATGACAAATGGTCAATAATGAACTGTGTTTGTTACCTGTGATCTATGACAAATGGTCAATAATGAACTGTGTTTGTTACCTGTGATCTATGACAAATGGTCAATAATGAACTGTGTTTGTTACCTGTGATCTATGACAAATGGTCAATAATGAACTGTGTTTGTTACCTGTGATCTATGACAAATGGTCAATAATGAACTGTGTTTATTACCTGTGATCTATGACAAATGGTCAATAATGAACTGTGTTTGTTACCTGTGATCTATGACAAATGGTCAATAATGAACTGTGTTTGTTACCTGTGATCTATGACAAATGGTCAATAATGAACTGTGTTTATTACCTGTGATCTATGACAAATGGTCAATAATGAACTGTGTTTGTTACCTGTGATCTATGACAAATGGTCAATAATGAACTGTGTTTGTTACCTGTGATCTATGACAAATGGTCAATAATGAACTGTGTTTGTTACCTGTGATCTATGACAAATGGTCAATAATGAACTGTGTTTGTTACCTGTGATCTATGACAAATGGTCAATAATGAACTGTGTTTGTTACCTGTGATCTATGACAAATGGTCAATAATGAACTGTGTTTGTTACCTGTGATCTATGACAAATGGTCAATAATGAACTGTGTTTGTTACCTGTGATCTATGACAAATGGTCAATAATGAACTGTGTTTATTACCTGTGATCTATGACAAATGGTCAATAATGAACTGTGTTTGTTACCTGTGATCTATGACAAATGGTCAATAATGAACTGTGTTTGTTACCTGTGATCTATGACAAATGGTCAATAATGAACTGTGTTTGTTACCTGTGATCTATGACAAATGGTCAATAATGAACTGTGTTTATTACCTGTGATCTATGACAAATGGTCAATAATGAACTGTGTTTGTTACCTGTGATCTATGACAAATGGTCAATAATGAACTGTGTTTGTTACCTGTGATCTATGACAAATGGTCAATAATGAACTGTGTTTATTACCTGTGATCTATGACAAATGGTCAATAATGAACTGTGTTTATTACCTGTGATCTATGACAAATGGTCAATAATGAACTGTGTTTGTTACCTGTGATCTATGACAAATGGTCAATAATGAACTGTGTTTGTTACCTGTGATCTATGACAAATGGTCAATAATGAACTGTGTTTATTACCTGTGATCTATGACAAATGGTCAATAATGAACTGTGTTTGTTACCTGTGATCTATGACAAATGGTCAATAATGAACTGTGTTTGTTACCTGTGATCTATGACAAATGGTCAATAATGAACTGTGTTTGTTACCTGTGATCTATGACAAATGGTCAATAATGAACTGTGTTTATTACCTGTGATCTATGACAAATGGTCAATAATGAACTGTGTTTATTACCTGTGATCTATGACAAATGGTCAATAATGAACTGTGTTTATTACCTGTGATCTATGACAAATGGTCAATAATGAACTGTGTTTATTACCTGTGATCTATGACAAATGGTCAATAATGAACTGTGTTTGTTACCTGTGATCTATGACAAATGGTCAATAATGAACTGTGTTTATTACCTGTGATCTATGACAAATGGTCAATAATGAACTGTGTTTATTACCTGTGATCTATGACAAATGGTCAATAATGAACTGTGTTTGTTACCTCTGATCTATGACAAATGGTCAATAATGAACTGTGTTTGTTACCTCTGATCTATGACAAATGGTCAATAATGAACTGTGTTTGTTACCTGTGATCTATGACAAATGGTCAATAATGAACTGTGTTTATTACCTGTGATCTATGACAAATGGTCAATAATGAACTGTGTTTGTTACCTGTGATCTATGACAAATGGTCAATAATGAACTGTGTTTGTTACCTGTGATCTATGACAAATGGTCAATAATGAACTGTGTTTGTTACCTGTGATCTATGACAAATGGTCAATAATGAACTGTGTTTATTACCTGTGATCTATGACAAATGGTCAATAATGAACTGTGTTTATTACCTGTGATCTATGACAAATGGTCAATAATGAACTGTGTTTGTTACCTGTGATCTATGACAAATGGTCAATAATGAACTGTGTTTGTTACCTGTGATCTATGACAAATGGTCAATAATGAACTGTGTTTATTACCTGTGATCTATGACAAATGGTCAATAATGAACTGTGTTTATTACCTGTGATCTATGACAAATGGTCAATAATGAACTGTGTTTGTTACCTGTGATCTATGACAAATGGTCAATAATGAACTGTGTTTGTTACCTGTGATCTATGACAAATGGTCAATAATGAACTGTGTTTGTTACCTGTGATCTATGACAAATGGTCAATAATGAACTGTGTTTGTTACCTGTGATCTATGACAAATGGTCAATAATGAACTGTGTTTATTACCTGTGATCTATGACAAATGGTCAATAATGAACTGTGTTTATTACCTGTGATCTATGACAAATGGTCAATAATGAACTGTGTTTGTTACCTGTGATCTATGACAAATGGTCAATAATGAACTGTGTTTATTACCTGTGATCTATGACAAATGGTCAATAATGAACTGTGTTTATTACCTGTGATCTATGACAAATGGTCAATAATGAACTGTGTTTGTTACCTGTGATCTATGACAAATGGTCAATAATGAACTGTGTTTGTTACCTGTGATCTATGACAAATGGTCAATAATGAACTGTGTTTATTACCTGTGATCTATGACAAATGGTCAATAATGAACTGTGTTTATTACCTGTGATCTATGACAAATGGTCAATAATGAACTGTGTTTATTACCTGTGATCTATGACAAATGGTCAATAATGAACTGTGTTTGTTACCTGTGATCTATGACAAATGGTCAATAATGAACTGTGTTTGTTACCTGTGATCTATGACAAATGGTCAATAATGAACTGTGTTTATTACCTGTGATCTATGACAAATGGTCAATAATGAACTGTGTTTGTTACCTGTGATCTATGACAAATGGTCAATAATGAACTGTGTTTGTTACCTGTGATCTATGACAAATGGTCAATAATGAACTGTGTTTATTACCTGTGATCTATGACAAATGGTCAATAATGAACTGTGTTTATTACCTGTGATCTATGACAAATGGTCAATAATGAACTGTGTTTATTACCTGTGATCTATGACAAATGGTCAATAATGAACTGTGTTTGTTACCTGTGATCTATGACAAATGGTCAATAATGAACTGTGTTTGTTACCTGTGATCTATGACAAATGGTCAATAATGAACTGTGTTTGTTACCTGTGATCTATGACAAATGGTCAATAATGAACTGTGTTTATTACCTGTGATCTATGACAAATGGTCAATAATGAACTGTGTTTATTACCTGTGATCTATGACAAATGGTCAATAATGAACTGTGTTTGTTACCTGTGATCTATGACAAATGGTCAATAATGAACTGTGTTTATTACCTGTGATCTATGACAAATGGTCAATAATGAACTGTGTTTGTTACCTGTGATCTATGACAAATGGTCAATAATGAACTGTGTTTATTACCTGTGATCTATGACAAATGGTCAATAATGAACTGTGTTTATTACCTGTGATCTATGACAAATGGTCAATAATGAACTGTGTTTGTTACCTGTGATCTATGACAAATGGTCAATAATGAACTGTGTTTATTACCTGTGATCTATGACAAATGGTCAATAATGAACTGTGTTTGTTACCTGTGATCTATGACAAATGGTCAATAATGAACTGTGTTTATTACCTGTGATCTATGACAAATGGTCAATAATGAACTGTGTTTGTTACCTGTGATCTATGACAAATGGTCAATAATGAACTGTGTTTATTACCTGTGATCTATGACAAATGGTCAATAATGAACTGTGTTTATTACCTGTGATCTATGACAAATGGTCAATAATGAACTGTGTTTATTACCTGTGATCTATGACAAATGGTCAATAATGAACTGTGTTTGTTACCTGTGATCTATGACAAATGGTCAATAATGAACTGTGTTTATTACCTGTGATCTATGACAAATGGTCAATAATGAACTGTGTTTGTTACCTGTGATCTATGACAAATGGTCAATAATGAACTGTGTTTGTTACCTGTGATCTATGACAAATGGTCAATAATGAACTGTGTTTGTTACCTGTGATCTATGACAAATGGTCAATAATGAACTGTGTTTGTTACCTGTGATCTATGACAAATGGTCAATAATGAACTGTGTTTATTACCTGTGATCTATGACAAATGGTCAATAATGAACTGTGTTTGTTACCTGTGATCTATGACAAATGGTCAATAATGAACTGTGTTTATTACCTGTGATCTATGACAAATGGTCAATAATGAACTGTGTTTGTTACCTGTGATCTATGACAAATGGTCAATAATGAACTGTGTTTATTACCTGTGATCTATGACAAATGGTCAATAATGAACTGTGTTTGTTACCTGTGATCTATGACAAATGGTCAATAATGAACTGTGTTTGTTACCTGTGATCTATGACAAATGGTCAATAATGAACTGTGTTTATTACCTGTGATCTATGACAAATGGTCAATAATGAACTGTGTTTGTTACCTGTGATCTATGACAAATGGTCAATAATGAACTGTGTTTATTACCTGTGATCTATGACAAATGGTCAATAATGAACTGTGTTTATTACCTGTGATCTATGACAAATGGTCAATAATGAACTGTGTTTGTTACCTGTGATCTATGACAAATGGTCAATAATGAACTGTGTTTGTTACCTGTGATCTATGACAAATGGTCAATAATGAACTGTGTTTATTACCTGTGATCTATGACAAATGGTCAATAATGAACTGTGTTTATTACCTGTGATCTATGACAAATGGTCAATAATGAACTGTGTTTGTTACCTGTGATCTATGACAAATGGTCAATAATGAACTGTGTTTATTACCTGTGATCTATGACAAATGGTCAATAATGAACTGTGTTTATTACCTGTGATCTATGACAAATGGTCAATAATGAACTGTGTTTATTACCTGTGATCTATGACAAATGGTCAATAATGAACTGTGTTTGTTACCTGTGATCTATGACAAATGGTCAATAATGAACTGTGTTTATTACCTGTGATCTATGACAAATGGTCAATAATGAACTGTGTTTGTTACCTGTGATCTATGACAAATGGTCAATAATGAACTGTGTTTATTACCTGTGATCTATGACAAATGGTCAATAATGAACTGTGTTTATTACCTGTGATCTATGACAAATGGTCAATAATGAACTGTGTTTGTTACCTGTGATCTATGACAAATGGTCAATAATGAACTGTGTTTGTTACCTGTGATCTATGACAAATGGTCAATAATGAACTGTGTTTGTTACCTGTGATCTATGACAAATGGTCAATAATGAACTGTGTTTGTTACCTGTGATCTATGACAAATGGTCAATAATGAACTGTGTTTGTTACCTGTGATCTATGACAACTGTGGTCAATAATGAACTGTGTTTGTTACCTGTGATCTATGACAAATGGTCAATAATGAACTGTGTTTGTTACCTGTGATCTATGACAAATGGTCAATAATGAACTGTGTTTGTTACCTGTGATCTATGACAAATGGTCAATAATGAACTGTGTTTGTTACCTGTGATCTATGACAAATGGTCAATAATGAACTGTGTTTGTTACCTGTGATCTATGACAAATGGTCAATAATGAACTGTGTTTGTTACCTGTGATCTATGACAAATGGTCAATAATGAACTGTGTTTGTTACCTGTGATCTATGACAAATGGTCAATAATGAACTGTGTTTGTTACCTGTGATCTATGACAAATGGTCAATAATGAACTGTGTTTATTACCTGTGATCTATGACAAATGGTCAATAATGAACTGTGTTTATTACCTGTGATCTATGACAAATGGTCAATAATGAACTGTGTTTGTTACCTGTGATCTATGACAAATGGTCAATAATGAACTGTGTTTGTTACCTGTGATCTATGACAAATGGTCAATAATGAACTGTGTTTATTACCTGTGATCTATGACAAATGGTCAATAATGAACTGTGTTTGTTACCTGTGATCTATGACAAATGGTCAATAATGAACTGTGTTTGTTACCTGTGATCTATGACAAATGGTCAATAATGAACTGTGTTTGTTACCTGTGATCTATGACAAATGGCTGTAAATTTTATTACCTGTGATCTATGACAAATGGTCAATAATGAACTGTGTTTGTTACCTGTGATCTATGACAAATGGTCAATAATGAACTGTGTTTGTTACCTGTGATCTATGACAAATGGTCAATAATGAACTGTGTTTGTTACCTGTGATCTATGACAAATGGTCAATAATGAACTGTGTTTGTTACCTGTGATCTATGACAAATGGTCAATAATGAACTGTGTTTGTTACCTGTGATCTATGACAAATGGTCAATAATGAACTGTGTTTGTTACCTGTGATCTATGACAAATGGTCAATAATGAACTGTGTTTGTTACCTGTGATCTATGACAAATGGTCAATAATGAACTGTGTTTGTTACCTGTGATCTATGACAAATGGTCAATAATGAACTGTGTTTATTACCTGTGATCTATGACAAATGGTCAATAATGAACTGTGTTTGTTACCTGTGATCTATGACAAATGGTCAATAATGAACTGTGTTTGTTACCTGTGATCTATGACAAATGGTCAATAATGAACTGTGTTTGTTACCTGTGATCTATGACAAATGGTCAATAATGAACTGTGTTTGTTACCTGTGATCTATGACAAATGGTCAATAATGAACTGTGTTTGTTACCTGTGATCTATGACAAATGGTCAATAATGAACTGTGTTTATTACCTGTGATCTATGACAAATGGTCAATAATGAACTGTGTTTGTTACCTCTGATCTATGACAAATGGTCAATAATGAACTGTGTTTGTTACCTGTGATCTATGACAAATGGTCAATAATGAACTGTGTTTGTTACCTGTGATCTATGACAAATGGTCAATAATGAACTGTGTTTGTTACCTGTGATCTATGACAAATGGTCAATAATGAACTGTGTTTGTTACCTCTGATCTATGACAAATGGTCAATAATGAACTGTGTTTGTTACCTGTGATCTATGACAAATGGTCAATAATGAACTGTGTTTGTTACCTGTGATCTATGACAAATGGTCAATAATGAACTGTGTTTGTTACCTCTGATCTATGACAAATGGTCAATAATAATGAACTGACAAATGGTCAATAATGAACTGTGTTACCTGTGATCTATGACAAATGGTCAATAATGAACTGTGTTTGTTACCTGTGATCTATGACAAATGGTCAATAATGAACTGTGTTTATTACCTGTGATCTATGACAAATGGTCAATAATGAACTGTGTTTATTACCTGTGATCTATGACAAATGGTCAATAATGAACTGTGTTTGTTACCTGTGATCTATGACAAATGGTCAATAATGAACTGTGTTTGTTACCTGTGATCTATGACAAATGGTCAATAATGAACTGTGTTTGTTACCTGTGATCTATGACAAATGGTCAATAATGAACTGTGTTTGTTACCTCTGATCTATGACAAATGGTCAATAATGAACTGTGTTTGTTACCTGTGATCTATGACAAATGGTCAATAATGAACTGTGTTTGTTACCTGTGATCTATGACAAATGGTCAATAATGAACTGTGTTTGTTACCTGTGATCTATGACAAATGGTCAATAATGAACTGTGTTTGTTACCTGTGATCTATGACAAATGGTCAATAATGAACTGTGTTTGTTACCTGTGATCTATGACAAATGGTCAATAATGAACTGTGTTTGTTACCTGTGATCTATGACAAATGGTCAATAATGAACTGTGTTTGTTACCTGTGATCTATGACAAATGGTCAATAATGAACTGTGTTTGTTACCTGTGATCTATGACAAATGGTCAATAATGAACTGTGTTTGTTACCTGTGATCTATGACAAATGGTCAATAATGAACTGTGTTTGTTACCTGTGATCTATGACAAATGGTCAATAATGAACTGTGTTTGTTACCTGTGATCTATGACAAATGGTCAATAATGAACTGTGTTTGTTACCTGTGATCTATGACAAATGGTCAATAATGAACTGTGTTTGTTACCTGTGATCTATGACAAATGGTCAATAATGAACTGTGTTTGTTACCTGTGATCTATGACAAATGGTCAATAATGAATGGTCAATAATGAACTGTGTTTGTTACCTGTGATCTATGACAAATGGTCAATAATGAACTGTGTTTGTTACCTGTGATCTATGACAAATGGTCAATAATGAACTGTGTTTGTTACCTGTGATCTATGACAAATGGTCAATAATGAACTGTGTTTGTTACCTGTGATCTATGACAAATGGTCAATAATGAACTGTGTTTGTTACCTGTGATCTATGACAAATGGTCAATAATGAACTGTGTTTGTTACCTGTGATCTATGACAAATGGTCAATAATGAACTGTGTTTATTACCTGTGATCTATGACAAATGGTCAATAATGAACTGTGTTTATTACCTGTGATCTATGACAAATGGTCAATAATGAACTGTGTTTATTACCTGTGATCTATGACAAATGGTCAATAATGAACTGTGTTTATTACCTGTGATCTATGACAAATGGTCAATAATGAACTGTGTTTATTACCTGTGCTCTATGACAAATGGTCAATAATGAACTGTGTTTATTACCTGTGATCTATGACAAATGGTCAATAATGAACTGTGTTTATTACCTCTGATCTATGACAAATGGTCAATAATGAACTGTGTTTGTTACCTGTGATCTATGACAAATGGTCAATAATGAACTGTGTTTGTTACCTGTGATCTATGACAAATGGTCAATAATGAACTGTGTTTGTTACCTGTGATCTATGACAAATGGTCAATAATGAACTGTGTTTGTTACCTGTGATCTATGACAAATGGTCAATAATGAACTGTGTTTGTTACCTGTGATCTATGACAAATGGTCAATAATGAACTGTGTTTGTTACCTGTGATCTATGACAAATGGTCAATAATGAACTGTGTTTGTTACCTGTGATCTATGACAAATGGTCAATAATGAACTGTGTTTGTTACCTGTGATCTATGACAAATGGTCAATAATGAACTGTGTTTGTTACCTGTGATCTATGACAAATGGTCAATAATGAACTGTGTTTGTTACCTGTGATCTATGACAAATGGTCAATAATGAACTGTGTTTGTTACCTGTGATCTATGACAAATGGTCAATAATGAACTGTGTTTGTTACCTGTGATCTATGACAAATGGTCAATAATGAACTGTGTTTGTTACCTGTGATCTATGACAAATGGTCAATAATGAACTGTGTTTATTACCTGTGATCTATGACAAATGGTCAATAATGAACTGTGTTTATTACCTGTGATCTATGACAAATGGTCAATAATGAACTGTGTTTGTTACCTGTGATCTATGACAAATGGTCAATAATGAACTGTTTGTTTATTATGGTCCTGTGATCTATGACAAATGGTCAATAATGAACTGTGTTTATTACCTGTGCTCTATGACAAATGGTCAATAATGAACTGTGTTTATTACCTGTGATCTATGACAAATGGTCAATAATGAACTGTGTTTATTACCTGTGCTCTATGACAAATGGTCAATAATGAACTGTGTTTATTACCTGTGATCTATGACAAATGGTCAATAATGAACTGTGTTTGTTACCTGTGATCTATGACAAATGGTCAATAATGAACTGTGTTTGTTACCTGTTATCTATGACAAATGGTCAATAATGAACTGTGTTTGTTACCTGTGATCTATGACAAATGGTCAATAATGAACTGTGTTTGTTACCTGTGATCTATGACAAATGGTCAATAATGAACTGTGTTTGTTACCTGTGATCTATGACAAATGGTCAATAATGAACTGTGTTTGTTACCTGTGATCTATGACAAATGGTCAATAATGAACTGTGTTTGTTACCTGTGATCTATGACAAATGGTCAATAATGAACTGTGTTTGTTACCTGTGATCTATGACAAATGGTCAATAATGAACTGTGTTTATTACCTGTGATCTATGACAAATGGTCAATAATGAACTGTGTTTATTACCTGTGATCTATGACAAATGGTCAATAATGAACTGTGTTTGTTAATTGTAATCCGGCGCCGACTGAGATGGCCGCCTCGCTCGCGTTCTAGGAAACTATGCAGTTTTTTGTTTTTTACGTGTTATTTCTTACATTAGTACCCCAGGTCATCTTAGGTTTCATTACATACAGTCGAGAAGAACTACTGAATATAAGATCAGCGTCAACTCACCATCAGTACGACCAAGAATATGTTTTCCGCGACGCGGATCCTGTGTTCTGCCTTACAAACAGGACAACGGAATGGATCGCTTGCAGCGACCCAAGGAAACGACTACGAAAAGAGGGAAACGCGGCGGTGTTCTGGTCAGACTCCGAAAAAGGGCACATCGCGCACCACTTCCCAGTATTCTTCTTGCCAATGTCCAGTCTCTCGACAACAAGGTTGATGAAATCCGAGCAAGGGTGGCATTCCAGAGGACATCAGAGACTGTAACGTTCTTTGCTTTACGGAAACATGGCTTACTGGGAAGACGCTATCCAGGGCGGTACAGCCAACGGGTTTCTCCACGCATCGCGCGGACAGAAACAAACATCTCTCTGGTAAGAAGAGTGGCGGGGCGTATGCCTCATGACTAACGGGACATGGTGTGATGAAGGAAACATACAGGAACTCAAATCCTTCTGTTCACCTGATTTAGAATTCCTCACAATCAAATGTAGACCGCATTATCTTCCAAGAGAATTCTCTTCGATTATAATCACAGCCGTATATATCCCCCCCCAAGCAGACACATCGATGGCTCTGAACGAACTTTATTTAACTCTTTGCAAACTGGAAACCATTTATCCGGAGGCTGCATTCATTGTAGCTGGGGATTTTAACAAAGCCAATCTGAAAACAAGACTCCCTAAATTTTATCAGCATATCGATTGCGCAACCAGGGGTGGTAAAACCTTGGATCATTGTTACTCTAACTTCCGCGACGCATATAAGGCCCTGCCCCGCCCCCCTTTCGGAAAAGCTGACCACGACTCCATTTTGCTGATCCCTGCCTACAGGCAGAAATTAAAACAAGAGGCTCCCACGCTGAGGTCTGTCCAACGCTGGTCAGACCAAGCTGACTCTACACTCCAAGACTGCTTCCATCACGTGGACTGGGACATGTTTCGTATTGCGTCAGATGGGAATATTGACGAATACGCTGATTCGGTGTGCGAGTTCATTAGAACGTGCGTCGAAGATGTCGTTCCCATAGCAACGATAAAAACATTCCCTAACCAGAAACCGTGGATTGATGGCAGCATTCGCGTGAAACTGAAAGCGCGAACCACTGCTTTTAATCAGGGCAAGGTGTCTGGCAACATGACTGAATACAAACAGTGCAGCTATTCCTCCGCAAGGCTATTAAACAAGCTAAGCGTCAGTACAGAGACAAAGTGGAATCTCAATTCAATGGCTCAGACACAAGAGGCATGTGGCAGGGTCTACAGTCAATCACGGACTACAAGATGAAATCCAGCCCAGTCACGGACCAGGATGTCTTGCTCCCAGGCAGACTAAATAACTTTTTGCCCGCTTTGAGGACAATACAGTGCCACTGACACGGCCTGCAACGGAAACATGCGGTCTCTCCTTCACTGCAGCCGAGGTGAGTAAGACATTTAAACGTGTTAACCCTCCGCAAGGCTGCAGGCCCAGACGGCATCCCCAGCCGCGCCCTCAGAGCATGCGCAGACCAGCTGGCCGGTGTGTTTACGGACATATTCAATCAATCCCTATACCAGTCTGCTGTTCCCACATGCTTCAAGAGGGCCACCATTGTTCCTGTTCCCAAGAAAGCTAAGGTAACTGAGCTAAACGACTACCGCCCGTAGCACTCACTTCCGTCATCATGAAGTGCTTTGAGAGACTAGTCAAGGACCATATCACCTCCACCCTACCTGACACCCTAGACCCACTCCAATTTGCTTACCGCCCAAATAGGTCCACAGACGATGCAATCTCAACCACACTGCACACTGCCCTAACCCACCTGGACAAGAGGAATACCTATGTGAGAATGCTGTTCATCGACTACAGCTCGGCATTCAACACCATAGTACCCTCCAAGCTCGTCATCAAGCTCGAGACCCTGGGTCTCGACCCCGCCCTGTGCAACTGGGTACTGGACTTCCTGACGGGCCGCCCCCAGGTGGTGAGGGTAGGCAACAACATCTCCTCCCCCGCTGATCCTCAACACGGGGCCCCACAAGGGTGCGTTCTGAGCCCTCTCCTGTACTCCTGTTCACCCACGACTGCGTGGCCACGCACGCCTCCAACTCAATCATCAAGTTTGCCGGACGACACAACAGTGGTAGGCTTGATTACCAACAACGACGAGACGGCCTACAGGAAGAGGTGAGGGCCCTCGGAGTGTGGTGTCAGGAAAATAACCTCACACTCAACGTCAACAAAACTAAGGAGATGATTGTGGACTTCAGGAAACAGCAGAGGAACACCCCCTATCCACATCGATGGAACAGTAGTGGAGAGGGTAGCTAGTTTTAAGTTCCTCGGCATACACATCACAGACAAACTGAATTGGTCCACTCACACTGACAGCGTCGTGAAGAAGGCGCAGCAGCGCCTATTCAACCTCAGGAGGCTGAAGAAATTCGGCTTGTCACCAAAAGCACTCACAAACTTCTACAGATGCACAATCGAGAGCATCCTGGCGGGCTGTATCACCGCCTGGTATGGCAACTGCTCCGCCCTCAACCGTAAGGCTCTCCAGAGGGTAGTGAGGACTGCACAACGCATCACCGGGGGCAAAACTACCTGCCCTCCAGGACACCTACACCACCCGTTGTTACAGGAAGGCCATAAAGATCATCAAGGACATCAACCACCCGAACCACTGCCTGTTCACCCCGCTATCATCCAGAAGGCGAGGTCAGTACAGGTGCATCAAAGCTGGGACCGAGAGACTGAAAAACAGCTTCTATCTCAAGGCCATCAGACTGTTAAACAGCCACCACTAACAGTGTGAGTGGCTGCTGCCAACACACTGTCATTGACACTGACCCAACTCCAGCCATTTTAATAATGGGAATTGATGGGAATTATGTAAATATATCACTAGCCACTTTAAACAATGCTACCTTATATAATGTTACTTACCCTACATTATTCATCTCATATGCATATGTATATACTGTACTCTACATCATCGACTGCATCCTTATGTAACACATGTATCACTAGCCACTTTAACTATGCCACTTTGTTTACTTTGTCTACACACTCATCTCATATGTATATACTGTACTCGATACCATCTACTGTATGCTGCTCTGTACCATCACTCATTCATATATCCTTATGTACATATTCCTTATCCCCTTACACTGTGTATAAGACAGTAGTTTTGGAATTGTTAGTTAGATTACTTGTTGGTTATCACTGCATTGTCGGAACGAGAAGCACAAGCATTTCGCTACACTCGCATTTAACATCTGCTAACCATGTGTATGTGACAAATAAAATTTGATTTGATTTGATTTGATTTGATTTACCTGTGATCTATGACAAATGGTCAATAATGAACTGTGTTTATTACCTGTGATCTATGACAAATGGTCAATAATGAACTGTGTTTGTTACCTGTGATCTATGACAAATGGTCAATAATGAACTGTGTTTATTACCTGTGATCTATGACAAATGGTCAATAATGAACTGTGTTTATTACCTGTGATCTATGACAAATGGTCAATAATGAACTGTGTTTGTTACCTGTGCTCTATGACAAATGGTCAATAATGAACTGTGTTTATTACCTGTGATCTATGACAAATGGTCAATAATGAACTGTGTTTGTTACCTGTGATCTATGACAAATGGTCAATAATGAACTGTGTTTATTACCTGTGATCTATGACAAATGGTCAATAATGAACTGTGTTTGTTACCTGTGATCTATGACAAATGGTCAATAATGAACTGTGTTTATTACCTGTGATCTATGACAAATGGTCAATAATGAACTGTGTTTATTACCTGTGATCTATGACAAATGGTCAATAATGAACTGTGTTTATTACCTGTGATCTATGACAAATGGTCAATAATGAACTGTGTTTATTACCTGTGATCTATGACAAATGGTCAATAATGAACTGTGTTTGTTACCTGTGATCTATGACAAATGGTCAATAATGAACTGTGTTTGTTACCTGTGATCTATGACAAATGGTCAATAATGAACTGTGTTTATTACCTGTGATCTATGACAAATGGTCAATAATGAACTGTGTTTGTTACCTGTGATCTATGACAAATGGTCAATAATGAACTGTGTTTATTACCTGTGATCTATGACAAATGGTCAATAATGAACTGTGTTTATTACCTGTGATCTATGACAAATGGTCAATAATGAACTGTGTTTATTACCTGTGATCTATGACAAATGGTCAATAATGAACTGTGTTTGTTACCTGTGATCTATGACAAATGGTCAATAATGAACTGTGTTTATTACCTGTGATCTATGACAAATGGTCAATAATGAACTGTGTTTGTTACCTGTGATCTATGACAAATGGTCAATAATGAACTGTGTTTGTTACCTGTGATCTATGACAAATGGTCAATAATGAACTGTGTTTGTTACCTGTGATCTATGACAAATGGTCAATAATGAACTGTGTTTATTACCTGTGATCTATGACAAATGGTCAATAATGAACTGTGTTTGTTACCTGTGCAAATACAACAAAATTGTTACACATTATTATTATGGTTTCATACCTGGTTGTTGCTTTAACTTCCACTGCCATTTTGCTATTACAATGTTGCTAATGTCATGATACTATGTTAGTTACTTAGCTACTTACTTAATTCATCTCTTCATCCAGTAAAGTCCAGAAACATTATCAGTCTTTGGTCAGCCTGATGATGATGATGATGATGATGATGATGAGGGTACTTCATGCCTTTATCTCCTTCTCCACAACCGTTCCCCACTCCATATAGGATTGGTAGGAAACATGGGTAAAGAAATAACCATATGGACAAGGCTTACAGTGCATTGACAGCTAAGGCACAAGGCTGTGGAGAATCCTTCTCCACATCCATTCCCCACTGTATTGGACTGGTAGAAAACATAGGTCAAGTAAAAACCATAGACTCCAGTGGCATTTGCACACAAAGCACAAGGATGAATTGGTTCATCTCCTTCTCCACAACCATGGCCCTCTCTATTCCATTGTGGCACATGTGTTGGTGTAAATAAAACTATCTATCTATCTATCTATCTATCTATCTATCTATCTATCTATCTATCTATCTATCTATCTATCTATCTATCTATCTATCTATCTATCTATCTATCTATTGGGCTTTCTGGTCGATATTTAAGAGGGACAGGACTCTCTTCTCCTTAATTAAGGCTGAGAACATTCCTTTATTAATGTCTAGTTTTGTAGCGCTGCCAAATAACACTTTATTGCCCTTTAATTAAATATTAATGGCGGTGTCGTTACATCTTCATTCATAATTAACGGGCTACTAACGACTGATATTCTAATTAATGTAATTAAGCTTGAGTAAAGCAGATCTGGGGTGTAATCTGTTGCACAACCACTACCCTGTGTGTGTGTGTGTGTGTGTGTGTGTGTGTGTGTGTGTGTGTGTGTGTGTGTGTGTGTGTGTGTGTGTGTGTGTGTGTGTGTGTGTGTGTGTGTGTGTGTGTGTGTGTGTGTGTGTGTGTGACAGTGGATGGGGTGAGAAAGGAGCAGTTTAGAAAGCCTTGAGGGGAGAATGAAGGAAGCCTGTAAGAGTAGAAGATCTGAGGGGCAAGAAGAGCAGAGCTGAGAGAGGATCAGAACACTCCTTCTCCTCTCCTCTCCTCCATCAATCCACCCCCCCCTCTCTCCTCTCCTCCTCTCTTCCATCCAGCCCCCTCTCTCCTCTCCTCCTCTCTTCCATCCAGCCCCCCCTCTCTCCTCTCCTCCTCTCTTCCATCCAGCCCCCCTCTCTCCTCTCCTCCTCTCTTCCATCCAGCCCCCCTCTCTCCTCTCCTCCTCTCTTCCATCCAGCCCCCCTCTCTCCTCTCTTCCATCCACCCCTCTCCTCTCCTCCTCTCTTCCATCCAGCCCCCCCTCTCTCCTCTCCT
The DNA here is from genome assembly GCF_023373465.1 of Oncorhynchus keta. NCBI lineage: Eukaryota > Metazoa > Chordata > Actinopteri > Salmoniformes > Salmonidae > Oncorhynchus > Oncorhynchus keta. Next base: position 83,914,523 of record NC_068421.1, on the reverse strand, counting down.
CCTCTCTTCCATCCATCCCCCTCTCTCCTCTCCTCCCTCTTCCATCCAGCCCCCTCTCTTCTCTCGTCCTCTCTTCCATCCAGCCCCCTCTCTCTCCTCCTCCTCTCTTCCATCCACCCCCTCTCTCCTCTCCTCCTCTCTTCCATCCAGCCCCCTCTCTCTCCTATCCCCCTCTCTTCCATCCACCCCTCTCTCCTCTCCTCCTCTCTTCCATCCAGCCCCCCTTCTCTCCTCTCCTCCTCGTTGATCATTGCCCTGCTAAGCACTGAGGGGGAGTGGAGGGTGAAAAGGATCCGTAACACCTCATTTGACTCCCCATGGGGGGCCGAGGTTTAGGACATTGCTAGAGGGACATCAACCCCCCCTGTCCTACCACCCTCGTCCGATCTGACTCGCCTGTCCGACCCCCTCCCTGCCCCGTCACTCCCCTCCAGATGTGTGGAATCAGTGGTAACAATGCATCCTGGTGGACAAGGCAGCTTTTGTTGTTTGTTGTCAGTTAGAATACCAAAAAGTACCTGCCCTGGAGCACTGGTGAGGACCGGGAATCACCGGCGGCCATCTTGAGAATCCTCTTTAGTGATTTGACCTTTAACCTTGCCTCTGAGAGGGGTCAGGCAAAACCTTTCTACCAGTGGATAAACTATTGCCTTTGATTAAGTCAGCATTTAACTTCCTGCATAACTGCAGAGCAGACATGAGGAGTTTTTATTTCATCATCATCATCATCCACATAATCCAGCAACTTCGCTGCACATCATACTGTCTCACAGAGGAGGAAAATCATTTTCTGAAAGGTTTTAAAAATGTACTTTAAGCCAGAGCACTTGTAAGCACCGCACAGCCATTAAAAGGCAATCGGTGTGTCTGCTGCGCAAACAAATACCCATGATTATTCCACCCTGCTATCCTTGATGGCATTAAGGCTTCCTGCAATTAGAACATCCTGCAACACACTATGAAGAGCTAAACAACGTTCTCTCCCTCTTCTTCTCTGTTTTATAAATCACTCATCATGCTACATCAAATGTTTGTAGATGAGAGACGGAGAGAGAGAGAGAGAGCATCCAGGCTCGCTTTGATCTAGATGTAGCAGGGTAAGTAGTAACGGTGCATTAGGGTGCCACACAGCCCGCATTGTTTGTAGGTTGGTTTATAACTAAAACATTACAAACTTACGGGCTTTCTCAAGACCCAGGGAGGGTACCACTGGCTGGGGTGGAATCAGCGCACAGACCCCTCTAGCACTGGAGGTCAGAGGGGCAACACCTCTTGTGAAAACTCATCTCTTTGGCAGCTTTTTCTTTTCTTTTTAAGTTGGAAAAATGTAAATAGGCACTTCCACCATTGGCCGCGTCGGACGGCTATGGGGTTTTGGCTGGGTGACCCCTAAGACAGTGGTGATTGATCGAGGGTTCCTGTCCTCCTCTGTCCCCTCCAGCCTCAACCCCAGGCTTTAGCCCAAGCGCCAGCCCCATCCCCAACCTTAGCCCCAGGCTTTAGCCCAAGCGCCAGCCCCATCCCCAACCTTAGCCCCAGGCTTTAGCCCAAGCGCCAGCCCCATCCCCAACCTTAGCCCCAGGCTTTAGCCCAAGCGCCAGCCCCATCCCCAACCTTAGCCCCAGGCTTTAGCCCAAGCGCCAGCCCCATCCCCAACCTTAGCCCCAGGCTTTAGCCCAAGCGCCAGCCCCATCCCCAACCTTAGCCCCAGGCTTTAGCCCAAGCGCCAGCCCCATCCCCAACCTTAGCCCCAGCTAGCCATTGGCAACTGAAAGAGTTGTTTGTTGAAAGGCCTGTGCAGCGCCTCTGATGAAAGATAAAGTCATGCCTCATGTTATTAAGACATATTCACTTTGGACACGAGACACCGTGGAGCTGCATTATGACAAGATTCATGCCTGTAGAGAAGCATGATCGTTTGATAATAGGCTAAATTAGATGTATGAGCAACATTGATACAACAATACGCTTATGAAGAGTTTCATTTCAAATCGCTATATAGACATTTTCAGAAATATTGGTAAATTAGCCATTATTGTTTAAAGAATACATGAAAGAGTGTGTTTTTTCACTGTCTAATCATGGCATAGGGGTGTTCAATGACAGATGTGTTGTCACGTGTGCTCCCTCTCCGGCCTCTTGGTCACCAGGCTGCTCGTTATGGCGCACACCTGTCACCAGCGTTACGCGCATCTGCGCATAATGACACTCACCTGGACTCCATCACCTCCTTGATTACCTGCCCTTTAGATGTCACTCCCTGTGGTGTTTTCCCCAGTTGTCATTGTTTCATGTTGTTGCACTGTTCGTGTTTCTTGTTGTGTTTGTTTATTAATTCAATGTATTCACTCCCTAAACTTGCTTCCCAACTCTCAGCGTTCATTTTATCCATGTAATTAAAATGTGGATGGTTTAATTTCAGAGAGACAAATAATCATGTTTTTTCCTAGATCGCCGCCTCACTCTCAGAGAAATAAGTAGCAATGCTAAGTTTTACACAGTCAAACGTAACAAATAATTACATTTAAAAAAATAAATGTATAAATGATAGATTTATCATATCTATATTAAAATTAAACTAGGATGGAATTCAATGCAGTAATATGAGACATGTATATAAAATATCAATCAAATTTTATTTATATAGCCCTTTGTACATCAGCTGATATCTCAAAGTGCTGTACAGAAACCCAGCCTAAAACCCCAAACAGCAAGCAATGCAGGTGTAGAAGCACGGTGGCTAGGAAAAACTCCCTAGAAAGGCCAAAACCTAGGAAGAAACCTAGAGAGGAACCAGGCTATGTGGGGTGGCCAGTCCTCTTCTGGCTGTGCCGGGTGGAGATTATAACAGAACATGGCCAAGATGTTCAGATGTTCATAAATGACCAGCATGGTCAAATAATAGTAAGGCAGAACAGTTGAAACTGGAGCAGCAGCATGGACAGGTGGACTGGGGACAGCAAGGAGCCATCGTGTCAGGTAGTCCTGGGGCATGGTCCTAGGGCTCAGGTCAGTTGAAACTGGAGCAGCAGCATGGCCAGGTGGACTGGGGACAGCAAGGAGCCATCGTGTCAGGTAGTCCTGGGGCATGGTCCTAGGGCTCAGGTCCTCCGAGAGAGAGAAAGACAGAAGGAGAGAATTAGAGAACGCACACTTAGATTCACACAGGACACCGAATAGGACAGGAGAATTACTCCAGATATAACAAACTGACCCTAGCCCCCCGACACAAACTACTGCAGCATAAATACTGGAGGCTGAGACAGGAGGGGTCAGGAGACACTGTGGCCCCATCCGAGGACACCCCCGGACAGGGCCAAACAGGAAGGATATAACCCCACCCACTTTGCCAAAGCACAGCCCCCACACCACTAGAGGGATATCTTCAACCACCAACTTACCATCCTGAGACAAGGCTGAGTATAGCCCACAAAGATCTCCGCCACGGCACAACCCAGGGGGGCGCCAACCCAGACAGGATGACCACAACAGTGAATCAACCCACTCAGGTGACGCACCCCCTGCAGGGACGGCATGAGAGAGCCCCAGTAAGCCAGTGACTCAGCCCCTGTAATAGGGTTCGAGGCAGAGAATCCCAGTGGAAAGAGGGGAACTGGCCAGGCAAAGACAGCAAGGGCGGTTCATTGCTCCAGAGCCTTTCCGTTCACCTTCCCACTCCTGGGCCAGACTACACTCAATCATATGACCCACTGAAGAGATGAGTCTTCAGTAAAGACTTAAAGGTTGAGACCGAGTTTGCGTCTCTGACATGGGTAGGCAGACCGTTCCATAAAAATGGAGCTCTATAGGAGAAAGCCCTGCCTCCAGCTGTTTGCTTAGATATTCTAGGGTCAATTAGGAGGCCTGCGTCTTGTGACCGTAGCGTACGTGTAGGTATGTACGGCAGGACCAAATCAGAGAGATAGGTAGGAGCAAGCCCATGTAATGCTTTGTATGTTAGCAGTAAAACCTTGAAATCAGCCCTTGCTTTGACAGGAAGCCAGTGTAGAGAGGCTAGCACTGGAGTAATATGATCAAATTTGTTTGGTTCTAGTCAGGATTCTAGCAGCCGTATTTAGCACTAACTGAAGTTTATTTTGTGCTTTATCCGGCTAGCCGGAAAGTAGAGCATTGCAGTAGTCTAACCTAGAAGTGACAAAAGCATGGATTAATTTTTCTGCATCATTTTTGGACAGAAAGTTTCTGATTTCTGCAATATTACGTAGATGGAAAAAAGCTGTCCTCGAAATGGTCTTGATATGTTCTTCAAAAGAGAGATCAGGGTCCAGAGTAACGCCGAGGTCCTTCACAGTTTTATTTGAGACGACTGTACAACCATTAAGATTAATTGTCAGATTCAACAGAAGATCTCTTTGTTTCTTGGGACCTAGAACAAGCATCTCTGTTTTGTCCGAGTTTAATAGTAGAACGTTTGCAGCCATCCACTTCCTTATGTCTGAAACACATGCTTCTAGCGAAGGCAATTTTGGGGCTTCACCATGTTTCATTGAAATGTACAGCTGTGTGTCATCCGCATAGCAGTGAAAGTTAACATTATGTTTTCGAATAACATCCCCAAGAGGTAAAATGTACAGTGAAAACAATAGTGGTCCTAAAACAGAACCTTGAGGGAAATTTACAGTTGATTTGTCAGAGGACAAACCATTCACAGAGACAAACTGATATCTTTCCGACAGATAAGATCTAAACCAGGCCAGAACATGTCCGTGTAGACCAATTTGGGTTTCCAATCTCTCCAAAAGAATGTGGTGATCGATGGTATCAAAAGCAGCACTAAGGTCTAGGAGCACGAGGACAGATGCAGAGCCTCGGTCCGATGCCATTAAAATGTCATTTACCACCTTCACAAGTGCCGTCTCAGTGCTATGATGGGGTCTAAAACCAGACTGAAGCATTTCGTATACATTGTTTGTCTTCGGGAAGGCAGTGACAGCCTTTTCTAACATTTTTGAGAGGAATGGAAGATTCGATATAGGCCGATAGTTTTTTATATTTTCTGGGTCAAGGTTTGGCTTTTTCAGAGAGGCTTTATTACTGCCACTTTTAGTGAGTTTGGTACACATCCAGTGGATAGAGAGCCGTTTATTATGTTCAACATAGGAGGGCCAAGCACAGGAAGCAGCTCTTTCAGTAGTTTAGTTGGAATAGGGTCCAGTATGCAGCTTGAAGGTTTAGAGGCCATGATTATTTTCATCATTGTGTCAAGAGATATAGTACTAAAACACTTGAGCGTCTCTCTTGATCCTAGGTCCTGGCAGAGTTGTGCAGACTCAGGACAACTGAGGTTTGGAGGAATACGCAGGTTTAAAGAGGAGTCAGTAAGTTGCTTTCTAATAATCATAATCTTTTCCTCAAAGAAGTTCAAGAATTTATCACTGCTAAAGTGAAAGTCATCCTCTTTTGGGGAATGCTGCTTTTCAGTTAGCTTTGCGACAGTATCAAATAGGAATTTCGGATTGTTCTTATTTTCCTCAATTAAGTTAGAAAAATAGGATGATCGAGCAGCAGTAAGGGCTCTTCGGTACTGCACGGTACCGTCTTTCCAAGCTAGTCGGAAGACTTCCAGTTTGGTGTGGCGCCATTTCCGTTCCAATTTTCAGAGCTCGGGTATTTTCTGTGTACCAGGGAGCTAGTTTCTTATGAGAAATGTTTTTAGTTTTTAGGGGTGCAACTGCATCTAGGGTATTGCGCAAGGTTAAATCGAGATCCTCAGTTAGGTGGTTAACTGATTTTTGTCCTCTGGCGTCCTTGGGTAGGCAGAGGGAGTCTGGAAGGGCATCAAGGACTCTTTGTGTTGTCTGTGAATTTATAGCACGACTTTTGATGGTCCTTGGTTGGGGTCTGAGCAGATTATTTGATGCAATTGCAAACGTAATAAAATGGTGGTCCGATAGTCCAGGATTATGAGGAAAACATTAAGATCGACAACATTTATTCCACGGGACAAAACTAGGTCCAGCGTATGACTGTGACAGTGAGTGGGTCCAGAGACATGTTAGACAGAACCCACTGAGTCGATGATGGCTCCGAAAGCCTTTTGGAGTGGGTCTGTGGACTTTTCCATGTGAATATTAAAGTCACCAAAGATTAGAATATTATCTGCTATGACTACAAGGTCCGATAGGAATTCAGGGAACTCAGTGAGAAACGCTGTATATGGCCCAGGAGGCCTGTAAACAGTAGCTATAAAAAGTGATTGAGTCGGCTGCATAGATTTCATGACTAGAAGCTCAAAAGACGAAAACGTCATTTTTTTTTGTAAATTGAAATTTGCTATCATAAATGTTAGCAACACCTCCGCCTTTGCGGGATGCACGGGGATATGGTCACTAGTGTAGCCAGGAGGTGAGGCCTCATTTAAAACAGTAAATTCATCAGGCTTAAGCCATGTTTCAGTCAGGCCAATCACATCAAGATTATGATCAGTGATTAGTTCATTGACTATAATTGCCTTTGAAGTAAGGGATCTAACATTAAGTAGCCCTATTTTGAGATGTGAGGTATCATGATCTCTTTCAGTAATGACAGGAATGGAGGTGGTCTTTATCCTAGTGAGATTGCTAAGGTGAACACCGCCATGTTTAGTTTTGCCCAACCTAGGTCGAGGCACAGACACGGTCTCAATGGTGATAGCTGAGCTGACTACACTGACTGTGCTAGTGGCAGACTCCACTATGCTGGCAGGCTGGCTAACAGCCTGCTGCCTGGCCTGCACCCTATTTCATTGTGGAGCTAGAGGAGTTAGAGCCCTGTCTATGTTGGTAGATAAGATGAGAGCACCCCTCCAGCTAGGATGGAGTCCGTCACTCCTCAGCAGGTCAGGCTTGGTCCTGTTTGTGGGCGAGTCCCAGAAAGAGGGCCAGTTATCTACAAATTCTATCTTTTGGGAGGGGCAGAAAACAGGTTTCAACCAGCGATTGAGTTGTGAGACTCTGCTGTAGAGCTCATCACTCCCCCTAACTGGGAGGGGGCCAGAGACAATTACTCGATGCCGACACATCTTTCTAGCTGATATGCACGCAGAAGCTATATTGCGCTTGGTGATCTCTGACTGTTTCATCCTAACATCGTTGGTGCCGACGTGGATAACAATATCTCTATACTCTCTACACTCGCCATTTTTAGCTTTAGCCAGCACCATCTTCAGATTAGCCTTAACGTCGGTAGCCCTGCCCCCTGGTAAACAGTGTATGATCGCTGGATGATTCGTTTTAAGTCTAATACTGCGGGTAATGGAGTCGCCAATGACTAGAGTTTTCAATTTGTGAGAGTTAATGGTGGGAAGCTTCGGCGTCTCAGACCCCGTAACGGGAGGAGTAGAGACCAGAGAAGACTCGGCCTCTGACTCCGACCCGCTGCTTAATGGGGAAAACCGGTTGAAAGTTTCTGTCGGCTGAATGAGCGACACCGGTTGAGCTTTCCTACAGCATTTCCTTCCAGAAACCGTGAGAAAGTTGTCCGGCTGCGGGGACTGTGCCAGGGGATTTATACTAACGTTACTATCTGTACTTACTGGTGGCACAGACGCTGTTTCATCCTTTCCTACACTGAAATTACCCTTGCCTAACGATTGCGTCTGAAGCTGGGCTTGCAGCACAGCTATCCTCGCCGTAAGGCGAGTACAGCGACTGCAATTAGAAGGCATCATGTTAATGTTACTACTTAGCTTCGGCTGTTGGAGGTCCTGACGAATCGTGTCCAGATAAAGCGTCCGGGGTGAAAAAGTTGAGGAAAAAATAAATAAATATATGAACGGTAATTAAAAAGTGAAAACCGTAAAGTTGTCAGGTAGCAAAATAGGTTGGCAACAAAACGCACAGCAACTCGAAAACAAGCCTGCAAGTTGTGACCGGAAATGAAATGAAATACTTACATAATACATTTTTGTCACTTAGCAGATGCTCCTATCCAGAGCAAGTTACAGTAAGGCCGTTCAGATAGCTAGGTGGGACAACCACATATTACAGTTAAATCCACAGGACACAAACATTCCAGCTAAACAATGAATATATAGCGTTTTGCAAAAAAATATCATTACCTACACCTCTAAAATCTATTAATAAAAATCTGAGAACTGTCATATTTTACACATGAAGGTACCCATAAGCAATTATTTCTGCTTTAAAAAAACACAAATGTGAAGGACAGCCATAATAGTAAAAGATTAGAACATATTTTAATGATGTCCGGTAAAGAGACAACATACAGTTGAAGTCGGACGTTTACATAAACCTTATAGCCAAATACATTTAAACTCGGTTTTTCACAATTCCTGACATTTAATCCGAGTAAAAATTCCCTGTCTTAGGTCAATTAGGATCACCACTTTATTTTAAGAATGTGAAATGTCAGAATAATATTTATTTTATCACATTCCCAGTGGGTCAGAAGTTTACATACACTCAATTAGTATTTGGTAACATTGTCTTTAAATTGTTTAACTTGGGTAAAACGTTTCAGGTAGCCTTCCACAAGCTTCCCACAATAAGTTGGGTGAATTTTGACCCATTCCTCCTGACAGAGCTGATGTAACGGAGTCAGGTTTGTAGGCCACCCTTGCTCGCACAATCTTTTTCAGTTCTGCCCACACATTTTCTATAGGGTTGAGGTCAGGGCTTTGTGATGGCCACTCTAATACCTTGATTTTGCTGTCCTTAAGCCATTTTTACACAACTTTGGAAGTATGCTTGTCCATTTGGAAGACCCATTTGCGACCAAGCTTTAACTTCCTGACTGATGTCTTGAGATGTTGCTTCAATATATCCACATAATTTTCCTTCCTTTCGTGATGCCTTCTATTTTGTGAAGTGCACCAGTCCCTCCTGCAGCAAAGCACCCCCGCAACATGATGCTGCCACCCCGTGCTTCACGGTTGTGATGGTGTTCTACGGCTTGCAAGCCTCATCCTTTCCTCCAAACATAACGATGGTCATTATGGCTAAACAATTCTATTTTTGATTACTCAGACCAGAGGACATTTCTCCAAAAAGTATGATCTTTGTCCACAATGTGCAGTTGCAAACCGTCTTCCAGCTTTTTATGGCAGTTTTGGAGCAGTGGCTTCTTCCTTGATGAGCGGCCTATCAGGTTATGTCAATATAAGACTTGTTTTACTGTGGAAATATATACTTTTGTACCTGTTTCCTCCAGCATCTTCACAAGGTCCTCTGCAGTTGTTCTGGGATTGATTTGCACTTTTCGCACCAAAGTACGTAAATCTCTAGGAGACAGAACATGTCTCCTTCCTGAGCGCTATGACGGCTGCATGGTCCCATGGTGTTTATACTTGCGTATATACTTGAATTCCCATGGTCCCATGGTGTTTATACTTGCGTTTATACTTGAATTGAACCCTGTGGCACCCCCACAGAGACTACCAGAGGTCCGGACAACAGGCCCTCCGATTTGACACACTGGACTATCTGAAAAGTAGTTGGTGAACCAGGTGAAGCAATAATTGGAGAAACAAAGACTGTTGAGTATGCTGATATGAATGCGGTGATTGACAGAGTCAGAAGCCTTGGCCAGGTCGATGAAGACGGCTGCACAGTACTGTCTTTTATCGATGGCGGTTATGATGACTTTAGAAAGGCAGGGTAGGATAGATGTAGGTTTGTAACAATTTGGGTTTAGAGTTTCTGCCTCTTTGAAGAGGGGGATGACCGCGGCAGCTTTCCAATCTTTAGGGATCTCAAACGATATGAAGAGTGGTTGAACAGGCTAGTAATAGGGGTTGCAATAATTGCGGCGGATATTTTTAGAAAGAGAGGGTCCAGATTATCTAGCCCAGCTGATTTGTAGGGTCCAGATTTTGCAGCTCTTTCAGAACATCAGCTATCTGGATTTGGGTGAAGGAGAAGCAGGGGGGGGCTTGGGTAAGTTGCTGTTGGGGGTGCAGAGCTGTCGACTGGGGTAGGGGTAGCCAGGTAGAAAGCATGGCCAGCCGTAGAAAAACGCTTATTGAAAATCTCGATTATCGTAGTGTTTCATAGCCTCAATGCAGTGGGCAGCTAGGAGGAGGTGCTCTTATTCTTCATGAACTTTACAGTGTCTAGAATTTGGGAGGAATTTGTGCTACAGGATACACATTTCTGTTTGAAAAAGCTAGCCTTTGCTTTCCAAACTGACTGTGTATATTGGTTCCTAACTTCCCTGAAAAGTTGCATATCGTGGGGGATATTCGATGCTAATGCAGTACACCACTGCAGGTAAGCATTTAGTTCTATGATGTATCCCGTAAATATGACTAATAAAACTTGAACCTCCTTTCTGCCCACTTCTCTGATGTGGAGACAGGCTGCTTTGAAAGCACTGCTTTGTGGCAACGTTCAGACACCACCAGCTAACCACTTTTCTGTTGCTCTCTGATCCTATTAGCTGTCCAGAGTCATCCCCTTGGTCCAGGGCAACAAGGCTGCCCTGTCTATGGCCTCTATCAACCGCTAAGCTATGCTAAAACAGTTTAACACACATTTACAGAGAAGCTTCGGCAGCTATCATTTAATCAACAGCTCAAAAGAAGAAGACCTTGTTTTGCTTTTGGTTTCAAAGGACCACATCCTGAGACGTTCATTGAATAAGGGACCTGTTAAAAATGGGAGACGCACCACTTCTTTAACTATGTATGGCAGAGACGAGTGTTTTCTCCTAATGTGACCCTCAACTTTTGACCCTCAACCACCTTTCTCTTAGACTTACGTTAGTTTCTAATCAAACATTATAGTAAAAACTACACACATTTGCTGAGAGCTACAGAAATGTAATCATTATCAGCACACAATGCAGGGACTTCATGTACTAATCAAGATAAATATGGAGTCGTTCCTCTGTATGATGGGCTCCTCCAGGCACCTGTGGCAGAGCTCAATGCTGGATGTCCCCCCAGCCGGGCTTTAGCTCTCTGGGCAGCCCGGAACCGGCCTTTCCCTTTTCCTCTCTAAACATTTCTTCTCTCTCACAAAGACCTGCTTTATTCAATTGATTATCGTTGGTGAGTATTCGATCCATGTTGCTTTTATATATCAGAAGGAGAATTCTAATAGACTTATAGATTTTCTCAAGAGATAATGCCTGCTTGCTGTACCAAAGCAAAACCTTCCTCTATCTGTTCAGAATGCAGAGTGGCACCCACAAAGCTCAGTGCCAGTCCAGTGGCTGGTAGACTAGAGAGGCCCATAGTGCCATGTCTCTCAGTCACTTTAAGAGCAGACACTGTGCTGCCTTGCAAGCAGATGCTTCCAGTCAATTAGAAGAGGAAATAACATGGAATACCAGCTGATGATGAGAAGGAGTAATCTAAAGCATGCTGCTTTGAAATTATCCAATTTACCAGCACATTCCTACGTGAAAAGGTATTCATGCTTAATATCACAAACAACTTGTTGTTGTTAGTGTGACTCTAAAACGTTCATTCAAGACTGGGATGTGAATGCAGCATTTTGTGGGCCACTGTGTGTGGAATGATGGGTGATGGGTATTTAACGGTCCAGAGCCGGGTTTCCCAAAAGTTCACAGTTTGAACCTTCATAGGAGCATTGTTAAATCTCTGAGCTGTTTTCCAAAACCATCATTACTAAAGTTGCACTTGAAAACACGTGTTATTTACTGACTGCCTCAGACCACTCGTAGAACAGCTAAGTGCATTGTTAGATGTGTGTTTTTCCTTCATACACAGAACATCTCTGCTAAACATATAATCAAGATGTTTATCTGTCTCTCTGTAAGCTCTGATAACTTCATAATTAAGTTAACCACAAATACAAAGTTGTCAATGTTTTTGCAACTGTTACAAACAGGGATAAAAAATATGCTTCAAATGACAACCGAGAATGACTGCATTAAAAGTGAACCTGTTGAGTGTAGGGGGCAGTATTTAGATTTTTTTGGATGAAAAAGGTGTTGATGAAAATGATCCCGCTAACGGGATGGGGTGCATTAAAAGTTAAATAGCCTACCTACAGTATAGACTACATAGGCCTATATATTTCAATGATATTGAAATCAATTTCATGTTCATTCAAGGTAGTTTTATTTAGCTTTTTGGCTACTGTCTGTAATTTTTGCTTCAATATATTTCATGATGTGTAGCCTAACATGTGCGCAATGACGTGCCAAATCTTGAGTTGTTGCATCATTATAGGGTAAAAATTTGAATAAGCAGCCTCAATATTTACAGCCAATAGGTGATATTATCTTTCTAGGAGCTGATCAGTCGTCAGTAATGTGGAATAATTATAATGTTAGAGTAAGATTTGACTGGAGAAAGCTGATCTGAGAGCAGCGCTGCCTTTCTATCCATCCTATCAGTGTCGACACCCGCCTCAAAAACTCACTTAGTGAACGTTCTCTCTGCGTGGTGTTTTGGGAAACACATGTTACATATTCGGCCTTCGTAGGAAAAATGCATTGTTAAAACTTGTAAGCCTAAGTTCCATCGCTGTCAGATAACCCAGGCACAGAAAGGTTTAAAAAGACACAAGACATTTATATAAGGAAGTGAGGGCAGAGACAATACACTGTATATACAAAAGTATGTGGACACCCCTTCAAATGACTGTATTCGGCTATTTCAGCTACACCCATTGCTGATAGGTATATAAAATTGAGCACACAGCCATGCAATCTCCACAGACAACTATTGGCATTAGAATGGCCTTATTGAAGAGCTCAGTGACTTTCATAGGATTCCACCTTGCCAACAAGTCAGTTTGTCAAATTTCTGCCCTGTTAGAGCAGCCCTGGTCAACTGTAAGTGCTGTCATTGTGAAGTGGAAACTTCTAGGAGCAACAACGGCTCAGCCACAAAGTGGTAGGCCACACAAGCTCACAGAACAGGACCGCCGAGTGCTGAAGCGCGTAGCAACACTCACTAACAAGTTCCAAACTGCCTCTGGAAGCAATGTCAGCATAAAAACTGTTTGTCAGGAGCTTCATGAAGTGGGTTTCCATGGCCTAGCAGCCGGACACAAGCTTAAGATCACCATGTGCAATGCCAAGCGTCGGCTGGAGTGATGTAAAGCTCTCCACCATTGGATTCTGGAGCAGTGGAAACGCATTTTCTGGATGAATCACGTTTCACCATCTGGCAGTCTGACGGACGAATCTGGGTTTGGCGGATGCTAGGAGAACACTACCTGCCCCATTGCAGAGTGCCAACTGTCAAATTTGGTGGAGGAGGAATAATGGTCTGGGGCTGTTTTTCATGGTTCGGCCGAGGCCCCTTACAGTGCCTTGCGAAAGTATTCGGCCCCCTTGAACTTTGTGACCTTTTGCCACATTTCAGGCATCAAACATAAAGATATAAAACTGTATTTCTTTGTGAAGAATCAACAACAAGTGGGACACAATCATGAAGTGGAATGACATTTATTGGATATTTCAAACTTTTTTAACAAATCAAAAACTGAAAAATTGGGCGTGCAAAATTATTCAGCCCCCATAAGTTAATACCTTGTAGCGCCACCTTTTGCTGCGATTACAGCTGTAAGTCGCTTGGGGTATGTCTCTATCAGTTTTGCACATCGAGAGACTGAAATTTTTTCCCATTCCTCCTTGCAAAACAGCTCGAGCTCAGTGAGGTTGGATGGAGAGCATTTGTGAACAGCAGTTTTCAGTTCTTTCCACAGATTCTTGATTGGATTCAGGTCTGGACTTTGACTTGGCCATTCTAACACCTGGATATGTTTATTTTTGAACCATTCCATTGTAGATGTTGCTTTATGTTTTGAATCATTGTCTTGTTGGAAGACAAATCTACGTCCCAGTCTCAGGTCTTTTGCAGACTCCATCAGGTTTTCTTCCAGAATGGTCCTGTATTTGGCTCCATCCATCTTCCCATCAATTTGAACCATCTTCCCTGTCCCTGCTGAAGAAAAGCAGGCCCAAACCATGATGCTGCCACCACCATGTTTGACAGTGGGGATGGTGTGTTCAAGGTGATGAGCTGTGTTGCTTTTACGCCAAACATAACGTTTTGCATTGTTGCCAAAAAGTTCAATTTTGGTTTCATCTGACCAGAGCACCTTCTTCCACATGTTTGGTGTGTCTCCCAGGTGGCTTGTGGCAAACTTTAAACAACACTTTTTATGGATATCTTTAAGAAATGGCTTTCTTCTTGCCACTCTTCCATAAAGGCCAGATTTGTGCAATATACGACTGATTGTTGTCCTATGGACAGAGTCTCCCACCTCAGCTGTAGATCTCTGCAGTTCATCCAGAGTGATCATGGGCCTCTTGGCTGCATCTCTGATCAGTCTTCTCCTTGTATGAGCTGAAAGTTTAGAGGGACGGCCAGGTCTTGGTAGATTTGCAGTGGTCTGATACTCCTTCCATTTCAATATTATCGCTTGCACAGTGCTCCTTGGGATGTTTAAAGCTTGGGAAATCTTTTTGTATCCAAATCCGGCTTTAAACTTCTTCACAACAGTATCTCGGACCTGCCTGGTGTGTTCCTTGTTCTTCATGATGCTCTCTGCGCTTTTAACGGACCTCTGAGACTATCACAGTGCAGGTGCATTTATACGGAGACTTGATTACACACAGGTGGATTGTATTTATCATCATTAGTCATTTAGGTCAACATTGGATCATTCAGAGATCCTCACTGAACTTCTGGAGAGAGTTTGCTGCACTGAAAGTAAAGGGGCTGAATAATTTTGCACGCCCAATTTTTCAGTTTTTGATTTGTTAAAAAAGTTTGAAATATCCAATAAATGTCATTCCACTTCATGATTGTGTCCCACTTGTTGTTGATTCTTCACAAAAAAATACAGTTTTATATCTTTATGTTTGAAGCCTGAAATGTGGCAAAAGGTCGCAAAGTTCAAGGGGGCCGAATACTTTCGCAAGGCACTGTAGTTCCAGTGAAGGGAAATCTTAATTCTACAGCATACAATGAAGATTCTGTGCTTCCAGATTTGTGGCAATAGTTTGGAGAAGGCCCTTTCCTGTTTCAGCATGACAATGTCCCTGTGAACAACGTGAGGTCCATACAGAAATGGTTTGTCGAGAACGGTGTGGAAGAACTTGACTGGCCTGCACAGAGCCCTGACCTCAACTCCATCTAATACTTTTGGGAAGAATTGGAACTCCGACTCTGGGCCTAATCGCCCAACATCTGTACCTGACCTCACTAATGGTCTTGAGGCTGAATGGAAGCAAGTCTCCGCAGAAATGTTACAGCATCTAGTGGAAAGCCTTCCCAGAAGAATGGAGACTGTAATAGCAGTAAAGGGGGGGGGGGCAACTCCATATTAATGCCCATGATTTTGGAACAAGATGTTTGAATCCCTCCAGGATTCCATAATTCTGCAATCGCATTGTTTCGGGGCAAAATCAACAATTCCCCACATATTTTGAGAGGGCTTGCAAATTTGACCAATCTCTGCACTATTTCCACATAAAACAGTGAAATCATCGCAGTATTATCATATAAAACTGATCCATCGTTGCAGTACAAAAAGAGGGCTCGCAATTTCAACTAATCACCGTAAAATAGTCATTTTAATCCATAGAGACGTGAAGGAGAAGCTCGTCGGATGTTGATCTCTTTATGGTTCAATCAAGCCACACGTCAACAAACTTTTTCCTTTGTCAGCACATGTTCGCGACAAAGTCGTCACATTCATCGGATGTTGTCATGAAAAATGTAAGAAATGTAGCTGTAAAACCAAGCATTTTTGTCTGTAAATCTATGTGAAAAAAATACTGAGAAATCCTAGAGGGAGTGATTATGAGATTGGGACGAAGTGGAAGTGCAGTAGACCCATAATGCCAGATCTCTACAACCCTGCTCTGGACAACAGACACTGTTTTTACTTCCTATCCAGACAGGAAATGTAGAGTATTCCATTCAACACACAGTGTGTGGGCGTTATTGTGATAACATTCACCACCCAAACACTGCACAGTAGTTCATTGCTAAGTAGAAAAACTGTGTTCCAAAGAAATTACCTGTAGTATACTTTCCAGTCAAAACAATTTGCTCATATATCATGACGATATTTTGTAAACATTTGAATTCGTTTTGGTGTTCGGCAGCGTTCTGAAGTTTCGAGCACACAAAGGGGCTTTTCGAGCTATTCGAGATCAAAAGTCTTTCTTGAAGATAGTCGAAGTTCGGTAGCTGGAAACACGGAAACTGTTGAGTGTGAAAAACCCACCAGCGTTTCAGTTCTTGACACAAACCGGTGCTCCATACCCCGTTCAAAGGCACTTAAATATTGCCCATTCACCCTCTGAATGGCACACATACACAATCCATGTCACAATTGTCTCAAGACTTAACAATACTTATTAAACTTGTCTCCTTCCCTTCATATACACTGATTGAAGTGGATTTAACCATTTACATCAATAAGTATTCACTTGTCATGTAAAGAGCAGGTGTTCTTAATGTTTAGTACACTCAGTGTATATTGGCTTGTTGCTAGGGAGGGACAAACAATATTGCTGCTTTTTTCTCATTCTTCAAACAGAAAAGAAAAGCTGTCTGCCTGTTGTTCTCGTTCCGACTCCCAACACATTCATTACTATGGGACAGCTGGAGATCTAATATAATGTTGAAACAATGTTGCAAATGTCAGAGAGACGGACAGCAATGTTTAAACAAACCTCTGTTGAAAGCCAAATGCTAAAAGAAATGGGAGACAATGTCTAGATGCTTTTTACAGTGGAGATCAAGTTTAAATAGGCATTTCAGCATCATAGATTTAGCCGGTGGTAACTTGTGGAATAGACACCGGCTCGAATGTGGTTTTAACAAATCAGCATCAGACTCACTCATTGTATAACACAACATTAAATCACATAGCTAAATAATAAGTCCATTGAAATGGAGGTGTACTATAAGCAGACATTTTCCCCACCCATGCGGTATCTAGCAATTAACCACTTAACCCTAACACAGAAATAATCTTGTGATTATGATTAATTAAACATTGAGGGTGATGTATTGTATGTAACAACCAGTTGGTTATCCAACGATTACATTCTACAGACAGTGATTGTCAGAGTCGTGTGTATAGGTGGCAGGGAAGTCAGGCGCAGGAGAATCAAACTTAGTGGAATGGAGTTGTTTAATGACTGTAAACAAAACATAACTCCAAAATTATGAAATAATATAAAACAAAGTGGGTACAAGGACCCGTCGCGCACCAATACAAACACGAAATCTGAACAACAAACTATCTCTGACAAAGACATGAGGGGAAACAGAGGGTTAAATACATAACAGGTAATGAATAGGATGGAAACCAGGTGTGTAGAAGACAAAACCAATGGAAAATGAAAAATGGATCAATGATGGCTAGAAGACCGGTGACGTCGACCGCCAAACACCGCCCGAACAAGGAGAGGCTTCGACTTCGGCAGAAGTTGTGACTCCACCAAACAAGAGGCTGGGAGAATGGGAGTGGGATCCATTGACCGCACCTCTGTGTAAAACAGCCGGGACAGTGTGTCTGCCTTCACGTTCTGGGAGCCTGGTCTGTAAGAGAGGGTAAACACAAAACGGGTGAAAAACATGTCCCACCTTGCCTGGCGAGGATTCAGTCGCCTCGCTTCCCGGATGTACTCCAGATTGCGATGGTCAGTCCAGATGAGTAAAGGGTGTTTAGCCCCCTCAAGCCAATGTCTCCATGCCTTCAAAGCCTTGACAACAGCCAACAGCTCCCGGTCCCCCACATCATAGTTTCGCTACGCCGGGCTGAGCTTCTTCGAAAATAAAGCACAGAGGCGGAGCTTCAGTGGCGCACCCAAGCGCTGAGAGAGCACTGATCCTATCCCAGCTTCGGATGCATCCAACTCCATTATGAATGGCAAAGAGGGATCCGGATGAGCCAACACAGGCACCGAGGTAAATAGAGCCTTCAGGTGCTTAAAAGACCTGTTCGCCTCAGCTGACCATTGTAAGCGCACCGGGCCCCCCTTCAGCAGTGAGGTAATGGGAGCCGCTACCTGACCAAAACCCTGGATAAACCTCAGGTAGTAGTTGGCAAACCCTAAGAGTCGCTGCACCTCCTTTACCGTGGTGGGAGTCGGCCAATTACGCACGGCTGCAATGCGGTCACTCTCGCCTTCTTTTAATAGAAAAAGAGCCAAATCGGCATATTCTGGGGGGATGCGCACGGTGGAGACCTAGTCTGGACTTTCCACCTTTAGTAGCACCAACGGAAACCCCTAAACACCTACATGAGCACTCTCGCGACCACCCCGTGAGAGCCCTCTGTGGCCAAGAAACAGTGGGGTTATGACAAGTTAACCAGGGTAGGCCCAACACCACGGAATACGCAGGAGAATCAATACGTAAAAACACGTGTGACCCCTGTGACCCCCCTGCGTCACCATATTCAAAGGAACGGTGGCCTCCCTGATAAACCCTGACCCTAATGGTCGACTATCTAAGGTGTGAACGGGGAAAGGCACATCCACAGGAACAATGGGGTTCCCTAAACTATGAGCTAACACTTTATTAATGAAATTCCCAGCCGCGCCTGAATCTACTAGCACCTTATGCTGGGAACACAGGGAGAATTCAGGAAAAGTGACAGAGACAAACATATGTGCAACAGAAGGCTCTGGATGAGAATGGTGCCTACTCACCTGGGGTGATGTCAGAGTGCCCTGCCTGCTGCCTCGATTCCCAGAGGAACCAACCCAGCACCGACCAGCAGTGTGTCCTCTGGGACCACATATGGTGTACGAGAGGGAACCCCCTCCAGTCTCCCTGCGCACCATCCCTCTCAACTCCATGGGTACAGGAGAGAGGTTGCGGGGGATGGAACAACCAGACCCCGATCTAGATGTCCACGAGTAGCCAGCATGTTGTCCAGCCTGATAGACATGTCCACCAGTTGGTCGAAGGTGAGTGTGGTGTCTCTACAGGCCAGCTCCCGACGGACATCCTCGCGTAGACTACAACGGTAATGGTCGATCAGGGCCCTGTCGCTCCATCCAGCTCCGGCAGCCAGGGTCCTAAACTCCAGAGCAAACTCCTGGTCGCTCCTCGTCTCCTGCCTCAGATGATAGAGGCGCTCACCCGCCGCTCTGTCTTCGGGTGGGTGGTCGAATACTGCCCGGAAATGGCAGATAAACTCCTCAATGGTTCAATGCCGCATCCTCCTCTCTACACACAGCGTTGGCCCACTCCAGGGCTTTCCCGGTGAGGCACGAGACGAGGGCGTAACTCTTCTCACGGTCCGATGGAGCTGGGTGGACCGTGGCCAGGTACAGGCTTAGTTTGAGGAGAAAACCCTGGCAGCCGGCAGCATCTCTGCCGTACCCCTGTGGCATGGATATATGGATCCTGCTGTGTTCAGACGAGGAAGGGGTGCTCAGGTGTGACCCCGGTTGTGCTGGTGGAGGCGCTGGAAAACCTCTGTGTCTCCCAGGTCCATATTCTGGACAACGCGATCCATGGCGGCGCTCAGATTGTAAATCATCTCCGTATGTTCCATGACGTGCTCCTCCACCTCCATGGCCGGGGTACCTTCTCCTGTTGACTTCTTTTTGGGTCAGATATTCTGTCAGAGTCGTGTGTATAGGTGGCAGGGAAGTCAGGCGCAGGAAAATCAAACTTAGTGGAATGGAGTTGTTTAATGACTGTAAACAAAACATAACTCCAAAATTATGAAATAATAGAAAACAAAGTGGGTACGAGGACCCGTCGCGCACCAATACAAACACGAACTCTGAACAACAAACTATCTCTGACAAAGACATGAGGGGAAACAGAGGGTTAAATACATAACAGGTAATGTAGGAAGACAAGACAAAACCAATGGAAAATGAAAAATGGATCAATGATGTCTGGAAGACCGGTGACGTCGACCGCCGAGCACCACCCGAACAAGGAGAAGCATTGACTTCGGCAGAAGTCGTGACAGTGATGGAGAATTTTAAAGCTAGATTGAATCCATGAGTTTGTGCCCTCGCACACACACCCTCGAACACGCACACGCCCTCTTATTTGATTATAATCATCATGTTTCTACAGCTAAGAGTGCCAAGAGTGTGTGTGTGTGTGTGTGTGTGTGTGTGTGTGTGTGTGTGTGTGTGTGTGTGTGTGTGTGTGTGCGTGTGCGTGTGCGTGTGCGTGTGCGTGTGCGTGTGCGTGTGCGTGTGTGTGTGTGTGTGTGTGTGGGGGGGGGGTTTGATGCTTCTCAGCTGTGTCTGAATGGAACCACTTCACGATTCCAAGCGAGACACTTTTTCTTTGTTTGTCGATAGATTAATGTTGTCTAAATACCTAATTTAAACACTCCATTGGATAACGAATCACCAAGATGCCATAGGAGCTATACATTAATATACTGATTGGGCCCTTTGCCAGAAAGATTTGACAGAGAATCTAAACATTTCACATTGGGGGAGAGATGCCCAATCTGTTGTGACAAGCAGCACTCTGGTTTGTAGTTGAGTGCCACTGTGATCTTCTCAAATCAAATTGAATGCTCCATAAATGCTTCATAAACAACAGGTGTAGACTAACAGTGGAAACACCTACTTACAGGCCCTTTCCAACAATACAGAGAGAAAGAAAATAGAGAAATAATAGAAAAGTAAAACACATAATAATAAAAGTAATAATAAATACACAATGAGTAACGATAAGGTTTCTATATACACGGAGTACCGACTCAAATCAAATCAAATTGATTTATATAGCCCTTCTTACATCAGCTCATATCTCAAAGTGCTGTAGAGAAACCCAGCCTACAACCCCAAACAGCAAGCAATGCAGGTGTAGAAGCACGGTGGCTAGGAAAAACTCCCTAGAAAGGCCAAAACCTAGGAAGAAACCTAGAGAGGAACCAGGCTATGAGGGGTGGCCAGTCCTCTTCTGGCTGTGTCGGGTGGAGATTATAACAGAGCATGGCCAAGATGTTCAAATGTTCATAAATGACCAGCATGGTCAAATAATAGCAGAGACAGTGGTTGTCGAGGGACCTCACAGATAATTGTACGTGTAGGGTACAGAGATGAGGTAGTCATTAAAAGAAATCATGTTAAACACTATTATTGAACACAGAGTGAGTCCATGCAAAGTATTATGTGACTTGTTAAGCAATCTTTTTATCCTGAACGTATTTAGGCTTGCCAAAACAAAGGGGTTGAATACTCAAGACATTTCATGTTTTAATTTTTAATTAGAAACGAACCCAATACAAAAGATACAGCAGCCAATACATACAGGAACCAATACATACAGCACGCAATACATACAGAATCCAATACATACAGCATGCAATACATACAGCACCCAATACATACAGCACGCAATACATACAGCACCCAATACATACAGCACGCAATACATACAGCACCCAATACATACAGCACGCAATACATACAGCACCCAATACATACAGCACGCAATACATACAGCACCCAATACATACAGCACCCAATACATACAGCACCCAATACATACAGCACCCAATACATACAGCACGCAATACATACAGGAACCAATACATACAGGACCCAATACATACAGAATCCAATACATACAGCACGCAATACATACAGCACCCAATACATACAGCACGCAATACATACAGCACCCAATACATACAGAATCCAATACATACAGCACGCAATACATACAGCACCCAATACATACAGCACGCAATACATACAGGACCCAATACATACAGCACGCAATGCATACAGCACCCAATACATACAGCACCCAATACATACAGCACACAATACATACAGCACCCAATACATACAGCACCCAATACATACAGCACCCAATACATACAGAATCCAATACATACAGCACACAATACATACAGGAACCAATACATACAGTACGCAATACATACAGGACCCAATACATACAGCACGCAATACATACAGAATCCAATACATACAGCACGCAATACATACAGCACCCAATACATACAGAATCCAATACATACAGCACGCAATACATACAGCACCCAATACATACAGCACCCAATACATACAGCACCCAATACATACAGCACCCAATACATACAGCACGCAATACATACAGGAACCAATACATACAGCACCCAATACATACAGCACCCAATACATACAGCAACCAATACATACAGCATGCAATACATACAGGACCCAATACATACAGCACCCAATACAAACAGGAACCAATACATACAGCACCCAATACATACAGCACCCAATACATACAGCAAGCAATACATACAGGAACCAATACATACAGCATGCAATACATACAGGACCCAATACATACAGCACGCAATACATACAGCACCCAATACATACAGCACCCAATACATACAGAACCCAATACATACAGCACACAATACATACAGCACCCAATACATACAGCACCCAATACATACAGAATCCAATACATACAGCACGCAATACATACAGAATCCAATAAATACAGCACCCAATACATACAGCACCCAATACATACAGCAAGCAATACATACAGGAACCAATACATACAGCACGCAATACATACAGGACCCAATACATACAGCACACAATACATACAGAATCCAATACTACAGCACCCAACACGTACAGCCA
Source organism: Oncorhynchus keta (assembly GCF_023373465.1). Lineage (NCBI taxonomy): Eukaryota > Metazoa > Chordata > Actinopteri > Salmoniformes > Salmonidae > Oncorhynchus > Oncorhynchus keta. Next base: position 83,891,948 of record NC_068421.1, on the reverse strand, counting down.
ATACATACAGGACCCAATACATACAGCACGCAATACATACAGAATCCAATACATACAGCACGCAGTACATACAGCACCCAATACATACAGCACCCAATACATACAGAATCCAATACATACAGAATCCAATACATACAGCACCTAATACATACAGCACCCAATACATACAGAATCCAATACTACAACACCCAATACATACAGCACGCAATAAATACAGAACCCAATACATACAGCACCCAACACGTACAGCAAGCAATACATACAGGAACCAATACATACAGGAAACAATGCATACAGCACCAATACATACAGCACCCAATACATACAGGAAACAATACATACATCACCCAATACATACAGGAAACAATACATACAGCACCCAATACATACAGCACCCAATACATACAGGAAACAATACATACAGCACCCAATACATACAGGAAACAATACATACAGCACGCAATAAATACAGCACCCAATACATACAGCACCCAACACGTACAGCAAGCAATACATACAGGAACCAATACATACAGGAAACAATGCATACAGCACCAATACATACAGCACCCAATACATACAGGAAACAATACATACAGCACCCAATACATACAGGAAACAATACATACAGCACCCAATACATACAGGAAACAATACATATAGCACCCAATACATACAGGAAACAATACATACAGCACCCAATACATACATCACCCAATACATACAGGAAACAATACATACAGGAACCAATACATACAGTACGCAATACATACAGGACCCAATACATACAGCACGCAATACATACAGAATCCAATACATACAGCACGCAATACATACAGCACCCAATACATACAGAACCCAATACATACAGCACCCAATACATACAGCACCCAATACATACAGCACCCAATACATACAGCACGCAATACATACAGGAACCAATACATACAGGACCCAATACATACAGCACGCAATACATACAGAACCCAATACATACAGCACCCAATACATACAGCACCCAATACATACAGCACGCAATACATACAGGAACCAATACATACAGTACGCAATACATACAGGACCCAATACATACAGCACCCAATACATACAGAATCCAATACATACAGCACGCAATACATACAGCACCCAATACATACGGAATCCAATACATACAGCACGCAATACATACAGCACCCAATACATACAGCACCCAATACATACAGCACCCAATACATACAGCACCCAATACATACAGCACCCAGAACAGGAACCAATACATACAGCACCCAATACATACAGCACCCAATACATACAGAATCCAATACATACAGCACGCAATACATACAGGAACCAATACATACAGCATGCAATACATACAGGACCCAATACATACAGCACCCAATACAAACAGGAACCAATACATACAGCACCCAATACATACAGCACCCAATAAATACAGAATCCAATACATACAGCAAGCAATACATACAGGAACCAATACATACAGCATGCAATACATACAGGACCCAATACATACAACACGCAATACATACAGGACCCAATACATACAGCACACAATACATACAGGAACCAATACATACAGTACGCAATACATACAGGACCCAATACATACAGCACGCAATACATACAGAATCCAATACATACAGCACGCAATACATACAGAATCCAATAAATACAGCACCCAATACATACAGCACCCAATACATACAGCAAGCAATACATACAGGAACCAATACATACAGCACGCAATACATACAGGACCCAATACATACAGCACACAATACATACAGAATCCAATACTACAGCACCCAACACGTACAGCAAGCAATACATACAGGACCCAATACATACAGCACGCAATACATACAGGAACCAATACATACAGCACCCAATACATACAGCACCCAATACATACAGCACACAATACATACAGAATCCAATACATACAGAATCCAATACATACAGCACCTAATACATACAGCACCCAATACATACAGAATCCAATACTACAACACCCAATACGTACAGCACGCAATAAATACAGCACCCAATACATACAGCACCCAACACGTACAGCAAGCAATACATACAGGAACCAATACATACAGGAAACAATGCATACAGCACCAATACATACAGCACCCAATACATACAGGATACAATACATACAGCACCCAATACATACAGGAAACAATACATACAGCACCCAATACATACAGCACCCAATACATACAGGAAACAATACATACAGCACCCAATACATACAGGAAACAATACATACAGCACGCAATAAATACAGCACCCAATACATACAGCACCCAACACGTACAGCAAGCAATACATACAGGAACCAATACATACAGGAAACAATGCATACAGCACCAATACATACAGCACCCAATACATACAGGAAACAATACATACAGGAAACAATACATACAGCACCCAATACATACAGGAAACAATACATACAGCACCCAATACATACAGGAAACAATACATACAGCACCCAATACATCCAGCACCCAATACATACAGCACCCAATACATACAGCACCCAATACATACAGAAATTACAGTATTTTAATGACTGGCTCTATTGTACTATCAGTGCACACAGGCACGTACACACACACAAACCTCCCAGATATACACTGTCATTTCATGTTGTGTCATATATATGTATTAAGCTGAACAGTTATTGAATAAATCCATTGATGCTTCAGTGCAACAACAACAAGCCCCGCCCTCACTCAGGGCAAAAGGCTTATTTTGATTGACAGCTAAGACCCTCCCCCTTTCACCACCTGATTGGTTATTGACTCGTTCCGTTGCTAACAGGTGGGTCGTGGGGTGTTGATCAGGAAGTCAATTAGCAGCCAATGATTGGCTCAGCATCATAACTGATTGATTAATAGTAGTAGCTTTAAAGCTTCTCATTTAAGATTAACAAGTTTCAGTTCAGATTAAAATACCTTTTCCGCATCCCAAATGGAATCCTATTCCCTATATAATGCACTACTTTAGACCAGAGCCCTATTCCCTATATAGTGCACTACTTTTGACCAGAGCCCAATGGGCCCTGGTCAATGTAATTGTGAATATACCCTGCTGTGCTTCTCTCTTTTAACTGGTCACGAAATAAGAAGATGCAGTATTCCATCTCCTTGACAGCGTTGGTTCATTTCAACCAAGAGTCTCTGACCCAGACCTGGGTTCAAATGCAATTAAAAATGACTTCAAATATATTACCTGTGCTTGATTGAGCTTGCCTGGCGCAAAGGAACCAATAGAATAGTCCCAATGGTGCAAATCCCACCCGCCTGGTCTTTTAGATAATCTAATTCCTGACAGGGCTTGTCCAGTTAGCCTTCTGTACAGTTTACCCTTGTCAACAGTCTGAGTGTCAGAATAGTGTACATTTCACATTACGACAAGCCCAACTGGACAAGGCCTGCATTTCAACTAGCTTGATTAACACATAAGTGGGCTCAACATTTGCAATAACACTGCTAATCTATGCAAACTTTCTTTAGCCTGTTGCAACTCCAAATGTCTTGCTGATCGTGCAAAGGCGTATGGTAAAATATACTCCATGAAACTTCACAAAGGATGACTTCTCCTCGCGGCCTACAAAGGATTCCAAGTTTCTGCGTCCTGCACAGCACTCTAGAATAGACAACACATAGTCCTTTTGTGGGGTGAGTGAGTCAATCTGAGTGGGTGTGAATGTATTAGTCCTTCACAACAGAATTAACCCCTTCTCTCTCTCTCTCTTTCTCTCTCTCTTTCTCTTTCTCTCCTTCTCTCTCTCTCCTTCTTTCTCCTTCTCTCTCTCTCCTCTCTTTCTCCCCTTCTCTCTCTCCCCTTCTCTCTCTCTCCCCTTCTCTCTCCTCTCCTCTCCTCTCCTTCTCTCTCTCTCCTCTCTCTCTCCTTCTCTCTCTCTCCTTCTCTATCCCTTCGTTTCTTTTTAAAATATTAATCTGGTTTTTAACTGCAGTTATGCTTGGATCCTTTCCAGAGCTGAATTGCCATAAAAATACAGGATAAATGGGCGTCATTGAGACACTGAATAATTACACTGTGAGACCTGTGACTTTTAGAATGGTGGAACAAACAGTAGCCACTCAGCAGACGGCTACATCACAAACATGTGATGCGAGATTTGCTGATGGTTGTTAATTGTGATGGAGCATAGTGGATGGGTGACTCATGTCCCGGGGTTATCGTTGGGGTGCGTGGGCCTTCACTCATTGTGCTGGTCCATTTTAAATCATATCTTAACTATGGTTAGAGGGGAGCCTTAAAAATGAATGAGACCCCAGACTTTCACAGTGATGTGATGTGAAGTCATCTTTCCAATAGAGTGAAGACCACTGTTTAGTATCTCAAACACACACACACACACACACACACACACACACACACACACACACACACACACACACACACACACACACACACACACACACATCCTTTTGTGCTGCCATGTTGAAATCTGCATGTTTTTAAAAGAGCATCACTATGAGTCTATGGCACATAAAGGCCACCAGATTATTAGGGGACAGTGCTGTGTGTATTGTAGAGAGGACCAGACCAGCTGTCCCATAATGCTGTAATTGTACGTCCTAACATGTGGAAGTGGACATCAGCCAGAAGCCTGACAGACACTTTGGACATTTTTCCAGAGACTTTGATTTATCCTATTATACCAAGCCCCCTCTCGGTCTTTCTGCACCTCATTGAGGAGCACCAGGAGGCAATTTGGCTCCCATCCCTCTGGATGAAATTGAGCAACAGACCACCAACACACACACGCGCATTCACGCACACACAAACCAACACACATGCATGCATGCACACACACAAACCCACACCCACACCCACCCCCCGCAAACACACACACCTCGCCCCATTAGCAATGACATGTGACGCTGCGACATGCCAAATGAAGCTCAACAATTGATGTCAGAGCCTTACAAATTAAACAAATGGGGGAGCGCCATGGTGTATTAGGCACCCCAAACCCCTGATGAACAATCACACAGCCAGAAGAGGCACAGTGAGGCACACGACCAGCAGGACAACATTGTCTTCCTAAGTGGGTCCCAAATGGCTCCCAATTCCCAATATGGGCCCTGGTCAAAAGTAGTGCACTATATAGAGGATAGGGCTCTTGCCTGCTCCCTCCCTAAATAGAGCTCAATGCACAAAGACACAATGCTGTCTGGCAGAGAGAGTAGGCTGGGAATCAATGGGCAGAGGAAAACGATCTCTACATTATTTGCCACTGTGGAGTCTTGAGAATTAAATAAACTGTACCAATTCTCTGAATCGATTTGATTGATGCATCATTCTGCTATGGTCACTGTCTCTGCCACTGTGGAAGTGGTTCATTCTGAGCCCAGGCATTAGCTCGGGAAGCTAACACAAGTCTTCATGTCTCAGGCAAGGTTAGTCATCACGCAAGGATGATTCACTGACTGAACCACCTCCGTTAAACTGGTGACATTGATCCTGTCTCAGTGCCCATGGTATAGGGTGAGGAGACAGGGGAGGGCTCCAGGTGTCACAGCCAATCAATGTCTCCGAACAGAGGGCTCAGCCAACCATGCTGTCTGCCTGTGTCGTCATGCATCTACCTCACACACACAACACGCACATGCACACACACAGGCACACACACACCGGGGGTAAGAGGGGGAGACGGAATGGCCTGGGGGAGGATCCATGTCTCTGAGTGTTGGTAATCCATATGCAAACACATTGTCCATGGACGTGCTGGCTGGGAGGTGAAACGTCCTGGGAGCAGGAGAAGATGAGTCACACGGCCCAGGGCCTTTATACGATTCACAGCACCTGCACACACTCTATGCCAGACACAATCACATCCAATCACACTCTCAATATCACACACACACATACACAAAAGGACACAAGAGACATAGAAAATACACACAGAGACAAAATCAGACCACACATACAAGGGTGCATGTCCGCACTGCAAGCTCTTTCAAATCTCCACATCCTAGCTACGCACACACATACACACAAACACAGATATTGCAATGTGGAAGGTCCATTTTGTTTTCAATAACTCCAAGCCTTTTCCTTGATGCTACAGCAAACAGACCCGATGTGTGACGTGATTGTTTTGCTTTCTGAAATCATGGCATAATAGGTGTGGAATTGTGTTGGAAATAAATGCATTACATCCCTGCTATGAGAAATCCCTCATCATAACCCCACACGAACCTGTGTCCGTCTGTTTCTCTCTGTACGTGTGTGAGGTGAGGAAACGGGAAAGAGATGGAATAGCTAAAAGGGGTTAAGTGCCTGGGTTACCCATCCAAAGAGTATTAGATGAAGGCCCTCACTTTGATGGACACCAGCACCAGGCTCCCTGATGTCCCAAAATATTAGGTTTCTCTTCTAATAATGTTGGAAATATTGCCTACTGTCATGATTAATCTGGGTGGCTGCTGTGGTTGATTGCAGGCGACGTGGTCACAGCACAGTGGCTGTGTTAGTTTCCACACTCCGTCAGCTTCACTCCACACACAGGAGCAGCCCTGATAGCAGCTCCCTAACACACTAACCAGAAGTGACAGTGGAGAAGGAAACCTTTATTCTAATTCAAACAACAAAAGACCAAATAGCAAAACTTAGGCTATGTACGTGCCCAACTCTTTCCTCAAACGTTTTCTTTTTTATTCTCTTTTCAATTTAGTCTTTTTTCTGTGTATAAAGCAGAACAGTGGGTAGTTTGCATTGGTAGAGGCAGGCAATAAGGCACAGTGCTTAGTAGAGGAAGAGAAGAGATGGAGAAAGAGAGACAGAGAAAAAAATAGAGCGGGAGGGAGAAAGAAAAAGAAGAGAAGAGAGAAAAAGAGTGGAGGTATTTGCAGATGTGGAGGAAGGCGCAAAAACATTTGTCAAATCAAAGGCTTGAATTATTGCACAGAGTTCTCCCAGTTTCACATGCCACTTAGAAGCCCCATTGTCCCTTACTGGAACAAAACCCCTTTCTTCTGAGGGGTGAAAAACAACTCTAGCCCTTCTCATAATCAAATCTGTATGTCCCAACGGACCAGTGGCCCCTACTTTCAGACATTCTTTGCATTGGCCATGGTAAGAACGCACTGTTTGGCCCAACAATGGCAACATTGATTTTAGCCGTGCTGAGAATTTTGGTTGAGCTGTAAAAACTGGACGATGAAGGAGGGAGGGGGGTGGGGGGGTCATCCTCCCCTGACAGTAGCCAGTAGCCTCCCAAACCCCTGACCTCCGACCTTTGGTCTCAGGCCTGATTCAATCAACTCTAGTCATCTTCAACCCAGCAATCATTACCCCATCATCATCCTCCTCTCTCCCAGGACATTCATGCATGCAGATTCTTCTGTGCCATGACAGCGTGGAACCCCCCCACCCTCATACACCCTCCCAACCCGAAACACTCACTTCCTGTTCCTCTGTTGTCCTGTCCGACTATGCCGCCACAATCAGTGCTGATATAATTTGTGCTGTCGTCTCGGCTACAATCGTACCCTTGTTCATCACACAGCGTTTACAGCCAGACTCAGAGCCGGTGTTTTGGGGGAAACTGATGGTACATTGATGTCCTGTTGCCATGGGAACGGGTCCGTGGCCGCGGCGTAAAGTCATGACCTTCCGGTTTAGCGGAATAGTAACTTATTGAGTTGATACAAATGACCCTGATGGTCTATCTACCCGATTTAGCTGCTGCTTAGTGAACAGAGGTCAAACTACTCCTTTCATAGGCAGGCTTTTGAAGTCGCTGCTAGCTGTTACCACTGTGAGACTTTAGCACTGAGGAGGACCCATGGAGTGGGAGGGAATGTGGAGGAGGGGGGGTTCTGTAGGACAATGGCCCCCCTCAGAGGGAGCCTGACTCTGGTGGTAACTTCAAAAGAGCTCCTGGTGTCAGAGTAGTCTTGTTGCTGGAGCTGGACACAGCTTTTCCCTGGATGGTTTATTAGGGGAACACCTCCTCAGGCAGACTGCTGCTGGGAGAGATAGAGAGAGACTGGGAAATCATGGGGATACTGGGAACACTGATGTACACACACAGATAAATCCACAAATACAGTATACACACATGAAAACATGTAACTACACATCTGTTTAAAAACGTTTACATTTGAAGGATCATGGTAAAACATAGCAGTTTATCCAGGCCCATGCTTATTTTACAAATACATCAAATCTATTAAAATATAAAAGGATCACGACCGAACCGGACGTATAACATTCAGAATCACATCGTCAAACAAATATAATGATATACTAATGCTATCCACAATTTATTGCCAATTAGTCTTGTCAGCCAGCCACGGTTGGTTCTCTCTCTGAGAGAGTCTCCTTCAGTGTTGTCCAAGGCAAGGAGATGGATGTCTGAGAACCCCTAAGAGAGCCAGATGGTACATTCCCAACAATAAGGTGGGGGCTTCCTTTGGGAAAAATACACATCTCCTGTATGACACTAATGCATCATCATCAACTCCGTATTGTGTCTGTATTATATAATAGAATCAGAACCCAAATAATGTTATCACAAATATGATATTTCCTTTCTCTGTTATATTCTTTTATCATATTTTATCTTATTCAGATTAAATGCTCTGACAATCAGTCTCACAATGTTTCAATTTAGATGTGAACTTATGTTGACTGCCAACAATGGCTTTCATCTTTTACAACATCAAGACTACTATATCTGTTACACAGAGTACAAAAGAGGTAACAGATTAGCCAGCATTGAAGTCTTGCAGAGGAGAAACTCAGAGAGAAATTAAGTACCAATCATTCCTAATCGTTTTTTTATTCCAGTGTGGTATTTGAAGCTCAGGCCACCTCTACCACCTCTTAAATATCCAAAAGCACTCATTCCCTCAAATGTTCCTACTTTAACAGAGAAAGTGAGGAAGGGAAGAAATTGAGTTTGTTGACAATTGCTACCGATCACCTTTAAATGTCTTTTAATTGATAATGGCCAGGGAGTGTTGAACTTTAAATAGACATTCTAATTATCGGTTTTAAGAAGCAGGGGTTTTTGGGGAAATGTTATGGCATTTGGAAAGGGATTAATGGCTGAGCGAGGCGCCCGCCACCCTGCAGCTAAATGACATTAAAGAGATAGAGAGATGAGTGGTGGAGCTGAAAGCAGGGAGCAGACCCACTAGTCACTGGAGCCAGGCCAGCCAGGGAGCCCACAGCCCAGGGCACATGGGGAGGGGGGGGGGTATATTACCTAACCATAGACGGAGGGATGGACAGACCTGACAGACACCCCTGTTAAAATCCTATGATGAAATATGGCTGTGATACTGAAACCTTCACGAAATAAATGTTATTTACATTGCAAGTACAGTACACAAGAATCAGTGGCATTGCTTCCTTGCAGGTGGGTGCTACACATTGTAGTAGTCCCTGCATGTCATTAAGTCCTGTAGCTACCTAACATGAGCTGCCTAGCATGAGTTGCCTAGCATGAGTTGCCTAGCATGAGCTACCTTGCCAAGCATAAGTTGCCTAGCATGAGCTGCCTAGCATGAACTGCCTAGCTTGAGCTGTCAAGCATGAGATTTTTATTATGGCGCCGGAGGAGATGGCTGCCATTTTACAGGCTCCTAACCAATTGTGCTATTATGTGTTTTTTTCACGTTATTTGTAACTTATTTAATACATAATGTTTCGTCCACCGTCTCTTATGACCGAAAAGAGCTTCTGCATATCAGGACAGTGATTACTCACATCATACTTTTTCTTTAACGAGTCAGACACAAAGGATTTACTTCAGACAACCGACAAAGCCCACATCCCGTCATTCAAATTAAGAAGAGACTGAGATAGCGGGGACGTAGGTCTGGGTGCCTTGTAAGGATCTGACGGCAAGTACGTAATCCGCCTCTACCATCAGTCCTATTAGCCAACATGCAATCATTGGATAATAAAATGCATGAGCTCCAATCAAGACTTTCCTGTCAACGGGACAATAAAAAACGTAATATCTTATGTTTCATCAAGTCGTGGCTGAACAATGACATGGATAACATACAGCTGCCTGGGTTTTCAGTCCATCGGCAAGATAGAACAGCTGCTTCCAGTAAGACAAGGGGTGGCGGTCTGTGTCTATTTGCAAATAACAGCTGATGCACAAAATCTAATATTAAGGTAGAGTATCTCATGATAAGCTGTAGACCACACTGTTTAGCAAAAGAGGTTTCCTCTATATTTTTCGTAGCTGTGTATTTACCACCACAAACTGATGCTCACACTAAGACCGCACTCAACGAACAGTATAAAGTCATGAGCAAACAAGAAAATTATCATCCAGAGGCGGCGCTCCTAGTGGCCAGGGACTTTAATGCAGGGAAACTTAAATCCGTTTGACCTAATTCCAGAGGGAAAAAAACTCTGGACCACCTTTACTCCACACACAGAGATGCATACAAAGCTCTCCCTCGCCCTCCATTTGGCAAATCTGACCATAACTCTATCCTCCTGATTCCTGCTTACAAGCAAAACCTTAAGCAGGAAGGACCAGATACTCGCTCAATATGAAAGTGGTCAGATGACACAAATGCTAAGCTACAAGACTGTTTTGCTATCACAGACTGGAAAATGTTCCGGGATTCCCCCGATGGAATTGAGGTGTACACTACATCATTCAGTGGCTTCATCAATAAGTGCCTCAATGACGTCGTCCCCACAGTGACCGTACGTACCCCAACCAGAAGCTTTGGATTAAAGGCACCATTCGCACTGAGCTAAAGGGTAGAGCTGCCGCTTTCAAGGAGTGGGACTCTAACCTGGACGCTTATAAGAAGTCCCGCTATGCCCTCCGACGAACCATCAAACAGGACTAAGATTGAATCGTACTACACTGGCTCCGACGCTCGTCAGATGTGGCAGGGCTTGCAAACTATTACAGACTAGAAAAGGAAGCACAGCTGCGAGCTGCCCAGTGACACGAGCCTACCAGATGAGCTAAATGACTTCTATGCTCGCTTCGAGGCAAGCAACACTGAAGCATGCATGAGAGCACCAGCTGTTCCAGCTGTTCAAGCAGACCACCAGCAGCTCTTCAAGCAGACCACTGTAGTCCCTGTGCCCAAGAAAGCGTAGGTAACCTGCCTAAATGACTACGGACCCGTAACATCTGTAGCCATGAAGTGCTTTGAAAGGCTAGTCATGGCTCACATCAACACCATTATCCCAGAAACCCTAGACCCACCCCATTTTGCATAACAGACCCACAGATGATGCAACCTCTATTGCACTCCACACTGCCCTTTCCTACCTGGACAAAAGGAACACCTACATGAGAATGCTATTCATTGACTACAGCTCAGCGTTCAACACCATAGTACCCTCAAAGCAACTGGATCCTGGACTTCCAGTCGGGCCACCCCCAGGTGGTAGGGGTAGGTAACAACACATCTGCCACGCAACTGGGCACATGGGGAGGAGGGGGGGGTGTTGATCCTCAACACAGGGGCCCCTCAGGGGTGCATTCTCAGTACCCTCCTGTGCTCCCTGTTCACCCATGACCTTATGGCTAAGCACGACTCCAACACCATCATTGAGTTTGCTGACGACACAACGGTGGTAGGCCTGATCACCAACAACAACGAGACCGCCTATAGGGAGGAGGTCAGAGACCTGGCAGTGTGGTGCCAGGATAACAACCTCTCCTTCAACGTGATAAGACAAAGGATATGATTGTGGACTACAGGAAAAGGAGGCCCGAGCACGCCCCCATTCTCATCAATGGGGCAGTAGAGGAGCAGGTTGAGAGCTTCAAGTTCCCTGGTGTCCACATCACCAACAAACTAGAATGGTCCAAGCACACCAAGACAGTTGTAAAGAGGGCACGACAACACATATTCCCCCTCAGGAGACTGAAAATATTTGGCATGGGTCCTCAGATCCTCAAAAAGTTATACAGCTGCACCATCGAGAACATGGAACTGGTTGCATTACCGCCTGATATGGCAACACCTCGGCCTCTGACCACAAGGCACTACAGAGGGTAGTGCGTACGGCCCAGTATATCACTGGGGCCAAGCTTCCTGCCATTCAGGACCTCTACACCAGGCAGTGTCAGAGGAAGGCCCAAAAAAATGCCAATGACTGCAGCCACCCTAGTCATAGACTGTTCTCTCTGCTAACGCATGGCAAGCGGTACCAGAGCGCCAAGTCTAGGTCCAAAAGGCTTCTACCCCCAAGCCATAAGACTCATGCAGAGCTAATCAAATGGCTACCCGGACTATTTGCATAATCCAACCCATTTTTACGCTGCTGCTGCTCTCTGTTTATTCACCATGCATAGTCACTTTACCTCTACATACATAAACATATTACCTCAATTACCTCGACTAACCGGTTCCCCCGCACATTGACTCTGTACCAGTACCCCCTGCATATACTAGCCTCTCTACTGTTATGTTATTGTTGCTCCTTAATTATTTGTTAGTTTTCTTATTTTTATTGACATTTTTTACTTTTTTTAAATGTATTTTTTACTTCAGTTTATTTTAGTAAATGCTTTCTGAACTTTTTTTCTTAAAACTGCATTGTTGGTAAGGGCTTGTACGTAAGCATTTCACCTGTTGTATTCGGAGCATGTGACAAATACCATTTGATTTGATTCGATGAGCTGCCTAGCATGAGCTGCCTAGCCACTCCTAATAAAGTCCTAATAGGGTTCACTAATTCATCCTAACCCTGTCTCAGTGGCCTCCAGTCGCCACGCTGGGTGTTCCAGACGGTGTACCCCGGCCCTTGCAGGCAGCCCTTCAGGTTCCGCTTGGATCCTGTGGCTCCCCCAGAAGCCCCTCCAGCCCTGGTCAGGGGGCCTCTGGCAGCTCCAGCCTGGAGGGCTGATGGATCATGAGTTAGGGCAGACTGGAGGGGCTCAGGCCAGAACCAGGGGGTGCGTTACACGCTCTAACAAGGATGTTCCGGGGGGGACCCCTGAGGATATCCCCACACATGGGGGTAAATTAAGCCCTCAACACAGAGAGAATGAACAGAGATGTTACTGTGTTACTCTGTGATTCTCTGAGTTCCTGGGTCTCTGGGTCTTTCCCCTCAGGACAGGTTGGGTTCATTCTCAGGGATCCCAGGTTAGATCCTGTGGAGAATGAAGCCATAGGTTTAACCTGAGGCTCTGTGGAGAATGAGAGGATGAGAGGAGAGGAGGATGGACCTGGGGAGAGTAGAGACGAGTCTGTCACACACAGAATGGAGATCTGTCATCAGTAATCCAGTCAGGATCAGCAGAGGCCTATTCATCTATGAATGTCATTAAGGAACTAAATGAGAGAAGACTTGGTTAATGAAGGTGTGTAAGACTAGCGGGGGGAGTTGTGGTGTTTGAGACTTGCGGTGTGTAGGAGAGAAAGACTGAAAGATGTGATACAGGGAAAGACAGACAGACAGGCAAGCAGGCAGACATACAGAGAGTGAGTGAAAGATGTGATACAGGGGCAGACAGGCAGACAGACAGAGAGTGAGTGAAAGATGTGATACAGGGACAGACAGGCAGGCAGGCAGGCAGGCAGACAGACAGACAGACAGACAGACAGACAGACAGACAGACAGACAGACAGACAGACAGACAGACAGACAGACAGACAGACAGACAGACAGACAGACAGACAGACAGACAGACAGACAGACAGACACACAGTATCTGTACCTTCATGGCCCTATTGTGTATCAAGTCTTCCAGCTGAGTGTGTCTGTCTGTGTGTCATTTGGGCTGTGGGGAGGCTCTGTCTGTTTGTCATTAGGCCTGCAGTGGGGAGTATCTGACTGATGACTGACTCAGATGATCATATCAAAACGCCACACTGAGCGAGCATGTTTAATGCTCCGCTCCGCGGGAAGTAAACAAAAGCCAGAGTTTTGCTTGTTCACAATGTCTCTTTAATTCACGCCAGTCCTGCCAGGGAACGGACACACGTACGCTGCATGTTTCCCCAGCTAATTGCAATACCACCAGGGTAAAAATTATTCTCCACTTTACATTTCTCTACTGTACGCTGGTCCAAATCAAAGCACCACCGGGCCGTGTGAACTGGCTGTCGTGCTTGGTGTGTAACAGAAATCAATGATTTATTCTTATGAAGCTTCGAAATGTTTATCAACTCTATAGTATCTGGGATGGGAGGCCAGACAAAAAACAAATAAGAGTTTGTATCAAATCTGAACAGAGGGACTGACTCTCTCTCTCTCTCTCTCTCTCTCTCTCTCTCTCTGTCTTTTTATCTCTGGTGATGGTGATGGTGATGGTGTTTAGAGTACGGTGGGAAAGAGAGGCCTGTCATTGATTGAAGATCAAATCAAATCAAAGTTTATTTGTCACGTGTGCAGTGAAATGCTTACTTACGGGCTCTAACCAATAGTGCAAAAAAGGTATTAGGTGAACAATAGGTATGTAAAGAAATAAAACAACAGTAAAAAGACAGGCTATATACAGTAGCGAGGCTATAAAAGTAGCGAGGCTACATACAGACACCGGTTAGTCAGGCTGATTGAGGTAGTATGTACATGTAGATATGGTTAAAGTGACTATGCATATATAATGAACAGAGAGTATCTGTATGGTAAAAGAAGGGTTGGCAGGTGGTGGGACACAATGCAGATAGCCCGGTTAGCCAATGTGCGGGAGCACTGGTTGGTCGGCACAATTGAGCTAGTATGTACATGAATGTATAGTTAAAGTGACTATGCATGTATGATGAACAGAGAGTAGCAGTAGAGTAAAAAGAGGGGTTGAGGAGGGGCACACAATGCAAATAGTCCGGGTAGCCCAGTGGTTAGAGCGTTGGACTAGTAACCGAAAGGTTGCAAATTCAAATCCCCGAGCTGACAAGGTACAAATCTGTCGTTCTGCCCCTGAACAGGAAGTTAACCCACTGTTCCTAGGCCGTCATTGAAAATAAGAATTTGTTCTTAACTGACTTGCCTATTAAAATAAAATAAAATAGTCTGGGTAGCCATTTGATTACCTGTTCAGGAGTCTTATGGCTTGGGGGTAAAAACTGTTGAGAATCCTTTTTGTCCTAGACTTGACACTCCGGTACCGCTTGCCATGCGGTAGTAGAGAGAACAGTCTATGACTGGGATGGCTGGGGTCTTTGACAATTTTTAGGGCCTTCCTCTGACACCGCCTGGTGTAGAGGTCCTAGATGGCAGGTAGCTTAGCCCCAGTGATGTACTGGGCCGTACGCACTACCCTCTGTAGTACCTTGCGGTCGGAGGCCGAGCAATTTCCGTACCAGGCAGTGATGCAACCAGTCAGGATGCTCTCGATGTTGCAGCTGTAGAACCTTTTGAGGATCTCAGGACCTGTGCCCTCTTCACAAGTGTCTTGGTGTGTTTGGACCATACTAGTTTGTTGGTGATGTGGACACCAGGGAACTTGAAGCTCTCAACCTGCTCCACTACAGCCCCGTCGATGAGAATCGGGGCGTGCTTGGTCCTACTTTTCCTGTAGTCCACAATCATTTCCAAGATCATAACGAAGTCTTGGTTACTGTCACGTTCTGACCTTAGTTCCTTTGTTTTCGTGTGTGTTTTAGTATGGTCAGGGCGTGAGTTGGGGTGGGCAGTCTATGTTGGTTTTTCTATGTTGGTTTTTGAGTTCGGCCTAGTATGGTTCTCAATCAGAGGCAGCTGTCAATTGTTGTCCCTGATTGAGAATCATACTTAGGTAGCCTGGGTTTCACTTTTGATTTGGGGGTGTTTGTTTCCGTGTGAGTGTTTGGGCCACACGGTACTGTTTCGTTTTGTTCACATCGTTTATTGTTTTGTTCCAGTGTTCAGTTTGTTTATTAAAAAGACATGAACCCTTACCACACTGCACCTTGGTCCTCCTCTCTATCTCCAGACGACATCCGTTACAGTTACGTTGAGGGATAGGTTGTTATGTGTCACCATCCGGCCAGGTCTCTGACCTCCTCCCTATAGGCTGTCATGTCGTTGTTGGTGATCAGGCCTACCACTATTGTGTCATCTGCAAACTTAATGATGGTGTTGGAGTCATGCCTGGCCATGCAGTCATGGATGAACAGGGAGTACAGGAGGGGACTGAGCACACACCCCTGGGGAGCTCCAATGTTGAGGATCAGAGTGGCAGATTTGTTGCTACCTACCCTCACCATCTGGGGGCAGCCCGTCAGGAAGTCCAGGATCCAGTTGCAGAAGGAGGTGTTTAGTCCCAGGATCATTATCTTAGTGATGAGCTTTGAGGATACTATGGTGTTGAACGGTGAGCTGTAGTCAATGAATAGCATTCTCACGTAGGTGTTCCTTTTGTCCAGGTGGGAAAGGGCAGTGTGGAGTGTAATACAGATTGCATCATCTGTGGATCTGTTTGGGCGGTATGCAAATTGGTGTGGGTCTAGGGTTTCTGGGATAATGGTGTTGATGTGAACCATAACCACGGATCTACGGATCTGTAGTCATTTAGGCAGGTTGCCTTTGTGTTCTTGGGCACAGGGACTATGGTGGTCTGCTTGCAACATGTTGATATTACAGACTCAATCAGGGACACATGCCCGGAGCACACGTCCTGATAATCCGTCTGGCCCCGCAGCCTTGTGTATGTTGACCTGTTTAAAGGTCTTGCTCACGTCGGCTACGGAGAGCGTGATCACACAGTCATCCGGAACAGCTGATGCTCTCATGCATGCCTCAGTGTTGCTTGACTCAAAGCGAGCATAGGAGTGATTTAGCTCGTCTGGTAGACTCGTGTCACTGGGCAGCTCGTGGCTGTGCTTCCCTTTGTAGTCTGTAATAGTTTGCAAGCCCTGCCACATCTGACGAGCATCGGAGCCAGTGTAGTATGATTCAATCTTAGCCCTGTATTGACTCTTTGCCTGTTTGATGGTTCGTCGCAGGGCATAGCAGGATTTCTTGTAAGCTTCCGAGTTAGAGTCCCGCACCTTGAAAGCGGCAGCTCTACCCTTTAGCTCAGTGCGAATGTTGCTTTTATTCCATGGCTTCTTGTTGGGGTATGTACATACGGTCACTGTAGGTACGATGTCCTCGATGCACTTATTGATAAAGCCAGTGACTGATGTGGTGTACTCCTCAATGTCATCAGAAGAATCCCGGGAACATGTTCCAGTCTGTGATAGGAAAACAGTCCTATAGTTTAGCATCTGCTTCATCTGACCACTTTTTTATAGACTGAGTCACTGGTGCTTCCTGCTTAACTTTTTGCTTGTAAGCCGGAATCAGGAGGATAGAGTTGTGGTTGGATTTACCAAATGGAGGGAGAGGGAGAGCTTTGTATGCGTCTCTGTGTGTTGAGTACTGGTGATCTAGAATTTCTTTACCTCTGGTTGCACATTTAACATGTTGATAGAAATTTGGTGGAACTGATTTAAGTTTCCCTGCATTAAAGTCTCCGACCACTAGGAGCGCCGCCTCTGGGTGAGTGGTGTCCTGTTTGCTTATTTCCTTATACAGCTGACTGAGTGCGGTCTTAGTACCAGCATCTGTCTGTGGTGGTAAATAAACAGCCACGAAAAGTATAGCTGAGAACTCTCTAGACAAGTAGTGTGGCCTGCAATTTATCACAATATACTCTACTTCAGGCAAGCAAAATCTACAGACTTCCTTAGATTTCGTGCACCAGCTGTTGTTTACAAATATGCACAGACCACCGGAGTGTGCTGTTCTATCTTGCCAGTGCAGCGTGTATCCTGCTAGCTGAATATCCATGTCGTCATTCAGCCACGATTCCGTGAAACATAGGATATTACAGTTTTTGATGTCCCGTTGACATTCGTGATCGTACCTCGTCTAATTTATTGTCCAATGATTGCACGTTGGCGAGTAGTATTGACGATAACGGCAGCTTTCTCACTTGCCTTCTGCGGGTCCTGACCAGGCATCCGGCTCTTTGTCCTCTGTACCTGCGTCGCTTCCTCTTGCAAATAATGGGTATTTCGGCCCTGTGGGGTGTTTGGAGAATGTGTTGTGCGTCCTCCTTGTTGTAGAAAAGAGCACACATCCAACAAGGAATGCACTGGCTAATGCCTTATATACCCACCAGGCACTGTCATGAAGAGCTATCTAAATGGGAGCTAAAGAGGCTTCCCATTGCAGCGGAGCTAGAGAGGCTTCCCATTGCAGAGGAGCTAGAGAGGCTTCCCATTGCAGCGGAGCTAGAGAGGCTTCCCATTGCAGCGGAGCTAGAGAGGCTCCCATTGCAGCAGAGCTAGAGAGGCTTCCCATTGCACAGGAGCTAGAGAGGCTTCGCATTGCAGGGGAGCTAGAGACGCTTCCCATTGCAGGGGAGCTAAAGAGGCTTCCCATTTTAGGGGAGCTAGAGAGGCTTCCCATTGCAGCGGAGCTAGAGAGGCTTCCCATTGCAGCGGAGCTAGAGAGGCTTCCCATTGCACAGGAGCTAGAGAGGCTTCGCATTGCAGGGGAGCTTGAGAAGCTTCCCATTTTAGGGGAGCTAGAGAGGCTTCTCATTGTAGGGGAGCTAGAGAGATCAGAGATCAACAGTAATGATGATGATTTGTCAGGAATGATTATGTCACCATCTTGTCACCAATAAGAGATTAAAAATGGTTGTACACTGAGACACAAGGGAACCAGTGGCGATTACATAAACACACACACACACACACACACACACACACACACACACACACACACACACAACACACACACCCTCACTCAGGGTTTAAGTACCTGTTAGTATGTATGTCAACCACACTCCTATTCCAGAGAGTGTGTGGTGTGTGGATGGGGGCTGGGAGGTGGTAATGTTATCTTGTACCCTTCAAGTGAACGTGTGGGACAAGCGATAAGTTAACAAACAACAGACAACGGAGAGGCTGGTCTTTGGGGAGGAGTGTCGTGACAATTAGCTTTCTCCAGTCTGTCCCACTAATCCAGGCTTACGCCAGAGATCAAACCCATGCAGACTCCCCTCTCCCAGCACACACACACACATACAGAAACTGACATACTGCCACATACACACACGCACACGCACACGCACGCACGCACACACACGCACGCACGCACACACGCACGCACGCACACACACACACACACACACACACACACACACACACACACACACACCCTTGAACTTTGCCCCCTTGAACTTTGCGACCTTTGCCACATTTCAGGCTTCAAACATAAAGATATAAGACTGTATTTTTTGGTGAGGAATCAACAACAAGTGGGACACAATCATGAAGTGGAACGACATTTATTGGATATTTCAAACTTTTTTAACAAATCAAAAACTGAAAAATTGGGCGGGCAAAATTATTCAGCCCCCTTAAGTTAATACTTTGTAGCGCCACCTTTTGCTGCGATTACAGCTGTAAGTCGCTTGGGGTATGTCTCTATCAGTTTTGCACATCGAGAGACTGAATTTTTTTTCCCATTCCTCCTTGCAAAACAGCTCAAGCTCAGTGAGGTTGGATGGAGAGCATTTGTGAACAGCAGTTTTCAGTTCTTTCCACAGATTCTCGATTGGATTCAGGTCTGGACTTTGACTTGGCCATTCTAACACCTGGATATGTTTATTTTTGAACCATTCCATTGTAGATTTTGCTTTATGTTTTGGATCATTGTCTTGTTGGAAGACAAATCTCCGTCTCAGTCTCAGGTCTTTTGCAGACTCCATCAGGTTTTCTTCCAGAATGGTCCTGTATTTGGCTCCGTCCATCTTCCCATCAATTTGAACCATCTTCCCTGTCCCTCCTGAAGAAAAGCAGGCCCAAACCATGATGCTGCCACCACCATGTTTGACAGTGGGGATGGTGTGTTCAGGGTGATGAGCTGTGTTGCTTTTACGCCAAACATAACGTTTTGCATTGTTGCCAAAAAGTTCAATTTTGGTTTCATCTGACCAGAGCACCTTCTTCCACATGTTTGGTGTGTCTCCCAGGTGGCTTGTGGCAAACTTTAAACAACACTTTTTATGGATATCTTTAAGAAATTGCTTTCTTCTTGCCACTCTTCCATAAAGGCCAGATTTGTGCAATATACGACTGATTGTTGTCCTATGGACAGAGTCTCCCACCTCAGCTGTAGATCTCTGCAGTTCATCCAGAGTGATCATGGGCCTCTTGGCTGCATCTCTGATCAGTCTTCTCCTTGTATGAGCTGAAAGTTTAGAGGGACGACCAGGTCTTGGTAGATTTGCAGTGGTCTGATACTCCTTCCATTTCAATATTAGTGGTCTGGGATGTTTGCTTGGGAAATCTTTTTGTATCCAAATCCGGCTTTAAACTTCTTCACAACAGTATCTCGGACCTGCCTGGTGTGTTCCTTGTTCTTCATGATGCTCTCTGCGCTTTTAACGGACCTCTGAGACTATCACAGTGCAGGTGCATTTATACGGAGACTTGATTACACACAGGTGGATTGTATTTATCATCATTAGTCATTTAGGTCAACATTGGATCATTCAGAGATCCTCACTGAACTTCTGGAGAGAGTTTGCTGCACTGAAAGTAAAGGGGCTGAATAATTTTGCACGCCCAATTTTTCAGTTTTTGATTTGTTAAAAAAATTTGAAATATCCAATAAATGTCGTTCCACTTCATGATTGTGTCCCACTTGTTGTTGATTCTTCACAAAAAAATACAGTTTTACATCTTTATGTTTGAAGCCTGAAATGTGGCAAAAGGTCGCAAAGTTCAAGGGGGCCGAATACTTTCGCAAGGCACTGTATATACCCACACAGACTGCAGGTATATATCATTGTGTAATGATCGATACAGATGTTGATACAGAAATAGGGTTTGACACGAGGGTTCATTTATTAACACTGTTACGTTTGAAAAATTTTAATTTCAGCAATTGTTTTGCTTTTGTGTGCATGGGTGCATGGAAATATCTCAATTTAAACCTCACTCAAGCAGTTTGATCCATTCCATACTGCTTTAAGTGGTTGAAAGTTCATTTTTCATACTGCATC
Source organism: Oncorhynchus keta (assembly GCF_023373465.1). Classification (NCBI taxonomy): domain Eukaryota; kingdom Metazoa; phylum Chordata; class Actinopteri; order Salmoniformes; family Salmonidae; genus Oncorhynchus; species Oncorhynchus keta. The sequence continues at coordinate 83,870,932 of NC_068421.1, read as the reverse complement.
AATATCTTATCCACACATGAAATCTACAGTAAACTAGAAGTATTAAATTGTGCGTGCGTATGTTTGCACTTGCACATTGGCCTAAGTGTTTGTCCCTGACCCTGTTAGTGTGTGTCTGTTTGTCAGTGTACCTGCCTCCTGGCAGCCCTTCAACCCAACACACGCATAATGTCAACCGAAAGGGAACGAGATCTCCTCTCGTCTCCTCTTCCTAAATATTTACAAATTGTTTCCCAGGGCTGGGGCTGTTGATCCCAGTGACACACACCCTTATGGTGTTGCAAATGCCCGAAATTAATAAACAAATGAGGGCTCAACCCGCAGGTCAGGGTGCTCAGCTGGCCCATTTGTGTCGGGCCACGACTCTGGGCTCAACAGGGCCGTCCCATCTGCCGTCATGTCAAACGCCCCTAACCTTGTCTTTGTGGAGGGGTGGGGGGGAAGAGAGAGAGAGACACAGGGGGAGACCGTCAGAGAGAGGGGGAGACCCACACCCCCCTACACCCTCCACCCCCACCACATACAAAAGGATGGTTAGACAGTCACAGCATCCTCACTCACATGTAGCCTTAGCCTGCTGATTAGTGTGAGTGACAAAGTGGCGCACCGAGTCCACTCAGGCCTTCATAATACATCTATCAGGGACTAATAGAATAGCATCAATCCCCCCCCCCCCCCCAGGGGTCACTGTGTCGGGGATGGAGCGGCCCCCCTCCCGGCCCCCAGGCCCCCTCCTCTGGGATTGTACAACTGTTATTATTCAATTACGCTCTTTTCTTCCCATTTAAAAGACCATGATATCATTATCACTTAATGAATATATATAATTGGATCTTGGCCGCAGCTCTTGCCCCTCCTTGCCTGCCTGATGAATACCCTTCACTATTCATTCGCCCTGCACTCATCTTCCCCAGACCCATTTATTATGAACTCTGAGATGAGCAGGAGACTATGGTGGTGATGATGATGGTGATGGTGATGATGACAGAAGGAGTTTGTAATTAGCTCAGTGTTCATTCGATGCTTCTTTTTTTTAAGGATAATAAAATGAAACTGTAATCTTGGTTGAGGGGTTGAAAAGCTGTGTGGCAGGCCTTCGGGGTTGATGTAAGTCTACAATAACTATGATGGACATAGGAGAGGGAGGGGAGATAGGAGAGATAAGGGGAGATAGGCAAGATAAGGAGAGAAAATGAGAGATAGATGATAAGGAGATAGGAGAGTCAGGAGAGATAGGGAGATAAGAGAGATAAGGAGAGATAGGAGAGATAAGAAGATAGGAGAGATAATGAGATAAGAGAGATAGGAGCGATAAGGAGGTAAGGAGATAGGTGCAATAAGGAGATTGGAGACACAGTGTAAAGATCATAAGTGAGATGAAAGGATAAAGAGCAACGTGAAAGGAAAGATTCAGAGTGTATTTCTGCTCAAAATAATGTTACATTGTAGCTGTGGAAAGGCTCAAAAATGTCTCTACAACATATTTTTTTACATTTTCTTTATGAAATCCCAATCTGAATCTGTAACATATTCCCCTAACACATCCCCTTATCAATCTCTTGCCTGGACAGAGTCCCAGCGGTATTAAGACCCCTGATAGCCACAGTCGTGGCTATCAATATCCTCTCAATCTTCCACAAAACAATGAGAGGGGGGATAAAGAGGGTGATGAGCACCACTAAAAACATTGATTTAGCATTCATCCACTTCATTTGAAGGGGGGGTGGTCTGTGAAAAGGCAGAGAGGGGTGTTTAGCCTCTCCATTCAGGTTTTTGCCCTCTCATTGAAAACCAAAAGCAACCATCCCTCCCCTCAACATTGTCAGGGGTAGATGTGGCATAGTGGGGGACTGTGGGGTGTATATGTGTGTGTGTGTCTCTGTGTGTGTAAGAGTGTGCATGTGTTTGTGTGTCATTAATCCTGGTTAAGCAGACAGTGTTGGCAGAGTGGCAGAGCCCCAATCCAGCTGCTCCTCCCGTGGAGACACTTCATAGAGACCCCCTCTACCTACCCCCTGTTCCCCCCTCTACCCCCATCCTTCCCGTCCTCCCTCTAAACCTCCCTCCCTCCATTCCTCTCTTTCCCCTCCTCTGTCCCCCAAACCCCTCAGCTCCTCCAACAGGAGCAGCTCAACCCCCTGCCCCTATCCCCCTCTCTCATTCACACACCCCTCTCACATCCCCATCATACATCAGTCCAAATTAAATGTACATTAGGCCCTCCTCTATCAGAGGACTAGGCGGTGCTGAGCTCAAGCAGAGAGCTGACATCATTACTGAACACATGACCGTCATTCATTACCCGCTATACACATCTCTGAATTGTACCAAAGTTCATGCATACCTAAGTGCAAGTTTGTGTTAAAAATTAAACACTCTTTTAGCAGGACAAAGGACTTTCTGAACTGTTGACTTTGAGAGGGTCTTTCTTACCCAAACCATGATGTCTCAAGTCACTGGAGAGTAGACAGGGACTTTCTACCCTCCCTCTCTCTCTCTGTCCTCATTTTCTCTCCCCTGCCTCATCCCCTGGCTCTCTTCTCTTCTGATCAACCCTGGCTCTCTCCTCTTCTCTTCTGATCAACCCTGGCTCTCTCCTCTTCTCTTCTGATCAACCCTGGCTCTCTCCTCTTCTCTTCTGATCAACCCTGGCTCTCTCCTCTTCTCTTCTGATCAACTCTGCCTCTCTCCTCTTCTCTTCTGATCAACCCTGCCTCATCCCCTGGCTCTCTCCTCTTCTGATCAACCCTGCCTCTCTCTCCCTTCTGATCAACCCTCTATCTCCTCTTCTCTTCTGATCAACCCTGGCTCTCTCCTCTTCTCTTCTGATCAACCCTGGCTCTCTCCTCTTCTCTTCTGATCAACCCTGCTTCTCTTCTCTCCTCTTCTCTCCTCTTCTGATCAACCCTGGCTCTCTCCTCTTCTCTTCTGATCAACCTTCTGATCAACCCTGCCTCTCTCTTCTCTTCTGATCAACCCTGCCTCTCTCCTCTTCTCTTCTGATCAACCCTGCCTCTCTTCTCTTCTGATCAATCCTGGCTCTCTCCTCTTCTCTTCTGATCAACCCTGGCTCTCTCCTCTTCTCTTCTGATCAACCCTGCTTCTCTTCTCTCCTCTTCTCTCCTCGTCTGATCAACCCTGCCTCTGTTCTCTTCTGATCAACCCTGGCTCTCTCCTCTTCTCTTCTGATCAAATCAACCTGCCTCTCTCTTCTCTTCTGATCAACCCTGCCTCTCTCCTCTTCTCTTCTGATCAAACCTGTCTCTCCTCTTCTCTTCTGATTCTCTTCTCTTCTGATCAACCCTGCTTCTCTCCTCTCTTCTGATCAAACCTGTCTCTCTTCTCTTCTGATCAACCCTGCTCTCTCTTCTCTTCTGATCAACCCTGCCTCTCTCCTCTTCTCTTCTGATCAAACCTGTCTCTCTCCTCTTCTCTTCTGATCAACCCTGGCTCTCTCCTCTTCTCTTCTGATCAACCCTGCTTCTCTTCTCTCCTCTCTCTCTTCTTCTCTTCTGATCAACCCTGGCTCTCTCCTCTTCTCTTCTGATCAACTCTGCTTCTCTCCTCTCCTCTTCTGATCAACTCTGCCTCTCTCTCCTCTTCTGATCAACCCTGCCTCTCTCCTCTTCTCTTCTGATCAAACCTGTCTCTCTCCTCTTCTCTTCTGATCAACTCTGCTTCTCTCCTCTCCTCTTCTGATCAACTCTGCCTCTCTCTCCTCTTCTGATCAACCCTGCCTATCTCCTCTTCTCTTCTGATCAACCCTGGCTATCTCCTCTTCTCTTCTGATCAACCCTGCCTCTCTCCTCTTCTCTTCTGATCAAACCTGTCTCTCCTCTTCTCTTCTCAACCCTGCCTCTCTCCTCTTCTCTTCTGATCAAACCTCTTCCTCTTCTCTTCTGATCAAACCTGGCTCTCTCCTCTTCTCTTCTGATCAACTCTGCTTCTCTCTCTCCTCTTCTGATCAACACTGGCTCTCTCCTCTTCTCTTCTGATCAACCCTGCTTCTCTTCTCTCCTCTTCTCTCCTCTTCTGATCAACTCTGCCTCTCTCTTCTCTTCTGATCAACTCTGCCTCTCTCCTCTTCTCTTCTGATCAACCCTGCCTCTGTCTTCTCTTCTGATCAACTCTGCATCTCTCCTCTTCTCTTCTGATCAACCCTGCTTCTCTTCTCTCCTCTTCTCTCCTCTTCTGATCAACTCTGCTCTCTCTTCTCTTCTGATCAACCCTGCCTCTCTCCTCTTCTCTTCTGATCAACCCTGCTTCTCTTCTCTCCTCTTCTCTCCTCTTCTGATCAACTCTGCCTCTCTCTTCTCTTCTGATCAACTCTGCCTCTCTCCTCTTCTCTTCTGATCAACCCTGCCTCTGTCTTCTCTTCTGATCAACCCTGGCTCTCTCCTCTTCTCTTCTGATCAAACCTGGCTCTCTCCTCTTCTCTTCTGATCAACCCTGGCTCTCTCCTCTTCTCTTCTGATCAACCCTGCTTCTCTTCTCTCCTCTTCTCTCCTCTTCTGATCAACCCTGCCTCTCTCTTCTCTTCTGATCAACCCTGCCTCTCTCCTCTTCTCTTCTGATCAACCCTGGCTCTCTCCTCTTCTCTTCTGATCAACCCTGCCTCTCTTCTCTTCTGATCAACCCTGGCTCTGTCTTCTCTTCTGATCAACCCTGCCTCTGTCTTCTCTTCAGATCAACCCTGGCTCTCTCCTCTTCTCTTCTGATCAACCCTGGCTCTCTCCTCTTCTCTTCTGATCAACCCTGCCTCTCTCCTCTTCTCTTCTGATCAACCCTGGCTCTCTCCTCTTCTCTTCTGATCAACCCTGGCTCTCTCCTCTTCTCTTCTGATCAACCCTGCCTCTCTCCTCTTCTCTTCTGATCAACCCTGTCTCTCCTCTTTCTTCTGATCAAACCTGGCTTCTCCTCTTCTCTTCTGATCAACCCTGCCTCTCTCTTCTCTTCTGATCAACCCTGGCTCTCTCCTCTTCTCTTCTGATCAACCCTGGCTCTCTCCTCTTCTCTTCTGATCAACCCTGCCTCTCTTCTCTTCTGATCAACCCTGCCTCTCTCCTCTTCTCTTCTGATCAACCCTGGCTCTCTCCTCTTCTCTTCTGATCAACCCTGGCTCTCTCCTCTTCTCTTCTGATCAACCCTGGCTCTCTCCTCTTCTCTTCTGATCAACCCTGGCTCTCTCTCTTCTCTTCTGATCAACCCTGGCTCTCTCCTCTTCTCTTCTGATCAACCCTGCCTCTCTCCTCTTCTCTTCTGATCAAACCTGGCTCTCTCCTCTTCTCTTCTGATCAACCCTGGCTCTCTCCTCTTCTCTTCTGATCAACCCTGCTTCTCTTCTCTCCTCTTCTCTCCTCTTCTGATCAACCCTGCTTCTCTTCTCTCCTCTTCTCTCCTCTTCTGATCAACCCTGCCTCTGTCTTCTCTTCTGATCAACCCTGGCTCTCTCCTCTTCTCTTCTGATCAAACCTGGCTCTCTCCTCTTCTCTTCTGATCAACCCTGGCTCTCTCCTCTTCTCTTCTGATCAACCCTGCTTCTCTTCTCTCCTCTTCTCTCCTCTTCTGATCAACCCTGCTTCTCTTCTCTCCTCTTCTCTCCCTTCTGATCAACCCTGCCTCTCTCTTCTCTTCTGATCAACCCTGCCTCTCTCCTCTTCTCTTCTGATCAACCCTGCCTCTCTTCTCTTCTGATCAACCCTGGCTCTCTCCTCTTCTCTTCTGATCAACCCTGGCTCTCTCCTCTTCTCTTCTGATCAACCCTGCCTCTCTTCTCTTCTGATCAACCCTGCCTCTCTCCTCTTCTCTTCTGATCAACCCTGCCTCTCTCCTCTTCTCTTCTGATCAACCCTGGCTCTCTCCTCTTCTCTTCTGATCAACCCTGGCTCTCTCCTCTTCTCTTCTGATCAAACCTGGCTCTCTCCTCTTCTCTTCTGATCAACCCTGGCTCTCTCCTCTTCTCTTCTGATCAACCCTGGCTCTCTCCTCTTCTCTTCTGATCAACCCTGCCTCTCTCCTCTTCTCTTCTGATCAACCCTGCCTCTCTTCTCTTCTGATCAACCCTGGCTCTCTCCTCTTCTCTTCTGATCAACCCTGGCTCTCTCCTCTTCTCTTCTGATCAACCCTGCTTCTCTTCTCTCCTCTTCTCTCCTCTTCTGATCAACCCTGCCTCTGTCTTCTCTTCTGATCAACCCTGCCTCTCTCCTCTTCTCTTCTGATCAATCCTGGCTCTCTCCTCTTCTCTTCTGATCAACCCTGGCTCTCTCGTCTTCTCTTCTGATCAACTCTGCCTCTCCTCTTCTCTTCTGATCAACCCTGCTTCTCTCCTCTCCTCTTCTGATCAACCCTGCCTCTCTCGTCTTCTCTTCTGATCAACCCTGGCTCTCTCCTCTTCTCTTCTGATCAACCCTGGCTCTCTCCTCTTCTCTTCTGATCAACCCTGCTTCTCTTCTCTCCTCTTCTCTCCTCTTCTCTCCTCTTCTCTTCTGATCAACCCTACCTCTCTTCTCTTCTGATCAACCCTGGCTCTCTCCTCTTCTCTTCTGATCAACTCTGCTTCTCTCCTCTCCTCTTCTGATCAACTCTGCCTCTGTCTTCTCTTCTGATCAACCCTGCCTCTCTCCTCTTCTGTACTCTGATTCCTCTTTCCGCCTCTCCGGATAGGCACAGAGGATGGAACGGCAGGTAGCCTAGAGGTTGGGTCAACAACCGAAAGGTCACTGGTTTGAATCCCTAAGCTGACGAGGTAAAACATCTTGAGCAAGACACTTCAACCTAATTGCTCCTGTAAGTTGCTCTGCATAAGTGTGCATAAAAAATACTTTATTGGTCAAATAAAATTGTATTAATCACATAGTTTACAGCAGGTATAAAAGGTGCAGCGAAATGCTTGTGTGCTAGCTTCCTCAACAATGTAGTACATTCATCAATATTAACAATAACGATAAATGTAAAGTAACACAGATCTCAGCAACTCCTCTTTCAGACAAAATGTTAAGGGAGCAATATCGACATCTTGTCCTCCTTATGGAGTAGGAATACATTTGTCTGAAATGCTTTCCACTTTCTACCACTTTCTGTTGCGTCGTGTTGTGTTGCCTCCTCCTCCTTTTATGAGTGATACATTGTTTACTCTCCTCCCCTCACCGGTGGAGATATATTTGCGTTGTTTTGTGTTGTGTTGTCTCTTCTCCTCCCTCCCTGCATGAATGACACATTAGTGTTGCCTCCCCTCACCAGTGGGGATATATTTGCGTTGTAGAGCTCTGAAAGCAGCTGGTGAAGGAGCGACTGCCTGGGTAAAGGCACCTGAGTGCTCAGCGTTTCTCTTTAATTGCTTCATTATCGTCCACGCTAATCCCTCTCCAATTTCCACACTCTCATTTTCACCACTCATTTGTCCGGGTCCCTCTCCGGCTTTCTCTCCTCTCCTCTAACACCGGGGCTGCATCTCAAATGGTACCCTATTCCCTATGAAGTGCACTACGCTGTGGTCAAAAGTAGGGTAGTAAATAGGGATTAGGGTGCCAATTGAGACGCAGACGGACCACAGCGGCTGCAGCATAGGTACCTATTTGCTTTCCAAGGCAATGATAACAATTGATGCTCCACTCGGCTCCAATGCTTGTTTCATAAACCTGTTTTAGCCGGCTAAACAAGGAGAGGCTGATAAACAGAGTAGAGTAGAGGTGCCAAGGCAGCGAGTCTCAGAGCATCACAGAACCATTTGTCTCTGTAATTATGCTTTAATTACAGCTGTGTGTGCTAATACCCGAAACATTTGCATAGAACATAAGATATACAACTTCCTGCATCTCTTTATAGGAAGAGCTATAGGCCTATAAGGGATGAGAGATGTTGTATGTTTATTGTGATGGGACAACAGTCTGTTTAATTACATTGGGGAAATGTTTCGATTAAAAAATCTAGGGCATATTTATTGTTGTATTTTATGTTTTCATTGTGTTAGGTAATCATGTAGCAATGTTCCAACATCATGGTAAATCTTATACCTAATAGCTAGAACACTGGAACACTGTAAAAACACAGAATATTAAAGTGTTTGTGGTGGCAACCATATGTGAACAAACGCTTAGATCAGCGATCACTTACAAATCCCCTGGCATTGCGTTAAAACACTGTTACTTGTTGTTCTATCCAGACAATTTCTATGACCGTGTCTGACATCACGCTGCTGTCAGCCTCCGTCGACAGCTCTGCTGCAGCTCCACTGAGGCGTTCAGACACACTTACTTTAACTACATGCCAATGATCCATTAACATACAAATGACCTGCACTTAACCCATGATACAGATACCACCAAATGCCACCAAATGCTAAGGATCCGCCATTCACGGATAAATAACCCGATAGAGACTGATATGACGCGTGCAGAAACTCCTTTATGTGCCATTTTGGCTCAAATCAAAGTAATTTAATTGGCTATTATCTGATGGAGATAGGGAGAGACGAGGGTGGTGAGGATGATGGCTACCTTCTTCTCTGATGGAGATAGGGAGAGACGTGGGTGGTGAGGATGATGGCTACCTTCTTCTCTGATGGAGATAGGGAGAGACGTGGGTGGTGAGGATGATGGCTACCTTCTTCTCTGATGGAGATAGGGAGAGACGAGGGTGGTGAGGATGATGGCTACCTTCTTCTCTGATGGAGATAGGGAGAGACGTGGGTGGTGAGGATGATGGCTACCTTCTTCTCTGATGGAGATAGGGAGAGACGAGGGTGGTGAGGATGATGGCTAACTTCTTCTCTGATGGAGATAGGGAGAGACGAGGGTGGTGAGGATGATGGCTACCTTCTTCTCTGATGGAGATAGGGAGAGACGAGGGTGGTGAGGATGATGGCTACCTTCTTCTCTGATGGAGATAGGGAGAGACGTGGGTGGTGAGGATGATGGCTACCTTCTTCTCTGATGGAGATAGGGAGAGACGAGGGTGGTGAGGATGATGGCTACCTTCTTCTCTGATGGAGATAGGGAGAGACGTGGGTGGTGAGGATGATGGCTACCTTCTTCTCTGATGGAGATAGGGAGAGACGAGGGTGGTGAGGATGATGGCTACCTTCTTCTCTGATGGAGATAGGGAGAGACGGGTGGTGAGGATGATGGCTAACTTCTTCTCTGATGGAGATAGGGAGAGACGAGGGTGGTGAGGATGATGGCTACCTTCTTCTCTGATGGAGATAGGGAGAGACGAGGGTGGTGAGGATGATGGCTACCTTCTTCTCTGATGGAGATAGGGAGAGACGTGGGTGGTGAGGATGATGGCTACCTTCTTCTCTGATGGAGATAGGGAGAGACGAGGGTGGTGAGGATGATGGCTACCTTCTTCTCTGATGGAGATAGGGAGAGACGTGGGTGGTGAGGATGATGGCTACCTTCTTCTCGGATGGAGATAGGGAGAGACGAGGGTGGTGAGGATGATGGCTACCTTCTTCTCTGATGGAGATAGGGAGAGACGTGGGTGGTGAGGATGATGGCTACCTTCTTCTCTGATGGAGATAGGGGAGGCGTGGGTGGTGAGGATGGTGGCTACCTTCTTCTCTGATGGAGATAGGGAGAGACGAGGGTGGTGAGGATGATGGCTACCTTCTTCTCTGATGGAGATAGGGAGAGGCGTGGGTGGTGAGGATGGTGGCTACCTTCTTCTCTGATAGAGATAGGGAGAGACGAGGGTGGTGGATGATGGCTACCTTCTTCTCTGATGGAGATAGGGAGAGGCGTGGGTGGTGAGGATGATGGCTACCTTCTTCTCTGATGGAGATAGGGAGAGTCGTGGGTGGTGACGATGATGGCTACCTTCTTCTCTGATGGAGATAGGGAGAGACGAGGGTGGTGAGGATGATGGCTACCTTCTTCTCTGATGGAGATAGGGAGAGACGAGGGTGGTGAGGATGATGGCTAACTTCTTCTCTGATGGAGATAGGGAGAGACGAGGGTGGTGAGGATGATGGCTACCTTCTTCTCTGATGGAGATAGGGAGAGACGTGGGTGGTGAGGATGATGGCTACCTTCTTCTCTGATGGAGATAGGGAGAGACGAGGGTGGTGAGGATGATGGCTACTTTCTTCTCTGATGGAGATAGGGAGAGACGTGGGTGGTGAGAATGATGGCTACCTTCTTCTCTGATGGAGATAGGGAGAGGCGTGGGTGGTGAGGATGGTGGCTACCTTCTTCTCTGATGGAGATAGGGAGAGACGAGGGTGGTGAGGATGATGGCTACCTTCTTCTCTGATGGAGATAGGGAGAGGCGTGGGTGGTGAGGATGGTGGCTACCTTCTTCTCTGATAGAAATAGGGAGAGACGAGGGTGGTGAGGATGATGGCTACCTTCTTCTCTGATGGAGATAGGGAGAGGCGTGGGTGGTGAGGATGATGGCTACCTTCTTCTCTGATGGAGATAGGGAGAGTCGTGGGTGGTGACGATGATGGCTACCTTCTTCTCTGATGGAGATAGGGAGAGACGAGGGTGGTGAGGATGATGGCTACCTTCTTCTCTGATGGAGATAGGGAGAGACGAGGGTGGTGAGGATGATGGCTAACTTCTTCTCTGATGGAGATAGGGAGAGGCGTGGGTGGTGAGGATGGTGGCTACCTTCTTCTCTGATAGAGATAGGGAGAGACGAGGGTGGTGAGGATGATGGCTACCTTCTTCTCTGATGGAGATAGGGAGAGACGTGGGTGGTGAGGATGATGGCTACCTTCTTCTCTGATGGAGATAGGGAGAGACGAGGGTGGTGAGGATGATGGCTACTTTCTTCTCTGATGGAGATAGGGAGAGACGTGGGTGGTGAGGATGATGGCTACCTTCTTCTCTGATGGAGATAGGGAGAGGCGTGGGTGGTGAGGATGGTGGCTACCTTCTTCTCTGATGGAGATAGGGAGAGACGTGGTGAGGGTGGTGAGGATGATGGCTACCTTCTTCTCTGATGGAGATAGGGAGAGGCGTGGGTGGTGAGGATGGTGGCTACCTTCTTCTCTGATAGAGATAGGGAGAGACGAGGGTGGTGAGGATGATGGCTACCTTCTTCTCTGATGGAGATAGGGAGAGGCGTGGGTGGTGAGGATGATGGCTACCTTCTTCTCTGATGGAGATAGGGAGAGTCGTGGGTGGTGAGGATGATGGCTACCTTCTTCTCTGATGGAGATAGGGAGAGACGAGGGTGGTGAGGTTGATGGCTAACTTCTTCTCTGATGGAGATAGGGAGAGACGAGGGTGGTGAGGATGATGGCTACCTTCTTCTCTGATGGAGATAGGGAGAGACGAGGGTGGTGAGGATGATGGCTACCTTCTTCTCTGATGGAGATAGGGAGAGACGTGGGTGGTGAGGATGATGGCTACCTTCTTCTCTGATGGAGATAGGGAGAGACGTGGGTGGTGAGGATGATGGCTACCTTCTTCTCTGATGGAGATAGGGAGAGGCGTGGGTGGTGAGGATGATGGCTACCTTCTTCTCTGATGGAGATAGGGAGAGGCGTGGGTGGTGAGGATGATGGCTACCTTCTTCTCTGATGGAGATAGGGAGAGACGAGGGTGGTGAGGATGATGGCTACCTTCTTCTCTGATGGAGATAGGGAGAGACGAGGGTGGTGAGGATGATGGCTAACTTCTTCTCTGATGGAGATAGGGAGAGACGAGGGTGGTGAGGATGATGGCTACCTTCTTCTCTGATGGAGATAGGGAGAGACGAGGGTGGTGAGGATGATGGCTACCTTCTTCTCTGATGGAGATAGGGAGAGACGTGGGTGGTGAGGATGATGGCTACCTTCTTCTCTGATGGAGATAGGGAGAGACGAGGGTGGTGAGGATGATGGCTACCTTCTTCTCTGATGGAGATAGGGAGAGATGTGGGTGGTGAGGATGATGGCTACCTTCTTCTCTGATGGAGATAGGGAGAGGCGTGGGTGGTGAGGATGGTGGCTACCTTCTTCTCTGATGGAGATAGGGAGAGGCGAGGGTGGTGAGGATGATGGCTACCTTCTTCTCTGATGGAGATAGGGAGAGGCGTGGGTGGTGAGGATGGTGGCTACCTTCTCTGATGGAGATAGGGAGAGACGAGGGTGGTGAGGATGATGGCTACCTTCTTCTCTGATGGAGATAGGGAGAGGCGTGGGTGGTGAGGATGATGGCTACCTTCTTCTCTGATGGAGATAGGGAGAGTCGTGGGTGGTGACGATGATGGCTACCTTCTTCTCTGATGGAGATAGGGAGAGACGAGGGTGGTGAGGATGATGGCTACCTTCTTCTCTGATGGAGATAGGGAGAGACGAGGGTGGTGAGGATGATGGCTACCTTCTTCTCTGATGGAGATAGGGAGAGACGAGGGTGGTGAGGATGATGGCTACCTTCTTCTCTGATGGAGATAGGGAGAGACGAGGGTGGTGAGGATGATGGCTACCTTCTTCTCTGATGGAGATAGGGAGAGGCGTGGGTGGTGAGGATGATGGCTACCTTCTTCTCTGATGGAGATAGGGAGAGTCGTGGGTGGTGAGGATGATGGCTACCTTCTTCTCTGATGGAGATAGGGAGAGACGTGGGTGGTGAGGATGATGGCTACCTTCTTCTCTGATGGAGATAGGGAGGCGTGGGTGGTGAGGATGGTGGCTACCTTCTTCTCTGATGGAGTAGGGAGAGACGAGGGTGGTGAGGATGATGGCTACCTTCTTCTCTGATGGAGATAGGGAGAGACGAGGGTGGTGAGGATGATGGCTAACTTCTTCTCTGATGGAGATAGGGAGAGACGAGGGTGGTGAGGATGATGGCTACCTTCTTCTCTGATGGAGATAGGGAGAGACGAGGGTGGTGAGGATGATGGCTACCTTCTTCTCTGATGGAGATAGGGAGAGACGAGGGTGGGTGGTGAGGATGATGGCTACCTTCTTCTCTGATGGAGATAGGGAGAGACGAGGGTGGTGAGGATGATGGCTACCTTCTTCTCTGATGGAGATAGGGAGAGATGTGGGTGGTGAGGATGATGGCTACCTTCTTCTCTGATGGAGATAGGGAGAGGGCGTGGGTGGTGAGGATGATGGCTACCTTCTTCTCTGATGGAGATAGGGAGAGACGAGGGTGGTGAGGATGATGGCTACCTTCTTCTCTGATGGAGATAGGGAGAGGGAGGCGTGGGTGGTGAGGATGATGGCTACCTTCTTCTCTGATGGAGATAGGGAGAGACGAGGGTGGTGAGGATGATGGCTACCTTCTTCTCTGATGGAGATAGGGAGGGCGTGGGTGGTGAGGATGATGGCTACCTTCTTCTCTGATGGAGATAGGGAGAGTCGTGGGGGTGGGATGATGGCTACCTTCTTCTCTGATGGAGATAGGGAGAGACGAGGGTGGTGAGGATGATGGCTACCTTCTTCTCTGATGGAGATAGGGAGAGACGAGGGTGGTGAGGATGATGGCTACCTTCTTCTCTGATGGAGATAGGGAGAGACGAGGGTGGTGAGGATGATGGCTACCTTCTTCTCTGATGGAGATAGGGAGAGACGAGGGTGGTGAGGATGATGGCTACCTTCTTCTCTGATGGAGATAGGGAGAGACGTGGGTGGTGAGGATGATGGCTACCTTCTTCTCTGATGGAGATAGGGAGAGACGAGGGTGGTGAGGATGATGGCTACCTTCTTCTCTGATGGAGATAGGGAGAGACGTGGGTGGTGAGGATGATGGCTACCTTCTTCTCTGATGGAGATAGGGAGAGCGTGGGTGGTGAGGATGATGGCTACCTTCTTCTCTGATGGAGATAGGGAGAGACGAGGTGGTGAGGATGATGGCTACCTTCTTCTCTGATGGAGATAGGGAGAGGCGTGGGTGGTGAGGATAGTGGCTACCTTCTTCTCTGAGGGATGGACGAGGGTGGTGAGGATGATGGCTACCTTCTTCTCTGATGGAGATAGGGAGAGCGTGGGTGGTGAGGATGATGGCTACCTTCTTCTCTGATGGAGATAGGGAGGTCGTGGGTGGTGACGATGATGTCTAGAGGCGTGGGTGGTGAGGATGGCTACCTTCTTCCTGATGGAGATAGGGAGAGACAAGTGTGGTGAGGATGATGGCTACCTTCTTCTCTGATGGAGATAGGGAGAGACGAGGGTGGTGAGGATGATGGCTACCTTCTTCTCTGATGGAGATAGGGAGAGACGAGGGTGGTGAGGATGATGGCTACCTTCTTCTCTGATGGAGATAGGGAGAGACGAGGGTGGTGAGGATGATGGCTACCTTCTTCTCTGATGGAGATAGGGAGAGACGAGGGTGGTGAGAATGATGGCTACCTTCTTCTCTGATGGAGATAGGGAGAGACGAGGGTGGTGAGGATGATGGCTACCTTCTTCTCTGATGGAGATAGGGAGAGACGAGGGTGGTGAGGATGATGGCTACCTTCTTCTCTGATGGAGATAGGGAGAGACGAGGGTGGTGAGGATGATGGCTACCTTCTTCTCTGATGGAGATAGGGAGAGACGTGGGTGGTGGTGGTGGTGACCTCCTCTCTGTGTGGTATGTGGGGGAGTTGCTCTCGGCTATAATTCTATAGCATGATGACCTCATAGGTCTGTGACTTAGTCACCCCGCGCCGCAACAAGAAGTCTGTCACATGAAACTTCTGACCACTGTTACTGAGACTTCTAGGAACAACACTAATACAGTCAGCTGAACAAAACAGGACACTTTTCCCAACAAAACATAGCTTCACAGGAAACTAGATGGTTGCCGTTGTAAAATATGGAACATATCCTCTTGTTTGACTCTGTTCAATAGAAATGGCATTGTGTGTTACAGTGAGGGAAAAAAGTATTTGCTGATTTTGTACGTTTGCCCACTGACAAAGAAATGATCAGTCTATAATTTTAATGGGAGGTTTATTTGAACAGTGAGAGACAGAATAACAACAACAAAATCCAGAGAAACGCATCTCAAAAATGTTATAAATTGATTTGCATTTTAATGAAGGAAATAAGTATTTGACCCCTCTGCAAAACATGACTTATTACTTGGTGGCAAAACCCTTGTTGGCAATCACAGAGGTCAGACGTTTCTTGTAGTTGGCCACCAGGTTTGCTGAATATGGAGAAGCACCATCTGGATATTTAGATGTACAGTCTATGTGTACACTTACATCTAATTTCACAGCTGATTGTTTATCAAATTAAATGTGGACTTCTTTATTTCATTATCTCTCTCTCTCTCTCTCTCTCTCTCTCTCTCTCTCTCTCTCTCTCTCTCTCTCTCTCTCTCTCTCTCTCTCTCTCTCTCTCTCTCTCTCTCTCTCTCTCTCTCTCTCTCGGCCCTGTGGTGGTTTTGAGACAATCCCCCTCCCCCGACCTCACCATAACAGCAACACCACACAAGCCCCTCCATGGGACGTGTTAGACATTGTTAGACACAATCAATATCTATTTGGTGACCTAACCCGTCTGGCCAGGCAGGAAATCTAGCAGCGTATGAAGTATTTCATCTGGGCCGACCCTGACCCGTGACCTCTGACCTGTCCGCTGCTCGGGCCCCAGCTAGCAATCCTATAGGCTCCTCAGGGCATCCAGCTCCATCATAGCCAGTAAACACAGGCAGGAAGTTGTTCCCCACTTGTCACAATGTTGGTGGCAACTGACACCTCCCTCTCTTCTTCTCTGTCTCTCTCTTTCCAGCCTGGTTTATTTTTCTCTCTGTCTCTGTGTCTTCTTTTCTCTCTCACACACACTCACACATGGTATAGTTGACTCTTGCTGTGTCCTAGATCGTAGGCCAGCTATTCCCCTCTGCTTTACCTCATTCAAAATTCTAAGTCAAGTATGTTTACATTATGGAGATATTCTGAATTCCAAGCACAGTTTCCTGGCATTTCCAAGTATTTCACTATCAGTAGCCTTGTTGTTTCTTTCTTGATTTGTTGTGTAAAGGGAAATTGAGATAGCAACACCAAGGAGGAAAACACTAAACAAACACTGAAGACAAACAAATCCTGTTTTCCTTCAGGCACATCTGTCTGACAGCCTGCAGTTGAAGAAAGGAGGGAAAGAAAAAAGAAGAAACAAAACCTGGACAAATCTGGCCTGTCCTCCAATCCCTCATTCACCTAACACTCATCCATCCTGAGTGCACCTCTTAATTTGGTCCTGCCAGAGACCGGGAAACAAGAGGCGTTCACCATCAGAAACAAATGATCCTACCAGGGAGGGGCCACAACTCAGCGCTAGCGCCAACAGTTTCCAAAGCTACACAACACAACTACTTATTTGAAGCCACACTCTGTTCTGTTCTCCTCTACCTCTACCTCTGTTCTGTTCTCCTCTACCTCTACCTCTGTTCTGTTCTCCTCTACCTCTACCTCTGTTCTGTTCTCCTCTACCTCTACCTCTGTTCTGTTCTCCTCTACCTCTACCTCTACCTCTGTTCTGTTCTCCTCTACCTCTACCTCTACCTCTGTTCTGTTCTCCTCTACCTCTACCTCTGTTCTGTTCTCCTCTACCTCTACCTCTGTTCTGTTCTCCTCTACCTCTACCTCTACCTCTGTTCTGTTCTCCTCTACCTCTACCTCTACCTCTGTTCTGTTCTGTTCTCCTCTACCTCTACCTCTACCTCTGTTCTGTTCTGTTCTCCTCTACCTCTACCTCTACCTCTGTTCTGTTCTCCTCTACCTCTACCTCTGTTCTGTTCTCCTCTACCTCTACCTCTGTTCTGTTCTCCTCTACCTCTACCTCTGTTCTGTTCTCCTCTACCTCTACCTCTGTTCTGTTCTCCTCTACCTCTACCTCTACCTCTGTTCTGTTCTCCTGTGTTTCAGTGCTATAACAGGTTTGATTCAGTAATGGTTGCTCTGATTGGCCTTCTGCTAGAAAATATCACAGCATCAATTATGCATCATCTTGATCATTATCAGGGCTTGTATTCATAAAGTGTCTCAGAGCAGGAGCACTGATCTAGAATCAGTTTTGCCTTTTAGATCATAATAAATCAGATTACATGGACAGTGATCCTAGATCAGCCCTCTTACTCTGACATACTTTATTAATATGGTCCAGATGTCCCGTTTTAACACATTAGGGACATGCTGAAGTGTGTATTGTGGAGACAGTGGGGACAGTAGGGTGGGTGCGGTGTGTATTCTGGGAACAGTGGGGACAGTGTGTATTGTGGGGACAGTGAGGACAGTGGGGACAGCGGGGACAGTTGGGACAGAGGGGACCATCGGGACAGTAGGGACAGTAGGGACAGTATGGACAGTGGGGACAGAGGGGACAGTGGGGACAGTGGGGTGTCATGCAGTGACCTGTGTGACTCCCCTGATGTCATCCTAATTTTACTATGAAACCAGAATCCTGAAATCCTCCTCATGTGAGGGGTGAGTGAGGAACCTAAAATACACTGGTGACCTGCCTGTCCCGTCTGTCCTGTCTGTCTGTCCTGTCTGTCCTGTCTATCTGTCCTGTCTGTCCCGTCTGTCCCGTCTGTACTGTCTGTACTGTCCTGCCTGTCCTGTCTGTCTTGTCTGTCTGTCCTGTCTGTCAGTTCTGCCTGTCTGTCCTGTCTGTCAGTTCTGCCTGTCTGTCCTGTCTGTCCAGTCTGTCCTGCCAGTCTGTCCTGTATGTCCTGCCTGTCTGTCCTGCCTGTCTGTCCTGCCTGTCTGTCCTGCCTGTCTGTCTGTCTGTCTGTCTGTCTGTCTGTCTGTCTGTCTGTCTGTCTCTGTCCTGTCTGTCCTGCCTGTCCTGTCTGTCTGTCTGTCTGTCTGTCTGTCTGTCTGTCCTGTCTGTCCTGTCTGTCCTGTATATCCTGTCTGTCTGTCCTGTCTGTCCTGTATATCCTGTCTGTCTGTCTGTCCTGCCTCTGTCCTGTATGTCCTGCCTGTCTGTCCTGTCTGTCCTGCCTGTCCTGCCTGTCCTGCCTGTCTGTCCTGTCTGTCCTGCCTGTCTGTCCTCTCTGTCCTGTATATCCTGTCTGTCTGTCCTGTCTGTCCTGTATATCCTGTCTGTCTGTCCTGTCTGTCCTGCCTGTCTGTCTGTCCTGCCTGTCTGTCCTGCCTGTCTGTCCTGTCTGTCCTGCCTGTCTGTCCTGTCTGTCCTGTCCGTCCTGCCTGTCTGTCCTGCCTGTCTGTGTAGCTGCTTCTGTCCCTGGAACATGGTGAATTGAGTCACACACAAACTACAGATATGAATGCACACACCTGGACACACACGGTACAGTACAGAACCCATTTACACACAGCAGGGAAGTGCTGTTAGGATGAGAGAAAGAAATGCACACTACAGACAGACAGACAGACAGACAGACAGACAGACAGACAGACAGACAGACAGACAGACAGAGTGTATAATGACAGTGTTTATGGTGTCCCGCTGTCCCACACACACACACACACACACACACACACACACACACACACACACACACACACACACACACACACACACACACACACACACACACACACACACACACACACACACACACACACACACACACACTATACACTATACACTGGTAGGGCAGGCCCTGACATCAAGCATACGGACAGACAGCGATCCAGCCTAGCAGACACAGTAAACCACTCAAAAGGCAGGGTGACCTTTAGACTCTGGGTGACTCTGGGTGACTCTGTGTGACTGCCAAACAGATGCCAGGCCACTGGGACATGGAGGCTGGGCAGACAGGGGCTAGGAGATGGACACAGCAGGGGATCGGACAGTTATGCTCAGAGACTGTACGACTGTCTCAAAATGCATACATATTCCCTACATAGTGCACTACCAGGCCATGGTCCAAAGTAGAGCATTATAAAGGGAGTAGGGTGCCATTTGACACAGACTTGGAACGAGAGATGTGTCCCCTTCATGATTTACTGATGCTATCATGACTTTTGATGACTGCATTAGATATCTATTGCATCTCTGTTGCCATGACCTTGCTGTGCGGTTCAAGATTTACTGTAGTGTGGAATATTTGCCCACAAACTGGCCCCTAAACCTACGTAAACTTCCAGTAAGGTTTTGTAATTGGGATTACTTAGGTAGAGGTCTCTTCTGATAAACTCCATTGAGTTACACAGAACTAACCTCAGTCAAATGTAATCAAGTTACCCACTGGGCACAGACGTCAGTTCAACATCTAGTTTTGATTTACATTTTGTTGAGTTGTCAACTAACGTGAATTCAACGTGAATTTTTCTTCTAAATTCACTAAGTCATTGGATTTAGGTTCAAACTAAATGCGTTGATTACTTTTTGTAATTCCAATCAGTTTCCCACATTGATTCAACATCATCACATTGATTTTTAGGTTTGAAATGACGTGGAAACAATGTTGATTCAAGCAGTTTTTTCCCATTGAGTAGGATTGGTGGGTTTAGAAAGTGAAGAAGGGTCTTAGGTCACATGAATAGGCATATCGGCCAGGAGAAACGGCAGTGACCTGTTAGGCCTACATCGAAACACAACAGTCAGTTAACCACATGCTGCGATTATCAGAGGAGATTTGTCATGGTGAAAATACATTTTAAAAAACGAATCTCTCAGCAGCTGTCTTCCCATCAGAATGGGGATGCAAAGGCTTCATTTGATTGTATCAGAATAATTCCGCTTGGACAACACTCTATCCTGTCTGGGAGATTAGCCGAATTAATTCCTACCAGATGACTCTGGTTTCAGTAAATGCAATTTGAGACAACTGGACCTTCTTTGAAATGAATCAAATATTTACAGAGCGCCTAACGGGTTAAATGGGGGATGATAACCGTGGGTCATAGAGTGTATGGAAATAAGAGATAACTGCATAACAGCTAGGCCTACTGTAGAATTGTTGTGGGAACTCAAATAACTATGCCATCATTTTGGAAATAGGTCCAAATTAAAGGAGTAGTTCACCCAAATTACAAAGTGATATATTACTTTCCTTACACTGTACGCAGTCTATGGACAAGGTAAGACATAATCCACACTTGCTTTTGTTTACCTGGCCCCTGTATCCAAATGCTAACATTTTAATAATAAATTAGCATTAATAAGTTAGCATTTGGAGACAGTGGATCACCAAACAGTGTGATCAGTGAATTGCTAGGCTTGTGGAGAGTTCTTAAAAATGGGTTTTCTTATTCATTGTTAATTGTTGGAGTGGATATAGAAGCCTCTTGGTTTCCATTCAGCTCCATTCAATTGACATTCCTGATGGGAAAGCCCAGAATTCCTAATGAGCTTTAGAACATTACAGATACAGGCAGAAATCCAGAGATGCTCGGAGCAAATGTCCCAAACATCCCCATTTCTCTCTCTGCAACAATCCCTGTCAACATACCCAACACGACACCAAGGCATACAGAAGAGAAATGAATGGCAAACATGAAATATATCTAACTTCCTTAATATTATCCTTCACTGGCTTTCTTTGCATCTAAACCATGTACATAGATGAATGACCCAGCAAGGAATTCCTGCAGCACAGCTCAATGAAATGGGTTATGCAGAGCAAATGTAATATGTGGTTTTGGTCAGACAATACTGGGGTTTGAGGGCTCTGCTGTGCCCTGGGGCTGAGGATAAAGAAGAGCAACACAGAGGAGAAAGGAGCCTTTGTGAGCTTCCTAAAGTTTGAAGGCCCCTTGCAGGATGCAGCAAAACAGGGTCCTAATAGACGTGCCACTGTAGGGCATGGTAAGAAACAACAGCAGTTACTGCTAAGGAGACACAGACACAAAACTAGAAAGATGTCATATGTGGAGCTTATGTGGAAAGGGAACTCCCCAAACGAATGCCTGGGATTTAGCTCGTTAGGTTACCCAGTCTTGTGGATTCGAACCCTGGTCTTTCACACAAACACATTCCAAAGTGGAGCTAAGGTTTGTTAAGGCACATATAGTCTCTGATCCCCAGTAACATCAAGGCAACTGACGGTAAAGCACTGGGTGCTGCATGACGCCGGGCGGACACACAATTACCAATGGTTTCTCTGATTGCATTTAGACACATTAAGCACTTTGTAAACATTTGATAACATTCAAAGAACGGGGGTGGTTGTTCCAAATGAGATTACCCCTGTAACGCAAGTCATCTGATAGGAATACCTCTAATTTCTAGAATAGATTGTTTTCATGCAGAATTCTAACATGATAATTGAGTTTTCTGTTCTGAGCTCCACTCCCTGAAGTCCAGTCACATGGACACATTAGTTGGTTAGCAGGTCCTTTGGTTCACTCTGGTTCATTGTAAGAAATGTGTAGGAGATTACAGGGTCTAAGAGGAAGAGACGGCCAATTTGCAATTTGCCACCGCACTTTGATGATTTTATTATGTGTTGAAATAATACAAATAGTCTGATTCTGCAGTTTAACCAGAGGCCACTCACTCAGTGAAAACAGCAGGACTAACCAACAACACCCACAGATAGTCATCATTCACAAAATATCACTGAACAACCTTCAGTGCAACTGAAGCACGGACACACCACGGACACACCACGGACACACCGCGGACACACCGCGGACACACCGCGGACACACCACGGACACACCACGGACACACCACGGACACCCAAGTCATAGACTGTTCTCTCTGCTACCGCACGGCAAGCGGTATCGGAGCACCAAGTCTAGGTCCAAAAGCCTCCTTAACAGCTTCTACCCCCAAGCCATAAGAATCCTGAGCAGATAATCAAAGGGCTACCCAGACCCCTCTTTTACACTGCTGCTACTCTCTGTTTATAATCTATGCATAGTCACTTTAACTCTACCTACATGTACATATTACCTCAATTACCTCGACTAACCGGTGTCCCAGCATATTGACCGTGTACCAGTACCCCCTTAATATACTCTCACTTGTTATTTTACTGCTGCTCTTTAATTATTTGTTACTTTTATTTTATATATTTTTTACTTAAACACTTTTTTTAAATTCTTAACTTCTTAAAGCATTGTTGGTTAAGGGCCTGTAAGTAAGCATTTATTTCACTGTAAGTTTGTATTCGGCTCATGTGACAAATAGAATTTGATTTGATTTGAGACAGAGATTTTCATATGACACATTTGACGTGTATGGGCTTGGAACTACATGCTACATGCTACATGCTACACACGGTATGTGTGAGTCCAATGCAATTTGATAGCATGCCATCTTATGCCATCTGACCTCAACAACTTTCAAAGATACAATATGATTATCATACATCACCACTCCTTCATCTAAAGAGATCCTCGTTATTGCTGGACATTCCGTGGACGTCCTCTGTGTTGTCAGTGTGTTTATATGTAACTGACTTGACTAGTTAAATAAAGGTTACATTTTAAAACATTATAATAATAAAAAAATAACAGATGGCGAATCACAGTGAACTCCGTGTAAACGAACCATAGCTCTGACATTTATACAGGGAAACACTACATAGTTCTTCCAATTGACTAACCTCTCGCAGCATCTGAGATAAAACAGTCCTTGCTTCCAGCCCCACTGAAGGCTATACCGATATTTCCTTTTAGAACTATTGGAACATGTTCATTGAATTTTCCTGTACGCCTATTTGCAAGTTAGTTTATTCAACCTGTATAATAATTACATTTGACCATACTGACAGGTAGTTCATTCAACAGTCTTATTGATTATCTTTTGTGTGGATCCTTAGTAATCGAACCATTTAGATAATATGTCCGTTTACTATGGTGAATATATCATAACACAATTCATCTAGGAGGATGGACTTATACTGTATATACAGTATATACATATTTTACATATTTTACATGTTTTATTTTGTACAATATAATACACTTCTTTCTCTGCCTTCTCTCCTTGTAAAAAAAGACAGCGATTTCATCTCACTGATAAGGTCTAGAGAGAGAGAGAGAAAAGAGAGAGAGATACTGCTGCTCTGCTGTAGAAATCAATCTCAGGCTACCAATTACCAAATGTCAATATCTTTAAAAGGGAATCTACACTAAATTAGCGACTGCTAACGGCACTGTCCGAGCTGGCGAATGATGTAAAGCTGTGAGTGGTATTTAATCTGTATCCTTTCTCTCTCGTTCTGCATTGATACTGATGTTAAGTTAGCTACAGTAAGTGACCGGCAGAATGATATCCAATGTGAGACACTGCCAGATAACGTTACCCTTCAAGCACAGAGAGCAGAGCAGTCACACTGTGTAAAGTGCATTCGGAAAGTATTCAGACCCCTTGATTTTTTCCACATTTTGTTACGTTACAGCCAAATTCTAAAATTAAATCGTTTTTTCCCTCATCAATCTACATACAATACCCCATAATGACAAAGAAAAAACAGGTTATTAGACATTTTTACAAAACTATACAAAAAACTACTTAAATATCACATTTACATAAGTATTCAGACCCTTTACTCAATATTTTGTTGAAGCACCTTTGGCAGCGATTACAGCCTCGAGTCTTCTTGGGTATGACACTACAAGCTTGGCACATCTGTATTTGGGGGGTTTCTCCCATTCTTCTCTGCAGATCCTCTCAAGCTCTGTCAGGTTGGATGGGGAACGTTGCTGCACAGCTATTTTCAGGTCTCTCCAGAGATGTTCGATTGGGTTCAAGTCCGGACTCTGGCTGGGCCACTCAACAACATTCAGAGACTTGTCCCGAAGCCACCCCTGTGTTGTCTTGGCTGTGTGCTTAGGGTCATTGTCCTGTTGGAAGGTGAACCTTCACACCAGTCTGAGGTCCTGAGCGCACTGGAACAGGTTTTCATCAAGGATCTTTCTGTACTTTGCTCCGGTCATCTTTGCCTCGATCCTGACTAGTCTCCCAGTCTCTGCGGCTGAAAAACATACCAACAGCATGATGCTGCCACCACCATGCTTCACCATAGGGATGGTGCCAGGTTTCCTCCAGACGTGAAGCTTGGCATTCAGACCAAAGAGTTCAATCTTGGTTTCATCAGACCAGAGAATCATGTTTCTCGTGGTCTGATAGTCTTTAGGTGCCTTTAGGCAAACTCCAAGTGGGCAGTCATGTGCCTTTTACTGACAGGTGTGTGCCTTTCCAAATCATGTCCAATCAATTGAATTTACCACATGTGGATTACAATCAAGTTGTAGAAACATCAAGGATGATCAACAGAAACAGGATGCACGTGAACTCGATTTCGAGTCTCATAGCAAAGGGTCTGAATTCTTATGTAAATAAGGTATTTCTGTTTTTGTTTTTTTTCACACATATCTAAAAACCTGTTTTCGCTTTGTCATTATGGAGTATTGTGTGTAGATAGATGAATAAAAAAAATTAAAACAATTTTAGAATTTAAGAAAATGTGGAAAAAGTCAAGGGGTTTGAATACTTTCCAAATGCATTGTGTGTGGCCATATGCCTTGATGCCTTCACAATGCACCGGCTGAGAGGCTTCAATGTGTTTAGGATTTTTTTAAATAACTTATTCATAACAAATACTGCATATGCAATTTTGAAAAAGAATACTCTAAGACAACCAGGAAGTATTAGAAAGGTAGTTCATGTATCATGGTATCCTATCAGAATAAAACCAGTGTTTCTTGTCTTTTATAGCATGGCTTTAAATGTAAAGAGAGGAGAAAAGAACATTGACTTTTGTAAAACTGCATGTGTGCTGGAAAATCTGAAGGATAAGATGTATACATTGACACTGTCATACTGTTTGAGGTAGAATAAGGCTATTTGATTATTAGAAAAGATTGTGAAAAACAATAAAGGCCATAGACATACCCATGCAGTAGACTAACAGTACATCTTGACAGCCATTCATATGCAAAAGGGAAGCATTTTATTTTGGTCCCAAAGCTCAAACACACCAAACATTGTAGTCACACTAAATAACATATTAAAAATTCAAAACAACCAACGCCTCTCACTTTTTGTGCCAACTGACTCATTCCAATTTAGTCATCCATGTAACCTCCTCTACTAAACAGACAACAGGCTATCTGCTATGATCTTGTGGTGGACAAGAACACAGTCCACTATAGTCCCATAAGTCAAAGTCGCAGTGAGAGACCATTGTTAAATGCATCCTTAGTGCTGAAACTCCCTATTGTGTTGGTGTGAGACTGGACTGGACCGAGGGTGCTCTCCCTCACCATCAAATCAAAAGGCAATCCTCCAGCGGCACAATGAATGGTCGAACCGCTAGAGCGCATACCAAATGGCACCATATTCCCTACATAGTGCACCGCTTTTGACCAGAGGGCTACGCGCAAAAGTAGCGCACTAAATAGGGAAAAAGGTGCCATATGGGATTTACACATAATTACATGCACGGGGGGACTTGTGATCTTTTTAATTATTCTGTACTTCATTTCTATCCCACCATTCAAAACGCAACATGAAAATTGATTGCCTTGAAGATCCATCTTTATAATCTCTCCCAGGCCCATAAATTATCCAATTTTGGGGCATAGAGGGGACAAGGCGTGGATGTGGAGACACAAGCGGATCTCTTTCATAGCCTATATCCGCCATCAGTAGCCCCAGCACCGGCCCTGGCTGTGAAGTGTTGGGGCTAATTAAATCGACTGCTCTCTTTGGGGCTGAAAATGGTGTAGAAAAAAAGAAAAAGAAGTACACTTGTTATCTTGTGAACCCCTCAAACATATAAAAGATAGAAATCTCTTGAATGTCAGCGACGGAGATGGAATTAACAAGGGATCGTTTTATTGTTGCAGAAGGTCGTTAAGGCTGCAGATAGACCGGGGTAATTATGGAAATGATCTCCCCGGCTCTGCGAAATGTTGTCGCGCTTCCATACGGACTGGAGAGCCGTTCAGTCAGCTGCTCTCGTGGGAAAGTTCAGCCATAACTGCAAGTGTATCAGCAAAATCTAATTAAGCAAAGAGATTCCATTAGTATTTATAGCCTAGAGGCATTTGTAAAAGTACAGAGCCAGTGAAGTTATGTGAGACTGAAGAGAGGAGAATTATTGTTTATCGCAAAGCCCATACCTAAGACACACACATGGGTAATGAATTGAAGCCATTGATTGCATCTTTAAAGAGAAATATGGAGGGATGTGTAAAATATTGATGTTCTTATGCGTGACTTTGGACTCAAATATTTATATTGTTATTGATATGTATATGCAATATGGATAAGTACATGCATGTACATATAGATAAACATTCCATAAATACATATACAAAATCTCTGAATCAATATATTAAACAAACACGCCGTGGGACAGTGGACATTTGTCAGTCTTTCTTTGACGTATTTTGGATCATGCATTATTAGGCTGTTTGTGTTTTCACCCTGATGTTCATTTATATTTATGTTTTCACCCTGATGTTCATTTATATTTATGTTTTCACCCTGATGTTCATTTATATTTATGTTTTCACCCTGATGTTCATTTATATTTATGTTTTCACCCTGATGTTCATTTATATTTATGTTTTCACCCTGATGTTCATTTATATTTATGTTTTCACCCTGATGTTCATTTATATTTATGTTTTCACCCTGATGTTCATTTATATTTATGTTTTCACCCTGATGTTCATTTATATTTTTGCCGAACTGCAGAACAAGATTTAAAGATCAGCAAAACAATGACAATTATGTTAATTTGATTTACCTTGATGAAACTCTTCAACAGTCTTGAAAATGAAAAGTTTAGCCTTGTCTGACTTGACCAATAATCATTCATCTCTTGAACCAACATGACATTTTACCATATTAAGCCTCTACTCTCATTTTAATTAACTACATTAGTTTATCGAAGCAATGGAGATCTAACGTCACCATGCACCAGAGGAGGAGCTACCTGTAGAGGAGGGGCTCGTTGCAATGGATGGAATGGAATCAATGGAATGGAATCAAACGTGTGGTTTCCATATGTTTGATGTGTTTGATACCTTCCTGTGATTCCATTCCAGTCATTACAATGAGACCGTCCTCCTATAGCTCCTCCCACCAGCCTCCTCTGCCATGTACATAAAACAAAACTAAACATGGCATTTCCGTTTTAGGATTTCCCAGGTAAGGAATACTAGACGAATTATATTTTATAAAGCAACAAGCAACAACAACGGGAAATATGTAGGCAAACGGCCTACAGTATGGAAATCTTATTGAAAGTGATTTAGATGTTGTTGTTTTGATCTCATAATGGAAACAACATCAGCAGTCTATTCTCACAGTCACAAGGGAATCTGCTCCTCAGTGGCACCATGGATCTATCGTTACAGGCCCCCAGTGACACCCCTCAATAGTCGATTACAGCACGTGCTTTCATATACAAAGATTTCCCCTCATCATCCCCAATCCAGGTAATTGGGTTTTGGAGCTAGCAAGGTAAATCCGGTTAAAACGTGGCTCTGCAGAGAATCTGATAGATTATTAGAAGCAGCCACCTCTTGGAGAAGGTAATTTACTGTTACAGATATATGTGTGCATCAATACGCAAGACGAGATTGAGTTCAAGGGTCAGTACAAGTGCCATGCGGAATACACTACATTACCAAGCTAAAGAATGACAGTTTCCTTTAACATAAATTACAGGTAATGGGAGTTGTCGTTTTATCTTTGGCTATCTTGTAAAGGCTTTAAAGAGGCATTGTCTCAAATGTAAACATTAAAATGGCCTGGACATAGACAACGTGCAGTAGGAGTTTCGCAGAGTCATTCATTCGATATAAAATCCAAGTGTTTCAATCACCCCATTTATAAATATCATCAGATTAATATATCCCTTTATTCACAGGAGGCAAAGTGCAACGGAATAAATACCAAAACGACACCCCTAACCCAATAACTACCAAACCTCCACATGAACCCCTCTTGTACTTGGGAATTATTTATATTACACGGTAAATAAATGTATGTGTTAATTTTCAATTAATAATTGTCTCCCAAAGATCACACAATCCAAAACAGCATGTCTGCATTTCAATATTAGATACTGTACTGTTTCTCTTAAATTTGTATTAAAATAATTTTCTGTTAAGTGTATTAGATTTCAATGTATTTTTATCCGTCTACAGGTCTGTTCTAGTTAGCAGCATTTTTAGCCAAGGTGGTGCGACGAGGGACATTGCGTATGACGTGTAATTTGTGCTGTTTACAACCTACTGTACTCAAATAACACTTTCTGGTAGTGCTAATGTGCAACTTGAGCCCTCATCTAAATGACAATAAAATCTACAAACCGGGTGACATTGCACATACTTAACAAGACACATTGGCATGTTAATCCATCTTACATTTAGCAGGAGGTGTCACTTTCCCACCCTCGCACCATTCCACATCGCGAGCCTTCATGGGGAACTCCAAGCATCGAACACTTTCGTATTCGAACTAATGATGAGTCTTTAGAGAGCAGAGAGACTGCAACCATTGCGTTGCTTTTACTCGACAGGCTACTATCTTGGAAATGTGGGACGATAGCAGATGCATTATGAAAACAAACCAACAACATTTCAATCAATGTCAATAAGATCTCCATGTTGTTGCATGTTAATACGTTGCCCGGATAATCAATTAAGCAATTATTCGATGTTGAAAGCACGATCTCGACACATGACGTTTTAATGTAGCCTAGAAATGAGAACCATTTCAATGCAAATGTAAGTATATCACTAATGTACATAATGCGCGTGGGTTAAACATAGGCCTACTATTTTTTATCGAAATATGTAGGCAAACTAATGAATGACAATCTCACTAAAAAGCCCATAACAAATGT
The DNA here is from genome assembly GCF_023373465.1 of Oncorhynchus keta. Lineage (NCBI taxonomy): Eukaryota > Metazoa > Chordata > Actinopteri > Salmoniformes > Salmonidae > Oncorhynchus > Oncorhynchus keta. The sequence goes on along the minus strand of NC_068421.1, from coordinate 83,842,271 downwards.
CCCTGAAATATGTATTTTATGTGCTTTTGAGTGGCCTAATTATTTTTTTATTTTTTTTAAATGGATAAATAACGTTAAAACAATATTCGCCAAAAAGCTTCACATACAGACTGTTATTCCCCCAAGATGATAACAGCATAGGCCTAATCGTTGTACACCAGTAATTATGATGTGTAGGCTACTAACATATCTCACCAGTCTCTCACGGTGTTGGAGTCTATATCACCTATTGGACCTTGTTCAGCATTTAGGTGAAAAGGTGAAATTTAGATACTGCATTTGAGGGCACCTTCAATAATCTATAGCCAAGACCTACAGTAAACTGTATGTTGATTAGGTCTACACAACTCTCAGTTGTCTTGAATCCATGGGTTAGGTGTTGATAATCGCATCACTGTATGGTCGAAAAGGTCAAGAAAAAAATCGTTACAAAAATCTAGCAATGGTCTTGTCAATCTTTTGGCATAACACGAAAAACAAAAACATTGCTTTTCCAATTTTACTTCACAAACATTTCTGTTTTGAAAAAAATAATTTATTTAATAAATAACAGATTGGCCGCTTATTTTTTAGGAAGGACATTATCGAAATATACTGAAGAGGAGCAATACGAAGAAAATGAATTGATAATTTATTCATTGCCAATCCCTTTCATATCCATCAGCAGCGCCAGCTCCACATCTCAGGTGTTCGAACTCAGGTGTCCATTCGATAAATCATCTATAGACCTATAGCCACCAGGCAGTGATATTGTCCATGTTGTTTCCTCTTGGCTTTTAACCGTATCTTCCTGTCATTTTGGATTTTGGATACCAAAGCAATTATGTCGTTATTCTGGCGCATCTGCAGAGCGCGACTCGCATTCTCAGTTTGGCCCCTTTGTGCATTGTTGTGACTGCACGAGGCTCCAGGATGATTCTACAAAAGGGACGGTTAAAAATGAGCTACATCATATTGTTTGACAGAAAGTTGCAGGTTGATAGAGTGGATTCTTCAAGGGGGTGAAAATGGCGAATTCCCAAAAAACGGCTGAGATCCTGCCTTCTGGTGGGTATAGCCTTGAGGGAATCACGGTGTCGACCGTGAAAAATCTAATTAGAGCTCGCATTTAAATGAAAAGTCATTTTTTAACTCAAGTATGACGTGGACACTTCCCTCTTCCTAGATGAAAAGAACAGTTTTACAGAGAATGGCTCATTTTTCTTAAATGTGGCGTGCTGATCATTCGGTGACGTAAAATAATTAACATAATAGCCGTAATTAAAAGCGCGCTAACAATTCCATTAATTCATCATAACGTTTTACTAACTTTCTGACCCAACTACTCTCCCATAATTAATTAAATGAGTTGCCTTTCAAAAATCTGTTTTCAAACTAATAGTTTTCACGTTAGGCTTTTGTTTAAACCATCTTGATTAGCGTGGTTAAACTCATCTCAACCTTACATAAAGAAATCACCAAATACATTCCGAAACGAGCTGTGGCGAGTGCCAAACAGACACAGGCATAGTGCTGATGATGCCAGGATCCTTAGCTCTTAATCCGCAACAGCTCCAAGTTTTACATAACTTATTTACTGGAAGGAAATGGTTTAAAATTATGAGAAAGCATCCTTTGATTCTGCCCAAGAATCATAACCAAGAAGAACGCACTGAGTCTTCTGTCAATGATTCGCGTTCCTCTGTGGAAAATAACACATTATTCGATGTCTAGGGCGTTTAGGCAGTTTTATTTTTGTGTTTTTATTCAGTAACAGTGGAAATAATGCAGCAGTATGTCTTATACAAGTACCGAGGATGAATATATGTTTGTGCGTAATTAATATATGGCCATGCGTAATTATACGCCCCATTATTGGTTTCAATTGCAGCCGCGTCTTTCCGTCCCGTTCCCATTCTAGGAATCTGTTTTCCTTCAGAGCCCACATTCTCTCGCTCTCCATCTTTCTGCCACACCTTTCAATTTCATCCTCGTCTCTTTTTATTTAAGCAATTTAATTAGGCAGAAATTCTATACCGTTTTGCTATCTGGGAGGTATTTGTTTCTGACCTTCCTGTGGTAATCACATTGCAACGCGGCGACGCGGTGACTGTATCCGCTCTGTCACCTGCTATCTGCTATCGCTACCGCGTCCTCTAATGGTTCATGGTGGAGAGTTAGCTTATTATTCTAAAAGGTTTTTGTCGGGCTAAGCCGTGCATGTGTGCTTAAATGTACATTTCATTAACAAACTGCAAAGATATAAAAGCGGATTTGTGAGGCTTCAAAAGATCACAGGGAGGACGGGTTCGATCTCCTATCACCTAGTTACATTGTCTGTCTTTCACGACACGCTGCATCTCGGATTTAAAGACGAAGGAGCCTTTTAGGATAGCCTACACCTGTTTCTAAACGTTTCTGAGGTGCCCAAATCAAAATAACATAACATAGTATTACTCCCCCAAACAAACAATATGATGTATATATATATATACACAATATAGTGAAAAATGAAACAAACATGTTACGCAAACAGTTGCGTAGTAGTGTCAGTGTAAATTATATATAGGACTGAATGGGTGAGCTGTGATTTCATCTGCTAAGTAGCCCGGTATTGATAGACTCCACATCACACAGGTCACCGGGTGCATGCCTGAGCAAGAGATTAGCACAATGCATGTCTAATCGGGGGCCTTGTCCCTTTTCACTGCGACACCATTATTAACGATATGATTTAATTAAGCCGACTTTTATTCAAACAAAAGGAGCAGCCACGTCAAAGGTGCAGCACTAGGCACGAGCCCCCTATGCCAGGTAGAATTAAAGGATAGAGATAGAAGAACGTGGAGGTCGCGGCCGCGCGGCGCTTGTTTTCAGATTAAATGTCATCCAAACCCTCAATAACAAAATACAGGCTCGGGAATGAGGAATTTAATTATATTAGAATTGATGTAATATTAGATACTGAAATTGTCAAATATGTATTAGTAAAGGCCCATTTTCGATGTACCTAGCCTATGTTATCCGAGGAAATTGTTATAAACAACATAGCTATAATCTGGACTATTTCTAGCAACGTAAAATATTTCAAATATAATGGTTATAATATTGTAATAATATTGAACAATTATCAAATTAAAATAATCATAATATTTGTATTAATTTAGGCCTAATTGAGTTATTACAATAGTTGTATTTGTTGACTTAAATAAAGATGATGTGATCTACATAATAGTGTTTATAAGCAAATAATCTAAGTATTTGTGGTGGTGTCTGAGGGACTTGTGGTTAGTGGTAGCGAAATCCTCACAGAACAATGCCAATGTGCACAGATTGCTGTTTAGCTTTTCAATGGAGACCAGAAGAGGAGCTTTGAACTGAGCAAAACTTGTCATGGTTAACTGCTACTCCGTTCCCATTGTAAAGTAATTTACACATTTTTGTTAGTTCTAATAGAGGGGTGATAAGAATAATTGCTTCTGTTGTCAATTAAAATATATTTTCATTACGACAGGAGGTGTTTCAGACGGAATCAATAGGAAGTTATATTGCTTTGTGGCGAGAATCTAAGATAGGAAGATACTCTTGTTTTATTTATTCACAACAAAGCAACGGCAGCTTTTGTAAATTAGCAATGAACATGTCCTATTTTAAATAGATAAACAGTGCTACGTGTCTGCCCGACCATCATCAGCCTATTTGCAGACTATTATCAGAGCAGGGATGGTAATGATACTTCTCCTGACCCCCTCCACTCCACTCCACTACAATGACATCGGACAACATTTCTCACACAACGCAGGAAACGTTTAAACTTCTGTATTCGTTTCTACATCCTTTCTTGTGAACAGCCCACATACACTGCGCACCTTCATGGTTGTGAATGGGGCCTTTGCATTCACCCGGTCCCGCATTTCCTACTTTTTTCATATGCTAACACATGCAATGATTAGGTCGTTAACACCTCTGGCAAAACCCGTTGACAATTATTTATTTATTCTTTTCCATGGTTGTTTTCAGTATCCTTCTCACCTTCGACAAATCCACGGAATTAATCGTTTGAATATAGCCTTACATTCCATGGTGAAATTTAAACTAGATTTTAGTTGGTATAATAGTAAAAAATAATACTAAGTAGGCTGTCTTTCACCAAAGGGTCTTATGCTTAAAGTAATAATTACACGTGAAGTCATTTGGGTATGGAGAAGGCAACTAAGAATTATAGACTCTCTTTTCCAATTTAATAAAAATGATTATATCCCATGCAACATAAAGACGAGCACACAATAATAACTAGAAGATATTCAATTAACTTAGCTGTCGACGTTTTCATTCCGCCGCTTTCAACACAAGCAATTTGTTTAAGCAAAGTTAAGATTTGGTTTTAGTGCAGCCGGGAGATATAATGCGCATCAGATCTTTCAATCATGTAGGCCACTTTTCACCCCCCACCCACCCACCAAACCACCCACTACCGTTAAATGGTCTATGACGGACGAACACAGACAGAAAGTAGTGGAAAGCAGCATTACTGTTGTCCCTTTGTTGACAAATCCATGAAACAACTTCAGTTTGCATGGTTTAGCAGGGGACGTCTGACGTCACCCAATCACGTGGCGGCACTGATAGTATATCTTAAACTGAAAAGGTAATCTATCAGACAGTCCTTAAAACCGGCTTTAAAAGCATATGTCATTTTGACTTCGCACTCTTAAACCACTCTTACTAGGAAATAGCGATCGAAGGACATCGAGGCGTGAAGCGCACACACCAAAACCCTTAAGAAGACGACTAGGCTACTTGACTGGAGAAATATTTTCTGAAGTTTAAGTTTCTCTGGCAGGCCGGTCTGACCTGCATTTAGAATCCGGCGACATCCGATCTGACCGCAACGGACGGGCCGCGCGCGCACCCTCACCTAGATCCCTGGTTGTTCTTCGGTAAAGTAAGCTGTGATGACCCTGTCTGGTGGCAACAGTGCCAACGACATGTCCGGTCAGACGGTGCTCACTGCCGAGGATGTGGATATCGACGTGGTCGGCGAAGGCGATGAGGGAATGGAGCGAGACAGCGACTGCGACAGCCAGGGGGGCATGCACGACCACTCGGAGGAGGTGGAAGAGATAGAAGTGAAGGACAGGTCCGGGAGTCCCTGCGAGAGCGCCGGGGAGGGAGAGACCAAAGCGGACGGCACTGAGAGCGCGTCGGGTGCCATGAGCAGCAAGCCGAAAAACAGTCTAGTGAAGCCCCCCTACTCCTACATCGCGCTCATCACCATGTCGATACTCCAGAGCCCGCAGAAGAAACTCACACTCAGCGGGATCTGCGAGTTTATCAGCAGCCGGTTCCCGTATTACCGAGAGAAGTTTCCAGCCTGGCAGAACTCTATCCGCCACAACCTGTCGCTGAACGACTGCTTCGTGAAAATCCCCCGGGAGCCGGGCAACCCTGGTAAGGGCAACTACTGGACCCTGGACCCACAATCGGAAGATATGTTTGACAACGGCAGCTTCCTCAGGAGAAGGAAACGATTCAAGAGGCACCAGCCAGACATTCTCAGGGACCAGACAGCCCTCATGATGCAAAGTTTTGGGGCTTACAGTATTGGGAATCCTTACGGACGTCACTATGGAATTCACCCAGCCTACACCCATCCAGCGGGGATGTACCCTTACATGCACCCAGTAGGTCCCATGCTTCCCCCGACTGTCCCTCTCTTGTCCTCCGCTGAGCTGAACAGAAAAGCCTTCAACTCTCAGCTCAGCCCCAGCCTACAGATGCAGCTGAACAGTCTGAGCACCGCGTCTATGATCAAGTCCGAGCCCTCCAGTAGACCGTCTTTCAGTATAGAAAACATAATCGGGGTATCCACTTCCTCTAGTGCACAGACTTTCATGCGGCCTCCGGTGACTGTTCAGTCTGCGTTGTTGAGCGCACATGGCCTAACCAGGACAACAGCAGCTATTGCACCAATTCTTAGCATGCCATCTAATATCATGTCGGGACAGTTTTTACCCTCAGTAACGGCAGTGTCCAAATGGCCTCAATAATCTCAATAAAATACTCACTTTTCTAGAGACTTGGGGGGGGCTGTACAGCACGAAATAGGCATGCAGCGCTGGAAGGTGTCCACCAATCTGTAGCCATGTAAAGACTAAACAAAGAGACAACAGCAAAGGAATGCTATCTGTACAGGTAATATTTGTACATATTTGTAAAAATAAATACTTTTACTTGTTTGACTTTTACTTATTTTATTTCGTTGTTTGAACTGTACAACAATTGTAGTTATAGACGAGCTTTCCTGATATTATTTTATATTTGATTTTGTAACTGGTAGCTAGCTCACTGTTAGTTTAAAATAATCAACACTTTTGCTTTGATTTTTCATACCTGATACAACATGTTCTTATTCTAAGTCTGGACAAATGGTCTGTTAATAAATTGAAATATATGTATTCTATGTATCTCTATTGTGTTGTAAACTGGAATAATTTGTTAATAAATCTAAAGAAAGAAGCATTAGCAGTATTCATTTTCTATATGTAGTTTTTGAAATGTCTGATAGGTCTGCTTTGTGATAGTTATTGAAACGTTTCTAATTGAAACCATTTTAATAGTAGGAAATAATCGGAAAAGTCCCTGGGATATGACAAAATATCAGTACAGGTTTTGTAAACAAATAGGTATAAATGTTACCACATTAAACAATCAAAACAAGATTACAAACCAGGTGCATTTAATTTAAGGCCAATAATAAAGGTAGGCCTCTGAAACTCGAAACTTGAATATTTTTATTGCTACGACAATTAAGTGAGAGTGTAATGACGTGTTTATTACCGCGAGCAAGTAATGAATGAATCAACTGAAACACAGGCCATTTCCCATAGGCCTAGTTCAAATGTAATATCTCTTAATATAAAATATGGCTATTGATATTACAAATTAGGAAATGTTTACTTTAGTTTAATATCAATTCATTATACATTTCAATTTAGAGTTACATTCAACTGTTTTAAAGTTATTTTGTTGTTTATTATGATATAATCTTGTTATCATTTGGCATGACAATAACTAGGCTACATCATTATAGCCGTTTTCTGCTACTACCTTATGATGGCTTATTTACAGATGTCAAAACAATTAAATAGATTTTATTTTGAATACCATATAGACCTAAATACTAATCAGGAATTAGGCTACTTATAAGGCCACAGAACGCAGGATTCTGCCTCGTTATTTTATTCCAGACAAAACATAAAAACAAACATGAAATCATTAGAACTGGTATGAAAATGATTTTGGTGGATCAAAATAGCAAAACATTTGATGATCAATAAGCTGTTAATAATGTTTTCACTAACATTACTAACATGAAAATGAGAGTGGATTCACTCATGAGAAATGTTAGATGCAGTGCAGATGCTCTTTAGCCTAACTGGTAAATGCCGAGACATTATGGTATCATATTACAAGAGAAACCGAGAAGATATAAAATATGTTTGCATGTTGCTACTATAAAAGTAACACTTAATTTCACAGTTGTGTCTGGCTAATCAGTTTTACACAAACAGCAAATGGTCGATGGTGTGTGTGGCCGGTGTCAATGCACAGGGGCTAGGGGGCTATTTTTAACTGATACTCATGGGAACAGAGAAAGGACCCTCTTCTTGAATTCACTTTCAGTCTGAAGAAGCTGCTGAGGCAGTGCTTCTCAATGACACTGGATAACGGGGCGCCCATTCTACGACTGGCTCCTTATTCCTTCAGATGAGACTACATTTTTATGCGCATTGCTCCGATGCCTCGCGTCAAAGCACAGTTTGATATCACATACCGCCGGTGATTTACAGGACGTAGCGATGCAGGGGCTTCTCTTTTAAATAAAGCCCAGCTATAGATCTAATATGACGGCATACAAGCATTCATAGCCAGGCCTACTGGCGTGCGAGGACAAATAATGTATTGAAATGTAGACCTTCGGGCTTCTTTGTGAGGGGAGATTTGTAAAGGGAGCTAGGCCTACGTTCACTTCGATAGGCTGTTGATCCCATAATATCATAATGCAATGTCTAATCGAAATGTGAATAAATGCTGCTTATCAACCGACGGTTGTTCATTAAAATGTTTACATCATTTTTAATTGCCAAGCTGGTTATTTTCCAACAAAACTATGACTAACAAATGCATAAAGGAGATTTTGGTAGTAATTATGAGACACATATAGACATATGTGTCTCATAATTACTACCATAATCTCCTTTATGTCTTAGGTAAAAGCAATACATGATCATTGAGTAGACATTATAACATTTGCTCTCTAGCGAAACCAAAACACCTGAGAAAATATATGCCATGCAATTACGGTATTAGTTTGTTAAGAAGATATCTTTATTCAATGGAGACATTCTGCTCAAACATTCTGTTAATTTACTGTTCAAACAATGTAATGTAGCCCACAATAACACACACATAACCGTGTCACGGAAATGACTTGTGAAAATCGCTAGGTGGCGTTTATTGACACCTTTATTCTTGTGCAAAGCGATTTAAACACAGAAACATCAGGCCTACATATCCTTCCAGGAGCATTACATGGGCGACTATCAGACATCAGTTGGCGTAAGTGGGCTATACTGAGTGGTTTGGGTCGATCTTATTTATCGTGAAGTAAGGACACTGAAACTGTTTAGATTCAACGGGTTTTAATTGTGTGTCTATTTTAGGGGCAGCTGGTGGGAAAGAGTTGACTCTTTAACAAGTGCAAGGTTATAATAGATCCCTGCTTTTTATATACCTGACGTCAAGTAATAACCTTCGATGGGTATTGCAACTGTGGACATCCGGAGCTCCTCGAGTTATTACCTAGGTAGCCTATCAAGTTCTGCATATTCACAGAGACACACTGACGGGGCTGCAAACTCATTTTGGCATTTCACAATCCTCAAAGTAATTGGCTGCATAATGTAAGCCTAAATATTAGGACAAAGTTGATACCTTTACATTGTATTCTTGTACAGTCTCAAGTTGCTTGGACGGACTGCTGTGTAGGATTTGTAAGTTGTTTCATATTGTGCCCAAAGACAGAATTGCCTTTCCCATAATACATGATTTGAAATGGAACGAAATGGGAGCCCATATGAAGTTAGACTATTTTGACTTGAAATAAGACACAAAAAAGCCTATTTATGGAAAATAATAACGAGAACATTGTATTAATAACATTCTAGTAGACTACTATCTCAAATGTGGTGAGGCTAATAATCATACTGACATATGCTACATCTTCTCCAACGAAATGGCTTACAACAAGCGAAGGATGATGACCTGTAGTCAAATGTTTGGATGCATTTCCGTTTTAGGGAGGCCTAAAAGCCTACAGCATAGGGAAATGGAAAGCGGGATACCTAGTCAGTTGTACAACTGAATGCTTTCAACTGAAATGTGTCTTCCGCATTTAACCCAACCCCTCTAAATCCGAAAGATGCGGGGGCTGTATAGAGAGCTCTGTTGAAAGTTTCTGGGCTTTGTAGATAGCGCGGCGCTCACACTCACACACAACGCTGACCTTTGTAGCTGCACCTGCTCTCGAGCGCTGCACAGGTGGGTTGTATGGGTAGTGAGAACAAGCGGTTCCCACAACCCCCGAAACACACTCAACACTGACAGCACAAACAGCATGGACCACCACAGAGGTTCTCATAATCTACTTGACATAACATAAATAGTTTTTAATTACTACAGAAGGTACATTTGGACTTTAAACGAAATCTTTGCTGAGCAGCATCAGCAAAGGCATTTTGAGTGAAAAATCGAATAATATTTACACATTAGTCTATTCTTCATTTTGTTAGACACGTTTTTTGTAAATGGATGTTTATGCACAGTTGTGTCATGTGTATAAATGTCCTAAATGTTTGTTTTTCACATCTACTAGGCCTACAATACATAAAACAAAGAACACAAGACAATTAGGATAAGTACACAAAGAAAGAGGGACTTTACAGGCCTTCTTCATCTGGTGGACAGCAAACACATTGGAGACTCACAAAAAAACTAATTCTCTAATATGGAGCTCAAATATCTCAAATATTGCAGATGATATGACACATTCCCACTCTATTTTCTACGGCCTATAATCTTTGTTAGCTATAAAACGTGTTTCAGTTGGGAATGTTAATTTTATCTACCTTTATTTTTACAAGGAAGAATACTTCATTCATCCATTTTCCAGATGACACATTGCTTAAATTCCAGGTGAGGCATTCCCACAATAACCTCTCTGTTTTGTAGACCTATTTCCCACTGTTTCTTTCAAAAATCAGACTACTTTATTGATTCATTTCCCTTGTCCGAGGACAAGTGTTTGAGTTGATCCAAAGCGCAATTTACTGGGAGTGTGTGTGCGTGCGTGTGTGTGTAATGACATCTACAAATACATTTCAATAATTACCTCTGATCTATGACAAATGGTCAATAATGAACTGTGTTTGTTACCTGTGATCTATGACAAATGGTCAATAATGAACTGTGTTTGTTACCTGTGATCTATGACAAATGGTCAATAATGAACTGTGTTTATTACCTGTGATCTATGACAAATGGTCAATAATGAACTGTGTTTATTACCTGTGATCTATGACAAATGGTCAATAATGAACTGTGTTTATTACCTGTGTGATCTATGACAAATGGTCAATAATGAACTGTGTTTGTTACCTGTGATCTATGACAAATGGTCAATAATGAACTGTGTTTATTACCTGTGATCTATGACAAATGGTCAATAATGAACTGTGTTTATTACCTGTGATCTATGACAAATGGTCAATAATGAACTGTGTTTATTACCTGTGATCTATGACAAATGGTCAATAATGAACTGTGTTTATTACCTGTGATCTATGACAAATGGTCAATAATGAACTGTGTTTATTACCTGTGATCTATGACAAATGGTCAATAATGAACTGTGTTTATTACCTGTGATCTATGACAAATGGTCAATAATGAACTGTGTTTATTACCTGTGATCTATGACAAATGGTCAATAATGAACTGTGTTTATTACCTGTGATCTATGACAAATGGTCAATAATGAACTGTGTTTATTACCTGTGATCTATGACAAATGGTCAATAATGAACTGTGTTTATTACCTGTGATCTATGACAAATGGTCAATAATGAACTGTGTTTATTACCTGACAAATGATCTATGACAAATGGTCAATAATGAACTGTGTTTATTACCTGTGATCTATGACAAATGGTCAATAATGAACTGTGTTTATTACCTGTGATCTATGACAAATGGTCAATAATGAACTGTGTTTATTACCTGTGATCTATGACAAATGGTCAATAATGAACTGTGTTTATTACCTGTGATCTATGACAAATGGTCAATAATGAACTGTGTTTATTACCTGTGATCTATGACAAATGGTCAATAATGAACTGTGTTTATTACCTGTGATCTATGACAAATGGTCAATAATGAACTGTGTTTTTATTATGACAAATGGTCAATAATGAACTGTGATCTATGACAAATGGTCAATAATGAACTGTGTTTATTACCTGTGATCTATGACAAATGGTCAATAATGAACTGTGTTTATTACCTGTGATCTATGACAAATGGTCAATAATGAACTGTGTTTATTACCTGTGATCTATGACAAATGGTCAATAATGAACTGTGTTTATTACCTGTGATCTATGACAAATGGTCAATAATGAACTGTGTTTATTACCTGTGATCTATGACAAATGGTCAATAATGAACTGTGTTTATTACCTGTGATCTATGACAAATGGTCAATAATGAACTGTGTTTATTGACAAATGGTCAATAATGAACTGTGTTTATTGATCTATGACAAATGGTCAATAATGAACTGTGTTTATTACCTGTGATCTATGACAAATGGTCAATAATGAACTGTGTTTATTACCTGTGATCTATGACAAATGGTCAATAATGAACTGTGTTTATTACCTGTGATCTATGACAAATGGTCAATAATGAACTGTGTTTATTACCTGTGATCTATGACAAATGGTCAATAATGAACTGTGTTTATTACCTGTGATCTATGACAAATGGTCAATAATGAACTGTGTTTATTACCTGTGATCTATGACAAATGGTCAATAATGAACTGTGTTTATTACTGTGATCTATGACAAATGGTCAATAATGAACTGTGTTTATTACCTGTGATCTATGACAAATGGTCAATAATGAACTGTGTTTATTACCTGTGATCTATGACAAATGGTCAATAATGAACTGTGTTTATTACCTGTGATCTATGACAAATGGTCAATAATGAACTGTGTTTATTACCTGTGATCTATGACAAATGGTCAATAATGAACTGTGTTTATTACCTGTGATCTATGACAAATGGTCAATAATGAACTGTGTTTATTACCTGTGATCTATGACAAATGGTCAATAATGAACTGTGTTTATTACCTGTGATCTATGACAAATGGTCAATAATGAACTGTGTTTATTACCTGTGATCTATGACAAATGGTCAATAATGAACTGTGTTTATTACCTGTGATCTATGACAAATGGTCAATAATGAACTGTGTTTATTACCTGTGATCTATGACAAATGGTCAATAATGAACTGTGTTTATTACCTGTGATCTATGACAAATGGTCAATAATGAACTGTGTTTATTACCTGTGATCTATGACAAATGGTCAATAATGAACTGTGTTTATTACCTGTGATCTATGACAAATGGTCAATAATGAACTGTGTTTATTACCTGTGATCTATGACAAATGGTCAATAATGAACTGTGTTTATTACCTGTGATCTATGACAAATGGTCAATAATGAACTGTGTTTATTACCTGTGATCTATGACAAATGGTCAATAATGAACTGTGTTTATTACCTGTGATCTATGACAAATGGTCAATAATGAACTGTGTTTATTACCTGTGATCTATGACAAATGGTCAATAATGAACTGTGTTTATTACCTGTGATCTATGACAAATGGTCAATAATGAACTGTGTTTATTACCTGTGATCTATGACAAATGGTCAATAATGAACTGTGTTTATTACCTGTGATCTATGACAAATGGTCAATAATGAACTGTGTTTATTACCTGTGATCTAGTCAAATGGTCAATAATGAACTGTGTTTATTACCTGTGATCTATGACAAATGGTCAATAATGAACTGTGTTTATTACCTGTGATCTATGACAAATGGTCAATAATGAACTGTGTTTATTACCTGTGATCTATGACAAATGGTCAATAATGAACTGTGTTTATTACCTGTGATCTATGACAAATGGTCAATAATGAACTGTGTTTATTACCTGTGATCTATGACAAATGGTCAATAATGAACTGTGTTTATTACCTGTGATCTATGACAAATGGTCAATAATGAACTGTGTTTATTACCTGTGATCTATGACAAATGGTCAATAATGAACTGTGTTTATTACCTGTGATCTATGACAAATGGTCAATAATGAACTGTGTTTGTTACCTGTGCAAATACAACAAAATTGTTACACATTATTATTATGGTTTCATACCTGGTTGTTGCTTTAACTTCCACTGCCATTTTGCTATTAAAATGTTGCTAATGTCATGATACTATGTTAGTTACTTAGCTACTTACTTAATTCATCTCTTCATCCAGTAAAGTCCAGAAACATTATCAGTCTTTGGTCAGCCTGATGATGATGATGATGATGATGATGATGAGGGTACTTCATGCCTTTATCTCCTTCTCCACAACCGTTCCCCACTCCATATAGGATTGGTAGGAAACATAGGTCAAGTAAAAACCATAGACTCCAGTGGCATTTGCACACAAAGCACAAGGATGAATTGGTTCATCTCCTTCTCCACAACCATGGCCCTCTCTATGGCACATGTGTTGGTGTAAATAAAACTATTATCTATCTATCCATCTATCCATCCATCCATCCATCCATCCATCCATCCATCGATCTCCAGCTGAAATTGGAAGTTTACATACACCTTAGCCAAATACATTTAAACTCAGTTTTTCACAATTCCAAACATTTAATCCCAGCAAAAATTCCTGGTTTTAAGTCAGTTAGGATCACCACTTCATTTTAAGAATGTGAAATGTCAGAATAATAGTAGAGAGAATGATTTATTTCAGCTTTTATTTCTTTCATCACATTCCCAGCGGGAATTCAATTCATATTTGGTAGCATTGCCTTCAAATTGTTTAACTTGGGTCAAACGTTTTGGGTAGCCTTCCACAAGCTTCCCACAATAAGTTGGGTGAATGTTGGCCCATTCCTCCTGACAGAGCTGGTGTAACAGAGTCAGGTTTCTAGGCCTCCTTCCTTGCACACGCCTTTTCAGTTCTGCCCACCAATTTTCTATGGGATTGAGGTCAGGGTTTTGTGATGGCCACTCCAATACCTTGACTTTGTTGACCTTAAGCCATTTTGCCACAACTTTGGAAGTATGCTTGGGGTCATTGTCCATTTGGAAGACCCATTTGTGACCAAGCTTTAACTATTTTTGCTTCATCAGACCAGAGCACATTTCTCCAAAAAGTATGATCTTTATCCCCATGTGCAGTTTCAAACCATAGTCTGTTTTTTTTTATGGTGGTTTTTGAACAGTGGCGTCTTCCTTGCTAAGCAGCCTTTCAGATTATGTCGATATAGGACTTGTTTTACTGTGGATATAGATACTTTTGTACCTGTTTCATCCAGCATCTTCACAAGGTCCTTTGCAGTTGATTTGGGATTGATTTGCACTTCTCGCACCGAAATACGTTCATCTCTAGGAGACAGAATGTGTCTCCTTCCTGAGCGGTATGACGGCTACGTGGTCCCATGGTGTTTATACTTGCGTACTATTGTCTGTACAGATGAATGTGGTACCTTCAGGCATTTGGAAATTGCTCCCAAGGATGAACCAGACTTGTGGAAGTCTACCATTTTTTTCTGAGTCTTGGCTGATTTCTTTTGAATTTCCCATGATGTCAAGCAAAGAAGCACTGAGTTTGAAGGTAGGTCTTGAAATACATCCACAGGTACACCTACAATTGACTCAAATGATGTCAATTAGTCTATCAGAAACTTCTAAAGCCATGACATAATTTTCTGGAATTTTCCAAGCTGTTTAGAGGCACAGTTAACTTAGCCTATGTAAACTTCTGACCCACTGAAATTGTGATACAGTGAATTATAAGTGAAATAATCTGTCTGTAAACAATTGTTGGAAAAATGACTTGTGCCATGCACACAGTAGATGTCCTAACCGACTTGCCAAAACTGCAGTTTGTTAACAAGAAATTTGTGGAGTGGTTGAAAACAAGTTTTAATGACTCCAACCTAGGTGTATGTAAACTTCCGACTTCAACTGTATCTATCAATTTTTCTATCTATCCATTTCTCTATCCATCTATCTATCTACCTTCATGTATCATTCCAAACATGAAGGTAAAGAAACAACCAAAGCTTGGGTCTGTGACTGAAATGACATCCTATTCCCTATATAGTGCACTAGTGAATAGGGTGCCAGTTTGGACATTGTGCATTGTCAAGCAAGACGTGGAAAGCCTTCATTATAGCATTATAGCAGGGGTGACAAGCCAGGCCAGATCATAGACAGTAAATGTAGATACAGCAGTTATTGAATATTTAAAAGGCACAGAGATTAAGCAATAAATGACAGAGTAAAGCTGGCACACCAGGGTATTAATAACTAATGGCCACCAATGAGTTATAGGCTTCTCATTGTAATGAAAGTGTCATTGCAAATCAGCAGTTGTCCAAGGTTATTATTATTTATAAATAATTGATGCATGAACCACAAAGAAGTGATGTGTTTCATCCAACAACTCCCCACCCCTCGGAATGGAAACATAGACATGGTTGTAGATGTCACTAGACTGAAAGGTCATACAGGATGTGCCTCTGGGCAGATAGACAGTATACTGGGGGTGACAACAAGCACCTTGGTACTGATATTGTGCGACATAATTTACATATTCATAAACTACCTCCTATTGCTGTCACATATTGTTACCTCTCTTGTTTGTCAATCCTTCATAGAGAATCATGCCTTGTCATAGCACTCACTGAAGTCTCAGACTATAGGCATTGTTTTATCATGTGGGTCAAAATAATGGCTAAAATTACTGTCTACTAGTTAATGTAACCTCAAACCAACTGCCTAAGCCCACGTGGCCAATTACTTTTATTTAACCCTCATTCAACTAGGTAAGTCAGTTAGAACAAATTCTTATTTACAATGACGGCCTACCCCGGCTAAACCCTGATGATGTTGGGCCAATTGTGTGCCGCACTATGGGATTCCCAATCACGGCCGGATGTGATACAGCGTGTATTCGAACCAGGGACTGTAGTGACACCACTTGCACTGAGATGCAGTGCCTTAAACTGCTAAGCCACTCGGGAGCCCCTTAGAAAAAAAAGTGTTCCAAAAAGGTTCTTCAGCTGTCCCCATAGTGGAACCCTTTTTTGGTTCCAGGTAGAAACCGTTTGGGTTACAGGTAGAACCCTCAGTGGAAAGGGTTTTTACATGGAACCCAGAAGGGTTATACCCAGAACCAAAAAGGGTTATTCAATGGGTCCTCTATGGGGACAGCCGAAGAAACCTTTTAGGTTCTAGATAACACCTTTTTCTAAGAGTGTATTGGTTTGCCTACTTGTGGAACAACTGGTTCCTTCAATGTCCAAATCACATATTTGAACAAATAGCCAAAGTAGCTAAATCCTTCACTATCAATCTTCTTTCCGTCACTATTTGTGCATATTGACATATAATGTGATAATGTCGGTTTCGGTTTATTCTGCTTTTGATTGAAATCGAATATTCTCTATCGCCAGCATCATCGAGCTCTGACCAAAAAAGAACCGAGTTACCACGATACGTCATCAACCGGCGCCTGCGCTGACGTGTTCAGGAAGTGTAAACAACAATCCTGCACGGAAGCTGCAACGTGCATCGAGAATAATAGCATTTCGTTGCCAATAATAAAGCTGTTGTATAGTATCGGTCATGGAGAATTGGAGCCTTGTGTCCATTTGTGTTTTGTTCGGTCTTACGGCAAGATGGGCTGTATCCTTGAACTCTTATTCAGGTAGGAAGTGGACCGTAGCTAGCTAGCTTTATGCTAATGTTGCACCTGCATGGCTCACTGACAGCCCCCTGTTTCATAGCTACATAGATAGCTAGAAGTCCTAGCCAGCTTGCATTGTAAACTGGTCAAATTGTTGATTTTGAGTGGTAAAATGCAACCGGTATTTTGGTGAAATGATTATGCACATTAGCTTGCTAGAGACATAAACACGAGTCTGCTTACGAGCTAGCCACTGTTCAGGACTGTAATCTCGTTCTCTGCATATTTCATATAGCTGGCTAGCTATTATTATTCAGCAGCATTTTTACCCATTCCTCTTATTTTCAGGGGCAGGCAAACCACCCATGTTCGGGGACTACGAAGCTCAAAGGCACTGGCAAGAAGTGACATACAATCTGCCTGTTCATGAATGGTTGGTCTATGCAGCTGTCTATGGTCCTGTCTTGCATCTTTGTGTGTTTTATAAAGTTTCTAAGCAATAGTTAGGATAACTTAATGTTGTTTTCATCCTTCAGGTACTTCAACACTACAGACAACAACCTAAACTACTGGGGTTTGGACTATCCCCCTCTCACAGCCTACCACAGCCTGCTCTGTGCATATGTGTAAGTCTGAGGGCACACACACAAACATCAGGATCATGGGTTTGATTTCCGCTGGTGCCACCGTATGAAAATGTATGCACACAGTACTGCAATATATATTATGAATGTTATCATTATTATATTACTTTGTTGTGCTTTCCTGCAGGGCCAAGCTGATAAACCCAGACTGGGTGGAGTTGCATGCGTCTCGAGGTCATGAAAGCTATGGACATAAGTTGTTTATGAGAGCCACAGGTAAGACTGCTGACAGACAGGTTAAAGAACAGTACACATTAACACTACTGAAATACAGGTTTAAGAACAGTAAACATCAACACAACTGAAATACAGGTTTAAGAACAGTACACATCAACACTACTGACGGACGGGTTAAAAAACAGTACACATCAACACTGCTCACAGACAGGTTAAAGAACAGTACACATCAACACTGCTCACAGACAGGTTAAAGAACAGTACACATCAACACAACTGACAGACAGGTTAAAGAACAGTACACATCAACACTGCTCACAGACAGGTTAAAGAACAGTACACATCAACACAACTGACAGACAGGTTAAAGAACAGTACACATCAACACAACTGACAGAAAGGTTAAAGAACAGTACACATCAGCACTGCTCACAGACAGGTTAAAGAACAGTACACATCAACACAACTGACAGACAGGTTAAAGAACAGTACACATCAACACAACTGACAGACAGGTTAAAGAACAGTACACATCAACACAACTGACAGACAGGTTAAAGAACAGTACACATCAACACAACTGACAGACAGGTTAAAGAACAGTACACATCAACACTGCTCACAGACAGGTTAAAGAACAGTACACATCAACACAACTGACAGACAGGTTAAAGAACAGTACACATCAACACAACTGACAGACAGGTTAAAGAACAGTACACATCAACACTGCTCACAGACAGGTTAAAGAACAGTACACATCAACACAACTGACAGACAGGTTAAAGAACAGTACACATCAACACAACTGACAGACAGGTTAAAGAACAGTACACATCAACACAACTGACAGACAGGTTAAAGAACAGTACACATCAACACAACTGACAGACAGGTTAAAGAACAGTACACATCAACACAACTGACAGACAGGTTAAAGAACAGTACACATCAACACTGCTCACAGACAGGTTAAAGAACAGTACACATCAACACAACTGACAGACAGGTTAAAGAACAGTACACATCAACACAACTGACAGACAGGTTAAAGAACAGTACACATCAACACAACTGACAGACAGGTTAAAGAACAGTACACATCAACACAACTGACAGACAGGTTAAAGAACAGTACACATCAACATAACTGACAGACAGGTTAAAGAACAGTACACATCAACACAACTGACAGACAGGTTAAAGAACAGTACACATCAACACAACTGACAGACAGGTTAAAGAACAGTACACATCAACACAACTGACAGACAGGTTAAAGAACAGTACACATCAACACAACTGACAGACAGGTTAAAGAACAGTACACATCAACACAACTGACAGACAGGTTAAAGAACAGTACACATCAACACAACTGACAGACAGGTTAAAGAACAGTACACATCAACACAACTGACAGACAGGTTAAAGAACAGTACACATCAACACAACTGACAGACAGGTTAAAGAACAGTACACATTAACACAACTGACAGACAGGTTAAAGAACAGTACACATCAACACTGCTCACAGACAGGTTAAAGAACAGTACACATCAACACTGCTCACAGACCGGTTAAAGAACAGTACACATCAACACAACTGACAGACAGGTTAAAGAACAGTACACATCAACACTGCTCACAGACAGGTTAAAGAACAGTACACATCAACACAACTGACAGACAGGTTAAAGAACAGTACACATCAACACTGCTCACAGACAGGTTAAAGAACAGTACACATCAACACTGCTCACAGACAGGTTAAAGAACAGTACACATCAACACAACTGACAGACAGGTTAAAGAACAGTACACATCAACACAACTGACAGACAGGTTAAAGAACAGTACACATCAACACAACTGACAGACAGGTTAAAGAACAGTACACATCAACATAACTGACAGACAGGTTAAAGAACAGTACACATCAACACAACTGACAGACAGGTTAAAGAACAGTACACATCAACACAACTGACAGACAGGTTAAAGAACAGTACACATCAACACAACTGACAGACAGGTTAAAGAACAGTACACATCAACACAACTGACAGACAGGTTAAAGAACAGTACACATCAACACAACTGACAGACAGGTTAAAGAACAGTACACATCAACACAACTGACAGACAGGTTAAAGAACAGTACACATCAACACAACTGACAGACAGGTTAAAGAACAGTACACATCAACACAACTGACAGACAGGTTAAAAACAGTACACATCAACACAACTGACAGACAGGTTAAAGAACAGTACACATCAACACAACTGACAGACCGGTTAAAGAACAGTACACATCAACACAACTGACAGACAGGTTAAAGAACAGTACACATTAACACAACTGACAGACAGGTTAAAGAACAGTACACATCAACACTGCTCACAGACAGGTTAAAGAACAGTACACATCAACACTGCTCACAGACAGGTTAAAGAACAGTACACATCAACACAACTGACAGACAGGTTAAAGAACAGTACACATCAACACAACTGACAGACAGGTTAAAGAACAGTACACATCAACACAACTGACAGACAGGTTAAAGAACAGTACACATTAACACAACTGACAGACAGGTTAAAGAACAGTACACATCAACACTGCTCACAGACAGGTTAAAGAACAGTACACATCAACACAACTGACAGACAGGTTAAAGAACAGTACACATCAACACTGCTCACAGACAGGTTAAAGAACAGTACACATCAACACTGCTCACAGACAGGTTAAAGAACAGTACACATCAACACAACTGACAGACAGGTTAAAGAACAGTACACATCAACACAACTGACAGACAGGTTAAAGAACAGTACACATCAACACTACTGACAGACAGGTTAAAGAACAGTACACATCAACACAACTGACAGACAGGTTAAAGAACAGTACACATCAACACAACTGACAGACAGGTTAAAGAACAGTACACATCAACACAACTGACAGACAGGTTAAAGAACAGTACACATCAACACAACTGACAGACAGGTTAAAGAACAGTACACATCAACACAACTGACAGACAGGTTAAAGAACAGTACACATCAACACAACTGACAGACAGGTTAAAGAACAGTACACATCAACACAACTGACAGACAGGTTAAAGAACAGTACACATCAACACAACTGACAGACAGGTTAAAGAACAGTACACATCAACACAACTGACAGACAGGTTAAAAAACAGTACACATCAACACAACTGACAGACAGGTTAAAGAACAGTACACATCAACACAACTGACAGACCGGTTAAAGAACAGTACACATCAACACAACTGACAGACAGGTTAAAGAACAGTACACATTAACACAACTGACAGACAGGTTAAAGAACAGTACACATCAACACTGCTCACAGACAGGTTAAAGAACAGTACACATCAACACTACTGACAGACAGGTTAAAGAACAGTACACATCAACACTGCTCACAGACAGGTTAAAGAACAGTACACATCAACACAACTGACAGACAGGTTAAAGAACAGTACACATCAACACTGCTCACAGACAGGTTAAAGAACAGTACACATCAACACTGCTCACAGACCGGTTAAAGAACAGTACACATCAACACAACTGACAGACAGGTTAAAGAACAGTACACATCAACACAACTGACAGACAGGTTAAAGAACAGTACACATCAACACTGCTCACAGACAGGTTAAAGAACAGTACACATCAACACTGCTCACAGACAGGTTAAAGAACAGTACACATCAACACTACTGACAGACAGGTTAAAGAACAGTACACATCAACACTACTGACAGACAGGTTAAAGAACAGTACACATCAACACTACTGACAGACAGGTTAAAGAACAGTACACATTAACACTACTGACAGACAGGTTAAAGAACAGTACACATTAACACTACTGACAGCCAGTTTAAATAATAGTACAGGTTAAAGAACCCCCCCACCACCCGCACGGACTGTTGGTTGAGTGACGAGCATCACATAGGAGTGAGACACCAACGCAGAGGGTGTGGGACTGAATATATGTATCTTTGCTCAGTTCTTGTTGCAGATCTGCTGATATACATTCCTGCTGTTGTTCTTTACAGTTTTTACCTCAGTGAAGGATCAAACAAAAAGAAGGTATGTCAGACTTCTGACATTTACATTCCCTCTATTTGATTTATAACTCAAAATAAGTGCAGTCTCAGTTTTGAGAATTACAAAAACAAAGATACTGTATTAGATAGGCATTACCTGCCCGTCTCACTATAATGTGTGTTGTGTTCTCTTCTTGCCTAGGTCTGCACAGTCCTCTGTATCCTGCTCTATCCAGGCCTTATTCTAATCGACTACGGGCATTTCCAGTATCCTTAAAAAACCCAAGCTGTTTCTATCACTAGATCATATTATTCTTATGTCAAAATCATGACCATCTCTTGTCATCCCAGGTGCTGTGCATTCGGAAAGTATTCAGACCCCTTTACTTTTTCCAAATTTTGTTTTGCGTTACAGCCTTATTCTAAAAATGATTAAATACACATTTTTCATGAAATCTACACATAATAACCCATAATGACAAAGCTAAAACAGGTTTAGAATTTTTAGCAAATTTATTACCAAAAAATAATAATACCCTATTTACATAAGTATTCAGACCCTTTGCTATGAGACTCGAAATTGAGCTCAGGTGCATCCTGTTTCCATTGATCATCCTTGAGATGTTTCTACAACTTGTTAGGAGTCCACCTGTGGTAAATTCAATTGGTTGGACATGATTTGGAAAGGCACACACCTGTCTATATAAGGTCCCACAGTTGACATTGCATGACAGAGCAAAAATCAAGCCATGAGGTCGAAGGAATTGTCCATAAATCTGGGAAAGGGTACCAAAAAAAATTCTGCAGCATTGAAGGTTCCCAAGAACACAGTGGCCTCCATCATTCTTAAATGGAAGAAGTTTGGATTCACCAAGACTCTTCCTAGACCTGGCCGCCCTGCCAAACTGAGCAATCAGGGGAGAAGGGCCTTGGTCAGGGAGGTGACCAAGAACCCGATGGTCACTCTGACAAAGCTCCAGAGTTCCTCTGTGGAGATGGGAGAACCTTCCAGAAGGACAACCATCTCTGCAGCCCTCCACCAATGAGGCCTTTATGATAGAGTGGCCAGACGGAAGCCACTCCTCAGTAAAAAGCACATGACAGCCCGCTTGGAGTTTGTCAAAAGGCACTTAAGGACTCAGATCATGAGAAACAAGATTCTCTGGTCTGATGAAACCAAGATTGAATTATTTGGCCTGAATGCCAAGCGTCACGTCTGGAGGAAACCTGGCACCATCCCTACGGTGAAGCATGGTGGTGGCAGCATCATGCTGTGCGTATGTTTTTCAGTGGCAGGGACTAGGAGACTAGTCAGAATTGAGGGAAAGATGAACGGAGCAAAGTAGAAGAGAGATCCTTGATGAAAATCTGCTCCAGAGCGCTCAGGACCTCAGACTGGGGCGAAGGTTCACCTTCCAACAGGACAACGACCCTAAGCACACAGCCAATACAATGCAGGCTTCAAGTCTCTGAAGGTTTTTGAGTGGCCCAGCCAGAGCTCAGATTTGAACCTGATCAAACATCTCTGGAGAGACCTGAAAATAGCTGTGGAGAGACGCTCCCCATTCAACCCAACAGAGCTTGATAGGATCTTCAGAGAAGAATGGGAGAAACTCCCCAAATACAGGTGTGCCAAGCTTGTAGCGTCATACCCAAGAAGATTCGAGGCTGTGATCGCTGCCAAAGGTGCTTCAACAAAGTACTGAATAAAGGGTCTGAATACTTGTAAATGTTATATTTCAGTTTTTTTTTAAATGTTAAAATAATTGTTTTTGCTTTGTCATTATGGGGTATTGTATGTACACTGCTCAAAAAAATAAAGGGAACACTTAAACAAACACAATGTAACTCCAAGTCAATCACACTTCTGTGAAATCAAACTGTCCACTTAGGAAGCAACACTGATTGACAATAAATTTCACATGCTGTTGTGCAAATGGAATAGACAACAGGTGGAAATTATAGGCAATTAGCCAGACACCCCCAATAAAGGAGTGATTCTGCAGGTGGTGACCACAGACCACTTTTCTCAGTTCCTATGCTTCCTGGCTGATGTTTTCACTCTAGTGGTAGCATGAGACGGAGTCTACAACCCACACAAGTGGCTCAGGTAGTGCAGCTCATCCAGGATGGCACATCAATGCGAGCTGTGGCAAGAAGGTTTGCTGTGTCTGTCAGCGTAGTGTCCAGAGCATGGAGGCGCTACCAGGAGACAGGCCAGTACATCAGGAGACGTGGAGGAGGCCGTAGGAGGGCAACAACCCAGCAGCAGTACCGCTACCTCCGCCTTTGTGCAAGGAGGAGTACTGCCAGAGCCCTGCAAAAGGACCTCCAGCAGGCCACATATGTGCATGTGTCTGCTCAAACGGTCAGAAACAGACTCCATGAGGGTGGTATGAGGACCCGACGTCCACAGGTGGGGGTTGTGCTTACAGCCCAACACCGTGCAGGTTTGGCATTTGCCAGAGAACACCAAGATTGGAAAATTCGCCACTGGCGCCCTGTGCTCTTCACAGATGAAAGCAGGTTCACACTGAGTACATGTGAGAGTCTGGAGACCCCGTGGAGAACGTTCTGCTGCCTGCAACATCCTCCAGCATGACCGGTTTGGCGGTGGGTCAGTCATGGTGTGGGGTGGCATTTCTTTTGGGGGCAGCACAGCCCATGTGCTCGCCAGAGGTAGCCTGACTGCCATTAGGTACCGAGATGAGATCCTCAGACCCATTGTGAGACCATATGCTGGTGCAGTTGGCCCTGGGTTCCTCCTAATGAAAGACAATGCTAGACCTCATGTGGCTGGAGTGTGTCAGCAGTTCCTGCAAGAGGAAGGCATTGATGCTATGGACTGGCCCGCCCGTTCCCCAGACCTGAATCCAATTGAGCACATCTGGGACATCATGTCTCGCTCCATCCACCAACGCCATGTTGCACCTCAGACTGTCCAGGAGTTGGCGGATGCTTTAGTCCAGGTCTGGGAGGAGATCCCTCAGGAGACCATCCGCCACCTCATCAGGAGCATGCCTAGGGGTTGTAGGGAGGTCATACAGGCACGTGGAGGCCACACACACTTCTGAGCCACATTTTGACTTGTTTTAAGGACATTACATCAAAGTTGGATCAGCCTGTAGTGTGGTTTTCCACTTTAATTTTGAGTGTGACTCCAAATCCAGACCTCCATGGGTTGATAAATTTGATTTCCATTGATCATTTGTGTGATTTTGTTGTCAGCACATTCAACTTTGTAAAGAAAAAAGTATTTAATAAGAATATTTAATTCATTCAGATCTAGGATGTGTTATTTTTTTGAGCAGTGTATATTGATGAAGGAAAGAAATCTGTAATTTATTTTAGAATAAGGCTGTAATGAAAGAAAATGTGGAAAATGTCATGGGGTCTGAAAATATTTTCAGAAAGCACTTTATGTTCAGCCTGTGTGAATATAAATGAGATGAATCATGGTAGAAGCAGTTTGATTGGAGACCAGGATTTGTATGAATGAGGCATAGCAGAGCATCCGGTAACAGTACCATCATGACTATGTATTCTTTAACTGGGCGTCAGATATAACAGTATAAGCCTGGGGCTGGCCCTATGGGGTGTGGCGGTTCTGGGTCTGGGCTGGGACGTGCTGGGCTCTCTGGCCTTCGTCCTGTCCCTCAACTACAAACAGATGGAGCTCTACCACTCCCTACCCTTCTTCTGCTACTTACTGGGCAAGTGTTTCAAGCAGGGCCTGGCAGGCCGAGGGTGAGTTAGCTGACTTAGACTTATACCCCTGGCTAAGAGGGTTTGTTTGAATGGGACTGAGTGTGTGGCGAGATGATATACAGTGGGGTCCGAAATTATTGACACCCCTGATAAAGATGAGCAAATATGACTGTATAAAATATATAAATTAGAAAAATACTGAACTATATTGTATGCTGAAAACAATTGGGAATATATATTATTTTTTACTAATACAATTGCTCACAGAGGTAGGGGTCAAAATTGACACCCATTTTCAATACCTTACCTTGTGAGGATAACCACACTGAGCCTTTTTAAAAATGTTTTATGAGCCGGAGAACCCGCTGGGAGGGATATGTGTGGCCAAGAGCTCAATTTTCATGTCATCTGACCAAAGAACTGGTTCCAATCCAAGTGCCAATGCCCTTTAGCAAACTCCAGGCGTTTACATTTGTTGGACGACATGAAAATAGAGCTCTTTGGCCACACACAGTAGTGGTGGATTTGGTGTCAAAATTACAATGTATGAGCAGAAAATAACACCATAACTACTGTAAAATATGGTGGTGGATCTTTAGTCCTGGGGCCTTTAAGGTCAACAGCATCATGAACGTTACCCAGTATCAGGACATTTCAGCCAAAAACTTGGTTGTCTCTGCCATGACTTGTCCACAAGTGGATCTTCCAGCAAGACAATAACCCCAAACATACATCAAAATCCCCAAATAAATGGTCAATTGACCACAAAATCAACATTTTGCAATGGCTATTTCAGTCTCCAGACTTGAACCCCATTGAAAACCTGTGGTTTGTTTCAAGTTTTAATGTCACATGCACAAGTACTGTGAAATGCCTTTCTTGCTAACCCAAAACCCAACATTGCAATAATCAATAACAATGTATTACTAGAAAACAATAACAAGAGAAATAAGAGTAAGAAATATGAAAGAGTCAGTGAGTGAGCATACTACAAACAGGAAATATTTAAAAAGTCAGTTCCAATACCATATATACAGGTTCAGATTCAGGGATACTGGAGTGATGGAAGTAGATATATATAGGGGGAAGGTGACTATATACAGGTTCAGGGATACTGGAGTGATAGAGGTAGATATATAGAGGGGTAAGGTGACTATATACAGGTTCAGGGATGCAAGTAGATATGTATAGGGGTAAGATGACTATATACAGGTTCAGGGATACTGGAGTGATGGAAGTAGATATGTATAGGGGTAAGGTGACTATATACAGGTTCAGGGATACTGGAGTGATAGAGGTAGATATGTATAGGGTTAAGGTGACTATAAACAGGTTCAGGGATACTGGAGTGATGGAAGTAGATATGTATAGGGGTAAGGTGACTATATACAGGTTCAGGGATACTGGAGTGATGGAAGTAGATATGTATAGGGGTAAGATGACTATATACAGGTTCAGGGATACTGGAGTGATGGAAGTAGATATGTATAGGGTTAAGGTGACTATATACAGGTTCAGGGATACTGGAGTGATGGAAGTAGATATGTATAGGGGTAAGGTGACTATATACAGGTTCAGGGATACTGGAGTGATGGAAGTAGATATGTATAGGGGAAGGTGACTATATACAGGTTCAGGGATACTGGAGTGATGGAAGTAGATATGTATAGGGGGAAGGTGACTATATACAGGTTCAGGGATACTGGAGTGATGGAAGTAGATGTGTATAGGGGTAAGGTGACTATATACAGGTTCAGGGATACTGGAGTGATGGAGGTAGATGTGTATGGGGTAAGGTGACTATATACAGGTTCAGGGATACTGGAGTGATGGAAGTAGATATGTATAGGGGTAAGATGACTATATACAGGTTCAGGGATACTGGAGTGATGGAAGTAGATATGTATAGGGGGAAGGTGACTATATACAGGTTCAGGGATACTGGAGTGATGGAAGTAGATATGTATAGGGGTAAGGTGACTATATACAGGTTCAGGGATACTGGAGTGATGGAAGTAGATATGTATAGGGGTAAGGTGACTATATACAGGTTCAGGGATACTGGAGTGATGGAAGTAGATATGTATAGGGGGAAGGTGACTATATACAGGTTCAGGGATACTGGAGTGATGGAAGTAGATATGTATAGGGGTAAGATGACTATATACAGGTTCAGGGATACTGGAGTGATGGAAGTAGATATGTATAGGGGTAAGATGACTATATACAGGTTCAGGGATACTGGAGTGATGGAAGTAGATATGTATAGGGGTAAGATGACTATATACAGGTTCAGGGATACTGGAGTGATGGAAGTAGATATGTATAGGGGTAAGATGACTATATACAGGTTCAGGGATACTGGAGTGATGGAGGTAGATGTGTATGGGGTAAGGTGACTATATACAGGTTCAGGGATACTGGAGTGATGGAAGTAGATATGTATAGGGGTAAGGTGACTATATACAGGTTCAGGGATACTGGAGTGATGGAAGTAGATAAGTATAGGGGTAAGGTGACTATATACAGGTTCAGGGATACTGGAGTGATGGAAGTAGATATGTATAGGGTTAAGGTGACTATAAACAGGTTCAGGGATACTGGAGTGATGGAAGTAGATATGTATAGGGGTAAGGTGACTATATACAGGTTCAGGGATACTGGAGTGATGGAAGTAGATATGTATAGGGGTAAGATGACTATATACAGGTTCAGGGATACTGGAGTGATGGAAGTAGATATGTATAGGGTTAAGGTGACTATATACAGGTTCAGGGATACTGGAGTGATGGAAGTAGATATGTATAGGGGTAAGGTGACTATATACAGGTTCAGGGATACTGGAGTGATGGAAGTAGATATGTATAGGGGAAGGTGACTATATACAGGTTCAGGGATACTGGAGTGATGGAAGTAGATATGTATAGGGGAAGGTGACTATATACAGGTTCAGGGATACTGGAGTGATGGAGTAGATGTGTATAGGGGTAAGATGACTATATAGGTTCAGGGATACTGGAGTGATGGGTAGATATGTATAGGGGGAAGGTGACTATATACAGGTTCAGGGATACTGGAGTGATGGAAGTAGATATGTATAGGGGTAAGATGACTATATACAGGTTCAGGGATACTGGAGTGATGGAAGTAGATATGTATAGGGGGAAGGTGACTATATACAGGTTCAGGGATACTGGAGTGATGGAAGTAGATATGTATAGGGGTAAGATGACTATATACAGGTTCAGGGATACTGGAGTGATGGAAGTAGATATGTATAGGGCTAAGATGACTATATACAGGTTCAGGGATACTGGAGTGATGGAGGTAGATGTGTATGGGGTAAGGTGACTATATACAGGTTCAGGGATACTGGAGTGATGGAAGTAGATATGTATAGGGGTAAGATGACTATATACAGGTTCAGGGATACTGGAGTGATGGAAGTAGATATGTATAGGGGGAAGGTGACTATATACAGGTTCAGGGATACTGGAGTGATGGAAGTAGATATGTATAGGGGCAAGGTGAGTATATACAGGTTTACTGGAGTGATGGAAGTAGATATGTATAGGGGTAAGATGACTATATACAGGTTCAGGGATACTGGAGTGATGGAAGTAGATATGTATAGGGGTAAGATGACTATATACAGGTTCAGGGATACTGGAGTGATGGAAGTAGATATGTATAGGGGTAAGATGACTATATACAGGTTCAGGGATACTGGAGTGATGGAGGTAGATGTGTATGGGGTAAGGTGACTATATACAGGTTCAGGGATACTGGAGTGATGGAAGTAGATATGTATAGGGGTAAGGTGACTATATACAGGTTCAGGGATACTGGAGTGATGGAAGTAGATGTGTATAGGGGGAAGGTGACTATATACAGGTTCAGGGATACTGGAGTGATGTAGGTAGATGTGTATGGGGTAAGGTGACTATATACAGGTTCAGGGATACTGGAGTGATGGAAGTAGATATGTATAGGGGTAAGGTGACTATATACAGGTTCAGGGATACTGGAGTGATGGAAGTAGATATGTATAGGGGGAAGGTGACTATATACAGGTTCAGGGATACTGGAGTGATGGAAGTAGATATGTATAGGGGTAAGGTGACTATATACAGGTTCAGGGATACTGGAGTGATGGAAGTAGATACAGTGGGGAAAAAAATATTTAGTCAGCCACCAATTGTGCAAGTTCTCCCACTTAAAAAGATAAGAGAGGCCTTTAATTTTCATCTTTGGGTACACTTCAACTATGACAGACAAAATGAGGGAAAAAATCCAGAAAATCACATTGTAGGATTTTCAATTAATTTATTTGCAAATTATGGTGGAAAATAAGTATTTGGTCAATAACAAAAGTTTATCTCAATACTTTGTTATATACATTTACATTTAAGTCATTTAGCAGACGCTCTTATCCAGAGCGACTTACAAATTGGTGCATTCACCTTATGACATCCAGTGGAACAGCCACTTTACAATAGTGCATCTAAATCTTTTAAGGGGGTGAGAAGGATTACTTTATCCTATCCTAGGTATTCCTTAAAGAGGTGGGGTTTCAGGTGTCTCCGGAAGGTGGTGATTGACTCCGCTGTCCTGGCGTCGTGAGGGAGTTTGTTCCACCATTGGGGAGCCAGAGCAGCGAACAGTTTATATACCCTTTGTTGGCAATGACAGAGGTCAAACATTTTCTGTTTTCTGTCTTCACACACTGTTGCTGGTATTTTGGCCCATTCCTCCATGCAGATCTCCTCTAGAGCAGTGATGTTTTGGGGCTGTTGCTGGGCAACACGGACTTTCAACTCTCACATGGAATCGTGTAGTAACCAAACAAGTGTTAAACAAATCAATCTATTTTATATTTGAGATTCTTCAAAGTAGCCACCCTTTGCCTTGATGACAGCTTTGCACACTCTTGGCATTCTCTCAACCAGCTTCATGAGGTAGTCTCATGGAATACATTTCAATTAAAAGTTCATCTGTGGAATTTCTTTCCTTCTTAATGCATTTGAGCCAATCAGTTGTGTTGTGACAAGGTAGGGTTGGTATACAGAAGATAGCGTTATTTGGTAAAAGACCAAGTTCATTGTTATGGCATGAACAGCTCAAATAAGCAAAGAGAAACGACAGTCCATTGTTACTTTAAGACATGAACGTCAGTCAATCAAACTCATGAAAGTTTCTTCAAGTGCAGTCGCAATAATGATCAAGCGCTATGATGAAACTGGCTCTCAAGAGGACCGCCACAGGAAAGGAAGACCCAGAGTTACCTCTGCTGCAGAGGATAAGTTCATTAGAGTTACCAACCTCAGAAATTGCAGCTCGAATAAATGTTTCACAGAGTTGAAGTAACAGACACATCAACCTTTCAGGGCAGACTTTGTGAATCAGGCCTTCATGGTCGGATTGCTGCAAAGAAACCACTACTAAAGAACACCAATAAGAAGAAGGGACTTGCTTGGGTCAAGAACATGAGCAATGGACATGAATTAGACCGGTGGAAATCTGTCCTCACAAAAACACTGGCAGGTTTTTGTGAGAGACAGAGTAGGTGAATGGATTATCTCCGCATGTGTGGTTCCCACCGTGAAGCATGGAGGAGGCGTGATGGTGCTTTGCTGGTGACACTGTTGGTGAGTTCTTTAGAATTCAAGGCACACTTAACCAGCATGGCTACCACAGTATTCTGCAGCGATACGCCATCCCATCTCCAGTGGGACTATCATTTGTTTTTCAACAGGACAAAACACACCTCCAGGCTATTTGACTAAGAAGGAGAGTGATGGAGTGCTGCATCAGATGACCTGGCCTCCACAATCACTTGACCTCAACCCAATTGAGATGGTTTGGGATGAGTTGGACCGCAGAGTGCAGGAAAAGCAGCCAACAAGTGCTCAGCATATTTGGGAACTCCTTCAAGACTGTTGGAAAAGCATTCCAGGTGAAGCTGGTTGAGAGAATGCCAAGAGTGTGCAAAGCTCTCAAGGCAAAGGGTGGCTACTTTGAAGAATTTTGATTTGTTTAACACTTTTTTGGTTACATGATTCCATATGTGTTTTTTCATAGTTTTAATGTGTTCACTATTATTAGACAATGTAGAAAATAGTAAAAATAAAGAAAAACCATTGAATGAGTAGGTATGTCAACTTTTGACTGGTACTGTATGTGCATATTATGTGTGAGTCAGAAGATGGAGTGTGTGTATGTGTGTGTGTGTGTGTAGGGCCCTGTGAGTGTGCATAGAATGCAAATATGGAGATAAAAGGTCAATAAAGATACAAGGTGAACTCGGTCTGTGAATTGAAGAGGGCAGTCCATAAGCGCAGATAAAGGATATCAAGGAAGTATTATGTATGGAGGAATGGTCTAAGATCCCTCCCAAAAGCATTAAACATCAGATTATATTATATTCATCATTCACTGAATCAGCATGATTGTTTTTAAAGTAATACCCAGAATCAATCA
This sequence comes from Oncorhynchus keta, assembly GCF_023373465.1. Classification (NCBI taxonomy): domain Eukaryota; kingdom Metazoa; phylum Chordata; class Actinopteri; order Salmoniformes; family Salmonidae; genus Oncorhynchus; species Oncorhynchus keta. Next base: position 83,810,044 of record NC_068421.1, on the reverse strand, counting down.
TTTTCTGTCGCCTGTGGACAAAACATGGAAAGGGCTATGCAGACGTTTCTGAAATGCAAATCAATATTTAATTTCAGAATTGGTTAAAATTAGGTTAGGGTCAGGATTAAGGGTTGGGTTTAGGCTACAGTTAACGCTAGTCGGTTTGCAAGCCAGAAAAGTCTGTATAGCCCTTCCCACAAAACATGGCCCCATAAAGTAGCCTACATTTTCTCCAAAACAGAGTAGCAGAGTTACTGAGGCGAGCCAATCAGATTGGATGACTGTTTCTAGTGTCCCCACATTTGTTTATCTAGTAACAATGTACCAAGGGCTAATGGATAGCTAGATTAGATGGGCAGGGGATGATATGTCCAGATGACATTATGGCCATGCCCAAGCTCCTCGGCTGTTCCTGTGTGTGCAACTTTACCGCCACACAGCTACTACAGCTGACCTACTGTGAAAGACTTTTAGCTGACGCATGGTTTTCCCAACATATATTGACTAACTTGGGATGTGGATAGTTCCACTCACAGCTGTTGTAATGTGAGATTCAGCCAATTAATACTGTTTACAATATGAATGATCATGTTTCACTGCTTTACAGTACATATCAACGTAGCCAGTTTTGGGTATCTTAGACCGTGTGTTAGTTTACGTTTTGGGTATTTGACCGTTTCAAAGGTTCAGTGTACTTTATCATTTGTTTTCTCATCCACCACCCACCCAGGCTATTCCTGCTAGTCAAGATCGCTGTAACAGTCCTGGTGACCTTTGCCCTCTGCTGGCTGCCCTTCCTGTCTGACCCTGGCCAGATCCTGCAGGTGCTGCACCGCCTTTTCCCTGTGGGGCGAGGCCTATTCGAGGTACGTACAAAAAGGTTTCAGTATTCAAGGCAATTAGTCATACTATCAAGTCAAGTGGTTTCCCTAACATTCTGCGACGTGAGTCACCTAAAGCTTGTAGAATGTTCTGGAGACCAACAGAGTAACCCAAACCAGATTCTCCACCCACAGCCCAATTTTGAGAGACCACATTATCTGCCAAGTCAAAATCAGTTGGTGTTAGAAAGATGAGGAGGTTTATGGTAGTCAACAAAGTGCTGCCCTCGTAGACAGGAGTGGTATGCTGCGCCTCCTGTTCTTCACAGCCTACATGCTCTTACAGACACACACACACACACAACCTGCTACCCTCCATCAATTCCTCTGTGCTTAGCCAATTGGAAATGGATCTCCTGCAGGATCAAAGAAAACAGAGGAATAAAATGGTGAAAGGTCAGAAGATCAGGTTTGCTCTATCTGTGGGGGGGTCGTAGTGACTGGGGGGGGGTAAAGATAAATCTAACACATTTACTGCCAGGGTATTTTCAGCACATCATTGCGGGGCCATGTTTTAGCCGTGTGATGCATGGTTCGGTGCCAAGGGCCAACACTATGCGTGTCAGAGTGCATCCATTCGTTGTGCAAAACGTTGGCAGCTAAACTGCTGCGTCCTTGAAAAGTGAACTTACACGGGTGTATGTACACACAGCAAGGCCACACAGGAGGAGAGGTGCAGAGGGGGGAAATGAAAAACTGATGGACAGTGATGGCTCACACTGGGGACATTAGTTAGAACATATTGAAAGCATGTCACGGTTGAGCTGCTGAGGTAACACTGTTACAGGGGCGGTGTAGAGGTGGTTGGCAGCTCAGAGGCCAAGGCCAGCTGCTCTAGTTTTGGAAGCCTGCCCTGTGCCCTGCACCCATTCCCCAAGGTGCAGTGATGTGAGAAGTAATTGAAAATTAAACAGTAAGCCTTGTGCAGTCTCTTGTCACAAGGAAACAGAATCAATAAAATGTATTTTCTGGTACTGTCCAACGGTGGCTCGCTTTTGGAGTCAGGTCCAGGAATGGTTGTTATGTCATAATACCAGGGTTCCGATGGACCTGCAAACTGTAAACCACGATCAGTCAATGGGATATATCATTATAATCTTGGGTAAAGTATTTAACTGTAGGGCAATATTGGTAGAAATCTTACAATACCCCACCCAAAAAGGCTATGTGATGTTGGTCATGCTGGCAGTATGCCTGACAGTTATTTATTTATGAAATGATACAAACATAATACACAAAGTGTGGGTGACTCTATACCCCGTGGTGCGAGGGTCTCCAGGAGAAGCCTGCCTGAACTAATTGTGAAATTGTGCACGTAAGCAGAAGCCGGACGGGGACAAGCAGACAGGGCGAGAAGGGGTGGTGGGGAAGGTTGAGGGGGTGAGGAGGGTAAGTTGTATGTTTACCCACCACGCAGCACTCTGACCGCCTGTTTTCCTGCTTCACAAAAATGGCACCAAATGCTGCAGCCTATGAAATTCCAAGCTGGTTTATAGGTGAAGAGTGACGCCATCGGCACTTACCCACATTTGCAGCCGAACCCCAGGTTCCTGTGTAGCCCTCAGCCGAGGCGGCATTGGAGGACATTCCGATAGGGTCGTTATTTGGGGGGCTACAGGGGGTGTGTTTGAGGAGAGATGGGGGCTCGACGTCTGCAGGACGGACAGCCTGCTGACTGGGCCTGTCTGTAACCTCCACACACACACACAGCTGTGCTCTGAGCAGCTGTAGCAAGCCCAGTGGACCGCATAGAAATTCACCCTATAGAAAAGACCACACTATTACGAGACATGATTAGACTACAGTGATCTATGCATTGTATATCTACTTTGTGTCATATCACAGCCAGTAGAAGCAGCAGGGGGTCTTAACATCTGATCTCAGAACAACTGCTAAGGTCTTAAATCACATTAATTACACGGTCAGTCCTCCGTCCTCCATTTCCTGCTAGCTACCCCAACCGCAAAGACCGTCGTTAAGGCTGACAGTTTGGATCTGTTTCCCAATGTTTATAACTATGATTTGGGTGGTGTGGTGGGTGGACACACTGTGACAGTGTTCTTCTATGGGGTGGTCTGAATGTGCCGAAGTATGCAGAAATTATCGTAATGTGATTATCTCTGAACATTTAACCCTGTGTCCCCAAGTTTACAGAAAGTGCATAGCTTCTAGTGACATCCCGTTCCATATGGCCTGACAGGCGATATATGAGGCTGGTAATACCTTCCAAAGCGCTCCTGTACAAATACAATGGAATGCAAAGAAGGAATTCTTATTGCACTTTCAGTTGGGAAATGATTACTTGGAGCAATGCCACTTATTAGCCTTCTCTTCAAAACCGAATGCTTTTTAAAGCAGCGTACTGGCATACCATATGTGGTTTTCTAAATTTGAAACCCTTGTAATGAGTTTTATAACTCATTTAAATGATTCACATCGATAATAAACACTTCACTAATAATAAGGAATATGATCAACCTATTGGTTCTGCATCGTTATAGGAAGTGAGCTATGAAACGTATTTATTTTCTTATTAAAAAGTGTGTGTGTGTTGACAGGATAGTGTGTTGACAGGATAGTGTGTTGACAGGATAAAGTGGCCAACACGTGGTGCAGCTTGAATGTCCTGATAAAGATCAAGACCATCCTGTCCACTGATACCCAGCTCTACTTCAGGTAATCCCCCTCTCACTCTCCATCTCACGCTCTCCATCTCATGCTCTCTTGCAGAGTGAAAACAAGATTATCCCTTGAACACTGAGATACTGATCACTACCAGCTGCTATGGGCAATCTGACAACTATTGGAAATCTGCTGATGAGATTTCAGATTTGGAATGTCAGTAGAAACTATTTGAACCATTTCCGCTTGAGAAACAGCAGTTAGCTAACTTCTCTGTGTTGACATGAGGTGTTATTTCAGTCAAAGCTGATTTTCCTCCAAGGTCCTTATGAATGAGAAGATGCTACACAGACAGTCAGTCATAGAACCCTTCTCATGTTGTCATGGTGGTACGTGCTTGAATAACCTATGGGGCTATATTTAGGGGTGCTGTGTGCATTCTGCACAGGATGGACACGTTTCTGCCCGACTGTTAAGACCAGGATTTAACTTGGACTTCTAAGACTGTAGTGTATTTAAAACAAATTAAAACACTAGAGCTTTTTGTCCATGGGTGAATATAGACATGTTTTAGGGGAGGGATACCTTGCTGTAGAATGTGTCATAAAACAATGGATCACTCCTTGTTACAATAGAAGTGGACTACTGGATCATGTATTTATGTATATGCTTGTTACTACTACGTTTCTGTAAAATGTCTCAACAGAAATGTCATGATGGATCACCTGTGGGACATTATCTGGGAACTGTATCCTAAAATCACCATGGCCCTCCCCACCTCCCTAGCACACCCCTCTTGCCCCATGTTGGGGGTCCCGATACCCCTCTCCCCAGGGGCCCTTTAGGCCTGATACAGCTGCCCTACCCTACCCCTTCAGTCAGAGTGGAGGTACCTCCCTGGCCCCCCTCCTTTCCTGTGTCTCTATCCCCTGTGAGTGACAATTGAAGGGTTAGACTAATGTTGGGGTGCCCTAAGCGGAGACAGTGTTTGGTACATTTCCCACATACAGTGGGGAGAACAAGTATTTGATACACTGACGATTTTGCAGGTTTTCCTACTTACAAAGCATGTAGAGGTCTGTAATTTTTATCATCGGTACACTTCCAACTGTGAGAGACGGAATCTAAAACAAAAATCCAGAAAATCACATTGTATGGTTTTTAAGTAATTAATTGGCATTTTATTGCATGACATAAGTATTTGATCACCTACCAACCAGTAAGAATTCCAGCTCTCACAGACCTGTTAGTTTTTCTTTAAGAAGCCCTTCTCCACTCATTACCTGTATTAACTGCACCTGTTTGAACTCGTTACCTGTATAAAAGACACCTGTCCACACAATCAATCAAACAGACTCCAACCTCTCCACAATGGCCAAGACCAGAGAGCTGTGTAAGGACATCAGGGATAGAATTGTAGACCTGCACAAGGCTGGGATGGGCTACAGGACAATAGGCAAGCAGCTTGGTGAGAAGGCAACAACTGTTGGCGCAATTATTAGAAAATGGAAGAAGTTCAAGATGACGGTCAATCACCCTCGGTCTGGGGCTCCATGCAAGATCTCACCTCGTGGGGCATCAATGATCATGAGGAAGGTGAGGGATCAGCCCAGAACTACACTGCAGGACCTGGTCAATGACCTGAAGAGAGCTGGGACCACAGTCTCAAAGAAAACCATTAGTAACACACTACGCTGTCATGGATTAAAATCCTGCAGCGCACACAAGGTCCCCCTGCTCAAGCCAGTGCATGTCCAGGCCCGTCTGAAGTTTGCCAATGACCATGTGGATGATCCAGAGGAGGAATGGAATAAGGTCATGTGGTCTGATGAGACAAAAATAGAACTTTTTGGTCTAAACTCCACTCACTGTGCTTGGAGGAAGAAGAAGGATGAGTACAACCCCAAGAACACCATCCCAACCGTGAAGCATGGAGGTGGAAACATCATTCTTTGTGGATGCTTTTCTGCAAAGGGGACAGGACGACTGCACCGTATTGATGGGAGGATGGATGGGGCCATGTATCGTGAGATCTTGGCCAACAACCTCCTCAGTAAGAGCATTGAAGATGGGTCGTGGCTGGGTCTTCCAGCATGACAACGACCCGAAACACACAGCCAGGGCAACTAAGGAGTGGCTCCGTAAGAAGCATCTCAAGGTCCTGGAGTGGCCTAGACAGTCTCCAGACCTGAACCCAATAGAAAATCTTTGGATGTAGCTGAAAGTCCATATTGCCTAGCGACAGCCTCGAAACCTGAAGGATCTGGAGAAGGTCTATGGAGGAGTGGGCCAAAATCCCTGCTGCAGTGTGTGCAAACCTGGTCAAGAACTACAGGAAAGGTCTGATCTCTGTAATTGCAAACAAAGGTTTCTGTACCAAATAAGTGTGTGTAACCTTTTCTGTCTGCCTCTAGGCCAGTCTGCCTTCTGCATTTCTGATGTATCAAATACTTATGTAATGCAATAAAATGCCAATTAATTACTTAAAAATCATACAATGTGAGTTTCAGGATTTTTGTTTTAGATTCCGTCTCTCACAGTTGAAGTGTACCTATGATAAAAATTAGACCTCTACATGCTTTTTAAGTAGGAAACACTGACGATTTTGCAGGTTATCAAATACTTGTTCTCCCCACTGTAGCTGGGGTCTTATGGTTTGACCATGCTGGGTTAAAACAAGCCGGCAGCAGAGCAGCCGCAAGGTTCAGTTTAACCCCGAGGGTTAGGTTTCAGGGCTGGGCCATTCACTGTTTGGTCAGATTGATCATCGTTGATAGATTACATAATTATTCTGTTTTTGTTTTGTGATAGATTACATAATTATTCTGTTTTTGTTTTGTTTTCAGTTTGACCACCACTCTCCTGGCTATCCTACCTTCGTCTATAAAACTTTTGATGAAACCTACATTGTGGCAGTTCAAACTTGCCTTGGTAAGTGAGTATTTTTGTACAGTTTACTGATGTTTGATAACAGAGAATGATGTAATGCCAACCTGTGTAAAATGTCATTTCAGGTCAACTCCTCTCTGGCATTCTTCCTCTTCTCCTTTCAAGTCCATGAGAAATCAATCCTCCTGCCTGCCTTGTGAGTAGAGGGGAGGATTAGGAGTGTGTGTTCGCATGCGTGTGTGCCTTCCTGCCTGCGGTTCCTAATAATTTACCTCACCGACTGCAGTGCAGTATATAAAAAGCAACAGGCAGCTGTAATCGCTAGGCTATCTAGGTTTTACTGCGCTGTGGGATTTGGTTACAGATTTTGCTGATCTTTTCATCTAAATTAGGCTGATTGTTGCTTTATTAACTATTGAGATATATCTCCCACATGTCTGTCCCTGAATCAATCAGTAATGCATGTCAGGGCTTAGGGAGGAACGCCAGACTGTGGAGAAAAGGAGGAGGGCATTGTTTGTGGTGAATCAATTATTGGGACTATAGGAATGGGTGTAACTGGACATACAAACAGGAGTTGGAACCAGTTCAGGGAACAGAAATCTTTTTTTTTGTTGGAATTGTTGGAACACAATTATACCTGGGAATGAAAGGGATCTATGCTGTTCTGGAACCGAACTTTAATTTTAAAAGCATAGGAACCTTTTAACGTTCTTTCATGTTCCGGGCATTTTGTGGGGGTCCCACGAGGCACCTATGCAAAGCCTTTACACACAAGCTTGTTAGCTAGCTCTGGTCCAACGGTAAGCCAACTCTTGGAAGTCCAAAGACATTAAAAGTTCCTCCGTAGAATCTGCTACTCCATAGGTATAATTCTGTGAGCCTAATTCAGATAATGCATGTCATCAAAAGATGCCCAGCGCTTCAAGCCAAGCCTCCTCCTCCACCTTCTCCCCACCCGCAAAATTTTATTTGCATATCGTGTCATACACTTGTCTGTCCATCGCGCATCTAAACAGCCATAGCCGAGACAGCTGATAGCACCCATGCAGGCTAAAACAACTATATATTTCCTGCTCCATAGCAAGCTGCTCTATTCGCAGTGATTTGTGAAGTAATTGAATGTCAAGCTAATGTAAAAAGGAATTATATAAACCGGTATTTTTTTTTGGTTCGACCGGTCAAGAACTTTATTTTGGAACAGTGGAACGAAACAGAAAAAATAATGCTTCTGTTCAGAACGAAACGATTGAAAAACAATTTTGCTTCAAACCACTGCACGCAAAGAGTACTTCTGTAATTAGAAGCCCGGGGAGCGATGGGCTGTGTCTGAAGGTACCCTATTCCTTATATGGTGCACTACTTCTGACCCATGTTGTTTGTTGTTAAATAAAGTGTGTATAATTTAAGTGTGTGTAACCTTTTCTGCCTGCCTGCTACTGAATGACCTCCTTCTTGTCTTTCTGCCTCTAGGCCAGTCTGCCTGCTACTGAATCACCTCCCTCTTGTCTTTCTGCCTCTAGGCCAGTCTGCCTACTACTGAATGACCGCCCTCTTGTCTTTCTGCCTCTAGGCCAGTCTGCCTGCTACTGAATGACCTTCCTCTGCCAGCCATCTGGTTTCTACAGGCTTCCACCTTCAGGTAGGAAGCTACAGTAGGGGAAACTATGGTGAACCAATAATAACAGACCAGGTTAAGGGTCATACAGTGGGGCAAAAAAGTATTTAGTCAGCCACCAATTGTGCAAGTTCTCCCACTTAAAAAGATGAGAGAGGCCTGTAATTTATCATAGGTACACTTCAACTATGACAGACAAAATTAGAAAAAAATCCAGAAAATCACATTGTAGGATTTTTTATGAATTTATTTGCAAATTATGGTGGAAAATAAGTATTTGGTCACCTACAAACAAGCAAGATTTCTGGCTCTCACAGACCTGTAACTTCTTCTTTGAGGCTCCTCTGTCCTCCACTCGTTACCTGTATTAATGGCACCTGTTTGAACTTGTTATCAGTATAAAAGACACCTGTCCACAACCTCAAACAGTCACACTCCAAACTCCACTATGACCAAAAGTATGTGGACACTTGCTATAACAGCCTCCACGCTTCTGGGAAGGCTTTCCACTAGATGTTGGAACATTTCTGAAGGAACTTGCTTCCATCCAGCCACAAGAGCATTAGTGAGGTCAGGCGATTAGGCCTGGCTTGCAGTCGGCATTCCAATTCATCCCAAAGGTGTTTGATGGGGTTGAGGTATTGGCTCTGTGCAGGCCAGTCAAGGTCTTTCACACCAATCTCTGACGAACCATTTCTGTCTGGACCTCGCTTTGTGCACGGGGAATTGTCATGCTGAAACAGGAAAGGGCCTTCCCAAAAAACTGTTACTAGAAAGTTGGAAGCACAGAATCGTCTAGAATGTCAGCGTATACTGTAGTGTTAAGATTCCTCTTCACTGGAACTAAGGGGCCTAGCTCAAACCATGAAAGACAGGCCCAGACCATTCCTCCACCAAACTTAACAGATTTGTCCATCGGCCTGCTGGATGGTGAAGCGTCATTCATTACCCCAGAGAAGGCATTTTCAGTGCTACTCCAGAGTCCAATGGCGGCGAGCTTTACACCACTCCAGTCGACATTGCGCATGATCTTAGGCTTGTGTGCGACTGCTTGGCCATGGAAACCCATTTCATGAAGCTCCCGACAAACTGTTATTGTGCTGACGTTGCTTCCAGAGGCAGTTTGGAACTTGGTAGTGACTGTTGTAACCGAGGACAGACTATTTTTTACGCGCTTTCAGCACTCGGTGGTCCCGTTCTGTGAGCTTGTGTGGTCTACCACTTCGAGGCTGAGCCATTGCTGCTCCTAGACGTTTCCACTTCACAATAACAGCACTTAGTCATGGCCATAAGTTTTGAGAATGACACAAATATTAATATCCACAAAGTTGGCTGTTTCAGTGTCTTTAGATATTTTTTGTCAGATGTTACTACTTTTGTAAAACGTGATAGTTTATTTTGAATACATTTGCAAAAATGTTTAAAAAAAAAACCAACATTTTGCTTTGTTATTATGGGCTATTGTGTGTAGATTGAGGGGGGAAAAACAATAATACATTTTAGAATAAGGCTGTATACGTCAAATGTTTTGGAAAAAGTCAAGGGGTCTGAATACACTGTATATAGTGTACATCTTATTTGGGTAAATTGAAGACATAGTTTCATAATTTAGTCAAATGGTTGCTTAAGCAGTTATTATAATTTTTTTTGTGTTTTGCCAATGAATAGATGGGGTTTTGTTGGATTTAAGTAGTCCTTAGTACAGCTGTGTTTGAGGCTACATTGTTCTTGTACTCTCTCCCTCCCCGTCCTCCCCTCCCTCTGCAGCATGCTGCCGTTGTTTCTGAAGGATGGCCTGTTGGTGCCGTACGTGGTCACCTCCCTGGCCTTCCTGTTCTTCTCCATCTACCTGCTCTCAGCCCTTGAGCACTGCTCAGAGGACAAGCTGCGTCTGGGGCCCTACCGCCGCCTTCTCATCTGCATGCCCCGCATGGACCTCGGCAGAGTCACCAAGTGGAAAGTAAGTGTGGCCTGGTGGTGTAAACAAATTCCCTTTCACATTGCACTACCCCATATGCCTGTCATCATTTATTCATAGCAAGAAATGTATCAGATTGCAAAGCAAACTCTTTATTTGGATAGTACATCTGTAGATGCTCTACAGACTAATCAGTAACATTTCAACTAACCCTCGCCGTTATCCTAACCATAACCCTTATCAACAGATCGTATGAGGATGAAAAATCCAGACTATCCAAATAAAGTGTGACCCAGTTTGCTTTACCAGGAAGATAGTTGCAATATTGTCTGTCTAGTTACATTTACCTTGCACACGTAAGTAGGGAGATGAGCTCATTTAGATTTTATGACCATTTTATATACACAAAGTCAAGACTTTCCATTGTGGTCCTCTATTAACTGGCAATCAGGTTGTTGTCAGAGTGATTTCATAGCTGCCTGTCTCTATGGCTGGTGTTTCTAATAGTCTTAAGTGGTATCTACATCCAGGAGCACGGCGGCTCTAACCTGAATGGCATCAGCGTGAGAAGATATGGATATCTCTCCAACTGTATAAATAAAGATCATGTGCCACTGTACTGTAAGCTGTGTAGGCTGTCTGGGATGGGAAAGAGGATACCTAGTCATTTGCACAACTGAATACATTCAACCGAAATGTGTGCTTAGGGAGCAGTTGTTGTTGGGGGTTAACTTCCTTGCTCAAGGGCAGATTTTTCCACCTTGCCGGCTCTGGGATTCAAACCAGCAACCTTTCAGTTAATGGCCCAATGCGCTTAACCGTGAGGCTAACTGCCAGATGAAAGTCACTGCCAGGCCCCAAGTATTATTTATCACTTATTTAAGTTACAGGCATCTCTGAAGTGCCTGGCCCCGGCCAGCTCTGCACCCTCCCCTCCTTTAGTGACATATGGGCAGGGGGATCCCAAATAGCACCCTATTCCCTATATACTGCACTACTTTTGACCAGAGGCCTCATAGGGCTCTACATAGAGAATAGGATGGGCCCTGGTCAAAAGTAGTGCACTCTATAGGGTATGGGATGGGGACGTAGCCAGACACCGCCACCAGACAGAGCTGTGTGAGATCAGAAGGAAGGTGTCTTTTTATAGAGTCATTAACACAGGTTTGCTTAGATACATTTATTTACACAAGAGGCGTAAATAAGGAGGCCCGGTGATGGGGCTAGGGTTTCATGGGGTTGGTCTCATACGGAGGTGCTTACGACACCTACCCTCACTGATCCCTGGGTCCGCAGGTCCCAAATAGACATGTTCATGTTGATCCTGCTACTAACACTGTTTGCCTTTCCGTTCTGGACGCACCGGTCAGGACTAAAATAAACGTCAGCTTGTGATGAGGGATGGTCATGTGAGGTCTAAAAAAAATGTTTTTCAGTCTGGTCTAGTTTGAATAGTTATGACTTGGGCCAAGGAAATACTTGAATTATCTATTTAGATTAGCTTAATTTATCAATTTGAATCCCTTGTCAAATTTACTTTCTGATTTGACTGGAATTTATATCGAATTTTGAGCCCCACTTCTGGGCTGAGGGGGGGGGGGACTTGGCTCAACTCCCTTGAAAAAGAATGAACTGAACTCTGTCCATCTCTCCTGCAGTTCTATTTCTCCATCACGGCTATGGCTGGTTTGAGCTTTATGAGCGTGGCTTTGGCCCCTCCGGATCAGCTGCCTGATTTGTTTCCCCTCCTGGTGTCTGTGTTCTCCTACCTACACTTCCTGGGCCTCCTCCTCTACTTCAACATTGTCCAGATAGCCGAGCCACCACAATCTGTGAGGAAGAACCAGAAGAAAAGTAACTGAGTAATCATTAGGGAGGTAGGGACCAGATGATAACTGAGTAATCATTAGGGAGGTAGGGACCAGATGATAACTGAGTAATTATGAGGGTGGAAAAAAACAGAACTGGGTGGTCACCACCCAACAGAAAAACTAACTTAGCACAGTGCTTCAGTCAATTAGCAATAAGGCCCATGGACCAACTACCAGTCTAGGGCCAATCATTTAGATTCTTTATTCTCTAGAGAACCCTCCTGTCAATATGAATGGTTGCTGTTTTGTCAATGCCTAATTATGTACATCAAGCATGATTATTTTTTACTTTACTGTTTTGCAATATTTTCAAATGTATGTAACAGCATTACATTTATTTTGTACCAATAGAGTATTTGTCTTAAAATAAAATCACCTGATATGAATTCTTGAATAACCCTTACTTTACAGCCATATTGCCAGCACAGACTCGATCTGTCAAAAGCAGTTTCAATAAAATCCTCAGTGTCCATCTTCTCCAAGCTAGCTCAAATCACTGGTTGTAACAGTGTATGTTGTAGCCAGACAATGAGCCAAACCATGTCTTCCAACCATTTAATTTAGCTGAAAAAAATATTAATTACAAAACCTAGACAATTTTATTTTACCAGGTAAGTTGACTCAACACATTCATGTACAGCAACAACCTGGAGAATAGTTACAGGGGAGAGGAAGGGGGATTAATGAGCCAATTAGAAAACAAGGAGTCCAAAGGGCTATGCATTTCAACACAAAAAAGCAGTGGCAGGTCAGACAGGCCCTCAAACAAGGATGATGGAAGATGACATATCTGAACATAATGTCATAAAGCTGAAATACCACAGGAAAAAAAAAAACAGTACAAGCAATCTTTCCCCTCTCTGGCTGTGAGTTAATGACAGCCATTAAAAAAATCCATTACTTCTATAAATGTTATCGGGTCACCGAGGGCCGCTGCTACACTGTATATCTGCAGCCGCTGGCCCTGCATCCTATAATACGAAGGGTGGGACAACCAGGGGCCTGTGGCTTTAAAATGACTACTGTGGATCGACTGGGAGGAAGGTAGTCTCTAGACAGATGGGTTGCTTGCAGCAATGTAGCGATGCTCCAGTTAACACGTCTGTGTCAGTTGGGACAGGGAGGACGAGTCACAGGTAACGTCATTGTCGCATCCGCTTCATGCACCACAGTCAAATGAAGAGTGGAGCGCTGGGGGGGGGTGAGACCCAGGGAGAGTGGGACCCTCTAGGAGGAAAGGGTTAGTGGGGTAGAGGTCTAAGAGGTGATGGGGGTAGAAGGCAAGGTGGGTTGAAGTAGCGGGAGAGGTGGCGGGTGTAAGACCGCCAAGGGTCCCCTCTTTTACCGCCAGAGGGCCCGTATGAAAACATTAGTTTTGTTTATGGATGTGCTCGCTTTGTCCTTCACACGGCCTCCAAGGCTGATAGGTGGATCATGTAACTCTCACTCTTGGGCAGAAATAGGAAATGTGTCTGTGCACACCAGCTGTTGCTTAGGTCTCTCAGTAAGAGGCCCTCTGCCTTCCCTGGCACAGCCAAAGAGAGAGAAGGAAAGAAAGAGCCAAAAAGAATGAAGTGTGTGTGCACTAGCCTCTCAGAGCCTATATTCCAGTTTCCTTCACCTTTCAGGGTAGCTGGAGGACATTGTGGGGGTGAATTTCATATAGCATCAGGTCTAATGGGACGAGGGCGTTCGCTCACTGAAAGAACATTTTCTCAGCACTGTATAGCGGCAGTTATTGTAGAGTCAACATTTGTCAGTGGTGAGGGTTCGGCGTAAACCTGTCTGATGTCTAAGGCGTTTTACTTTGACACATTCCCCCCAATGACTGACAGGCAGCCTCCGAGACATCCCTCTGCCTCACAAATGACAGCTTAGATTCTATATTCATCACCCAGCCGTCTCCGAAGAGGAAACATGTACACCACCGCGTGAGAGAAGGCAGAGCTGCTATTCCATTTGCCGTCGGTCTGTTGAGAGTTGAGTTGAGGGGCTCCCTAAGCAGAAACCTACAAGGGGGACGTCAGAGGGGAAACCATGAGTGCAACCCTGCTGTCTGTTACACAGTAATGCAATATCACCAGACTCAATAGGAAGACATACTGACTCATGTCGCTCTACTAGAAGGAAACAAACAGGTAACGTGTGATGACAATTGAACAATGTGTTACAGTATAATGGATCTTTAAACCTGATTCATAAAGACAAAGCTATAGGCTCCATCTGAGTTGTTGTACCTTTATAAGGCCATTATGGATTTCAGGAAATCAGAGGAGCTGCCAGTCTGGACAACACCTGTAGAGAAAATGAATAATTCAGAGAATACAGTACTAACTTCTCTCAGAGCACTGCCATTCACAAACAGATAAATCTGTTGGCTTAAGTGGTTTGATTTACAAGTGAAATACAGATGTTACTAAATACTTGCCTAATTGATTAAAAGTTAACAATATTACCAGAGGTAATAATTTTTCACTGGAGGACAAAATCCAAAACGACTGAAATCATATCTGAAGGAATGCGTAGTCTGAGGCTGCAGCAGTGCAGCCCGGCTTCAGTTGTCACCACAATAGTCTGTAATATAATTTATATCACTGCTCTTTAATTACAGTTGTGTGTTTAATCAAAAAGCATAAAACTCCTCCCAAGCAGGTGCCATGTGTCTGATGAGAGGATTGATGCGTTAGATCGTGGTGAGGCCTGGGCCTTAGCCCTGGGAAACCACCCCAGCGCTTTGATTACATTTATGAAATCCTGTCTTTAATACACCCCATTACTGCTGTGCTGACATACAAATCTTCCCCAACATGGACCCATCTATGGCCTGATCAATTTTTATACTGCTGAGCAGTCCCCTTTCTCCCCATTTTCCCCCCCACCTCAAAATTCACATTATATAGGATTTTCTTATGGAAAAATGGCAATAAAAATGTGTTACTGCCCAGAAGATGTGCACGTGTCATTGGGTTGCCCATGACTAAATGCTTCTGAGAAAATAAAATGTAATTCTGTAGTAAGCAGATCTGTTTACATGTTATTTATTTTTATGCTTCTAAGAAAATATATTGTGAAGTGCAACATTGATTTAGATCATAACAAATGTCTCTGTACAGGTCGGAGGGAGAATTTACGAATCCTTTGCACAACTCCTTTAATTGAATTTTCCAAATCTCTCACCACACACAAATAATCAATACCTTCTGCTGAGGGAAACTTGCCTCAGAATTATTATGGCCTTCGCTTTACAGTTCTGTAGTCATCAGCACATACAGGCAGGAGTCCTCCCTACTGGGGTATTTGTAATGCCTGGACAACCCTGTGGATTTATGTCTGCCTGAACCCTGATTGCTCACAAAAAGTGACTTCTCCAGAATGCTTACCGAAACTTTTGCTAAACTTAAATAATGGTCGTAAGCGCTGCGTAACACCTCAGCAGGCACGTTGAAGAAAGAGAAAGGGAGCGGGTTCAGAGGTTATAACGTCAAAGTTAAAATATTATTGTCAATTGACTCCACTGTCTTGGCAGTGTTTGGCCTGGCGCTGTACTGAGCTACGCTGTTTGAGGCGTTGCTTGGCCCCTGAGACAGCATCAGTCTCAAAGCCCAGATCTAAGAGCTGGTGTTCTCAACACGGCGCAGGTAACAATGAGGTGAGTTTATTCACATGCACAGGGTCGCCGATGTAAATGCAGGGTACAGTGAAATTCTTAAGCGCCGAGCAGTGCAGGTCAAAAATAAGTGAATGAAACAAGAATACAAATACAGCACCAGTCAAAAGTTAAGAAACCTACTCAATTCAAGGGTTTTTATTTTTTACATTGTAGAAAAATAATGAAGACAAACAATGAAATAGCACATATGGAATCATGTAGTAACCAAAAAAACTCATCTAAATACATTTTATATTCTTCAAAGTAGCTACCCTTTGCACACTCTTGGCATTCTCTCAACCAGCTTCACAAGGTTGTCACCTGGAATGCATTTCAATTAACACATGCGCCTTTCCTCAATGCGTTTGAGCCAATCAGTTGTGTTGTGACGAGGTAGGGGTGGTATACAGAAGATAGGGCTATTTGGTAAAAGACCAAGTCCAAATTATGGCAAGAACAGCTCAAATAAGCAAAGAGAAACGACAGTCCATCATTACTTTAAGACATGAACATTTCAATAACTTTTTGCAGCCGCAAAAACCATCAAGAGCTTTGATGAAACTTGCTCTCATGAGGACAGCCACAGGAAAGGAAGACCCAGAGTTACCTTTGTTGCAGGAGGACACGTTCTTTCGAGATACCAGCCTCAGAAATTGCAGCCCAAATAAATGCAAGTAACAGACAACTTCAACTGTTCAGAGGAGACTGCGTGAATCAGGCCTTCATGGTTGAATTGCTGCAAAGAAACCACTACTAAAGGACCCCAATAATAAGAGACTTGCTTGGGACAAGAAACACAAACAATGGACATTAGACCGGTGAAAATCTGTCCTTTGGTCTGATGAATCCAAATTTGAGATTTTTGGTTCCAACCACTGTCTTTGTAATACAGAGTAGAACGGATGATCTCATCATGTGTGTTTCCCACCATGAAGCAGGCGTGATGGTGCTTTGCTGGTGACACTGTTGGTGAGTTCTTTAGAATTCAAGGCACACTTAACCAGCATGGCTACCGCAGCATTGTGCAACGATATGACATTCCATCTGGTTTGCGCTTAGTGGGACTATCATTTGTTTTTCAACAGGACAATGACCCAACACACCTCCAGGCGGTATAAAGGCTAGTTGACCAAGAAGGAGAGTGATGGAGTGCTGCATCAGATGACCTGGCCTCCACAAATCACCCGACCCCAACCCAGTTGAGCTGGATTGGGAGGAGTTGGACCGCAGAGTGAAGGAAAAGCAGCCAACAAGTGCTCAGCATATGTGGGAACTCCTTCAAGACTGTTGGAAAAGCATTTCAGGTGAAGCTGGTTGAGAGAATGCCAAGAATGTGCAAAGCTGTCACTAAGGCGGCTATTTGAAGAAAGTCAAAAATATATATATATATATATATATATATTTTTAACACTTTTTACTACATGATTCCATATGTGTTATTTCATAGTTTTGATGTCTTCACTATTATTCAACAATGTAGAAAATAACACTGGGAGAGCCCTTGGGGATAGGCAGAATTTCTTCAGCCTCCTGAGTTTGAAGAGTCACTGTTCCTTCTTCACCATGGTGTCCAAGTGGTTTGCCCATTTCAGCTCAAACTTTGTTTTTGACCGTCTCCGCGGCGGCCCCGTTGGTGAGGATTGGGTCGTGGCCAGCCTGGTTCCTCCTGAAGTCCTCAATCAGCTCCTTTGTTTTGCTGATGTTGAGGTTGTTTATCTGGTACCGTGCCGTCATAGTGCCTACCTCCTCTCTGTAGGTCGTCTCGTCGTTGTTGATAATCAGGCCTACTACGGTCATGTCGTCAGCGAACTTGATAATGGAGTTGGAACTGTGTGAGGCCAGGGAGTACAGAAGGGGCATTAGGACGCATCCTTGTGGGGCCCCCCGTGTTGAGTCATGCTCTAGTCACAAAGCAGAGGAGGAGGATGCCTAGGGCTTTCCCTTTTACCAGGCGCTCTCTGGAACACTGGAGTGTCGACACTGAAAACAGGAAGCTTAGCTCACAACTCAGGAGACGTTTTCTACTTTTCCAGCCACAGAATATGACCCTTAGTTCTGTGAATTAGTTAACAGTGTCTTTGAACTGCATTGTTTTGACCCAAATTGAGCATTTTCCCCCTTAACTACAACTGTTTGTTTGTTTTACGGCAGCCTATCAGCTTTCCCTGGAGAGTGCAGGCAGAATAATCCAATCACCAAATCGGATTTGTATGACATTGCATTCATTGTGGACTGACTACACAAAAAGCTGACAGTTAATTAGAAGAGAGAACTTATCAAATCTATAAATCAATCGTTCTGGTGACCTCCTCGGGAAGGCCTGATATTAGGTCAGATTTACATTCTCATCTACTACAGTTGTAAAACACTATATTTTACCCATCACCCCGTGAAACACATACCCAAACTTATACTAGCCTCGAGGATGCAGGCTTACATAAACAATCTGTCACAGCAGTTACCATATTCGACAGGACTGTTACACTTTAGATCAATTATAAAGCAATTGAGTGCACTCTTAAATCTAGCCTACGGGTCAGAACTGAAGTAAGAACTGCTAAATAAATAAAACAAACTATAAATGTAATGCAGGTTGAGAAGAACGCAGTCACCCTGACAAAGCAGTTACATTTTTCAGAGCATCTTACACCTTTCCATACATGAATGCAGGGCCTGAATGCCATAGCCAGCGAGTCTAAAACGTTTTACACTGGGAAGCAGAGCCATGCCTCCATGACACGATCACCATCATTGGTCTGGATTTCACGCTCCCTCCACAGCACAGATATGGGCCAGCGCTCCGCTCGCCTTGTCCACTGTCTTGAATAAAAAGCTTGTTTACTTTAAAAATGTGTCTCAAAGCAACAGAGGAGCTATTATCTTCCCCTAGCTATCTAGTTTGACGATGCGAACTTAGTTGTTGTAAGGGGGTTTATACACAACCGATAAATTTCATGCTCCACCATGTGATAGAAAATGTGACGTTCCTCTGGTGTGGGGCCACAAGGCAACACATATGTTACGCTTCTTCACTGTAACTAATTAAAACAATTTTCGACGACCTTATCAGAAAACAAGCCCGACTTCCCTGACAATCCCCCTATTCATTTCCCACAAATCACCATTATGTGATTGGATCACAAGTATAGCTTTGCTGGAGGCATAATGTGTGCCTGAAATAATCAAATTAATTCTCTGCCTGGGAAATTGTGTTTGTGTTGGGAAAACAAAATGTTGTTTTTCTCCAAAGATTATAGTTTTTCTATTGGAAAATGGAGACAGACAAACACATTGAATGAATAGTGGATAAATGGTGATAAATAGGCCCAGTAGTAGATCAGATCAAAGCCTAGTAGCCCCAAGCCTGTCCATGTGACTGCATTCAAACCCATCACACCCATGTCAACCAGCTCATAAACAAAACATGTTGTTTTCTTACTATCCCTTCATTTAAAAAGGGTAAATCTGCAACTGCTACATCCATATACCAATTGATTGAATAGAAATTATGAATGCCTCGTGAGCTTAGTTCATATCCCATCAGAACTCAAAATACAAGCTTGTTTTACTCCATCGTTTGTAAACAAAACATGCCTAAAAACATGGGTAATACTATCATTTTGATTTCATGGATGGTCAGTCCTTGCATCAATTGCTCTGTAAATTTCAGTGGTTACATTTCTCTAGCCCCATCCCTCAGCTATTTACCAAAACACTGGCTGGGTGATTGCTTTGTAGTTGTTTGAACTGTAGATATTCCCTTTAAGGAATACTAGAGAAAAGTCACCATCATAATAACGAATGATAATCTAATTACAACCCAATTCAATGCAGGAAATATCTCATCTGAATGTATGGACAAGAAAACGCAACTATTAGTTTTATGGTGTTATAGGATTGGTCAAAAGGAGAGGAGCCCACGCACTGATACGCTTTTCATTTTAGATGCTGCTAATGTTTTGGCCCCATTGACCTTCCTCAGAACACATGATCTCATCATAAAAAAAGTTATTTCAAAGCTAAACTCAGCATAAAAAGAAACATCCTTTTCAGGACCCTGTCTTTCAAAGATAACTTGTAAAAATCCAAATAACTTCACAGATATTAATTGTAAAGGGTTTAAACACAGGTTCCCATGCTTGCTCAATGAACCATAAACAATTGATGAACATGCACCTGTGGAACGGTCGTTAAGACACTAACAGCTTACAGACGGTAGGCAATTAAGGTCACAGTTATGAAAACTTAGGACACTAAAGAGGCCTTTCTACTGAGACTGAAAAACACCAAAAGAAAGATACCCAGGGTCACTGCTCATCTGTGTGAACGTGCCTTAGGCATGCTGCAAGGAAGCATGAGGACTGCAGATGTGGCCAGGGCAATAAATCGCAATGTCTGAGATACCTAAGACAGCGCTACAGGGAGACCACGTGTAACACCTGCACAGGATCAGTACATCACACCTGGGGGACAGGGACAGGTACAGGATTGCAACAACAACTGCCCGAGTTACACCAGGAACGCACAATCCCTCCATCAGTGCTCAGATTGTCTGCAATAGGCTGAGAGAGGCTGGACTGAGGGCTTGTAGGCCTGTTGTAAGGCAGGTCCTCACCAGACATCACTGGCACCAACATCGCCTATGGACACAAACCCACTGTCGCTGGACCAGACAGGACTGGCAAAGTGCTCTTCACTGATGAGTTGCGGTTTTGTCTCACCAGAGGTGATGGTCGGATTCGCGTTTATCGGCGAAGGAATGAGCATTACACAGAGGCCTGTACTCTGGAGCGGGAACGATTTGAAGGTGGAGGGTCCGTCATGGTCTGGGGCAGTGTGTCACAGCATCATTGGACTGTGCTTGTTGTCATTGCAGGCAATCTCAACGCTGTGCATTACAGGAAGACATCCTCCTCCCTCATGTGGTAGCCTTCCTGCAGGCTCATACTGAAATGACTCTCCAGCATGACAAAGCCAACAGCCATACTGCTCGTTCTGTGCGTGATTTCCTGCAAGACAGGAATGTCAGCATTCTGCCACAGCCATCGAAGAGCCCAGATCTCAATCCCATTGAGCACGTCTGGGACCAGTTGATTTGGAGGGCTAGGGCCATTCCCCCCAGAAATGTCCGGGACCCTGCAGGTGCCTTGGTGGAAGAGTGGTGTAACATCTCACAACAAGAACTGGCAAATCTGGTGCAGTCCATGAGGAGGAGATGCACTACAGAACTTAATGCAGCTGGTTGCCACACTAGACTGTTACTTTTCATTTTGATCCCCCCTTTGTTCAGGGACACATTATTTAATTTATGTTAGTCACCTGTCTGTGGAACCTGTTCAGTTTATTTCTCACTTGTTGAATCTTATTGTTCATACAAATATTTACACACGTTAAGTTTGCTGATAATAAACAGTTGACAGTGAGGACGTTTCTTTTTCTTCTGAGTTTACAAGTGTCTACCACACTTAGTAAATCATCTTGAGATATGATTGTGTCAATAAAGTATTGTTTATCCTAAACACTTAATTTTATTACGTAATTAGAGTAGCACGTACCTTGCAAATGGCTCTGGCAAGCACCATTCACGCGGAGGCTGGACTCTGCTTTGGATGCTGAAAATATGTTCCAAATATCATAACATTTTGGACAACAAGCACACCGACAAATAGAATGTAACAAACAAAATATCTGACAACCATTTATTTGCTCTAAGTAACCCCTGGCCCCAACTAACTATTCATTAGTAACTAACTAAATCTAGTTTACAAACCAAACTAACATTTGTCACATAAAAGCAATAGTCCCTAGAAGTTTCAGTGTATTACTTAACTTAGTTCCACTATAGCAGGGGTTGGCAACAGGTGGCCAGCGGGCCAAAACCGGCCTGCGAGTGATTTGTTTGGTCCCCCAAAAAAGTTTAGTAAAAATAATAATAAAATCGGTAGATTTCAATTTTGGGGTAAAAAAAAAAAAAAAAAAAAAAAAGACCATAAAATCACCAGCTCAAATGGGTTTAATTTAGTAAATCTGGGTGGGCATTGGCCCAACAAACTTGGGAGTTAGGCACACCCACTGGGGAGCAAAGCGCAGATAATCAGAATTTGTTTTTCCCCACAAAAGCGCTTTATTACAGATATAAATACCCCCCAGTTTCATCAGCTGATCGGGTGGCTGGTCTCAGACGATCCCACAGGGAAGAAGCCGAATGTAGCGGTTCTGGGCGGGCATGGTCACACATGGTCTGCATTTGTGAGGCCAGTTGGACGTACTGATAAATTCTCAAAAAAAAAACATTGGAGGCGGCTTATGGTAGAGAAATTAACATTACATTCCGTGGAAACTGCTCCGGTATGCCAATTGCGGTTTAGTCACAACACAATGGCTTCCTCAAAACTTGATACAACTATGGCATTGTGTTGTGACAAAACTGCACATTTTAGAGTTGCCTTTTATTGTCCCCAGCACAAGGTGGACCTGTGTAATGATGATGCTGTTTAATCAGCTTCTTGATATGCCACACCTGTCAGGTGGATGGATTATCTTGGCAACGGATAAATGCTCACTAACAAGGATGTAAACAAATTTGTGCACAATTTGAGAAAAATTAGCACATTTGGAACATTTCTGGGATCTTTTATTTCAGCTCATGTAACCAACACTTTACACATTGCGTTTATATTTTTGTACAGTATAATTATGTTCCGGCCCCCTGACCATCTGCTTCGACAAAAATCGGCTTGCTGCTTAATCTAATTGCCCACACCTGCACAATAGCTTATTGAATGGCCCTTGCCATCATACCATATACTGTATGGTTATACTAAGTGGTTAAAACCCCACTGACCAAGTTCTCTGTGCCTCCTCAGTTCGGTCTTCAGGTCAGCAGAGCCTCTAGAAAAGAAACTCTTCAGCTCACTGCTGCCCTCTGCAGCCTGATGCCAAAAACAATACATCACTTTTCTCAGATTGATATTTAAAGGGTGAGCAGCTCCTTAACATCAAATATAAACTGTCCCTACAGTGCATGCAATGACCTGAGAATGCCAGAGCAAAAATCAAGGTTAAGGCTATCATATACTGTAACTCAAACTGGAGCTATGATGGAAGCACTAAATGTATTTTTTCTTCGATAGGGAAATTTGACAAAACATTTTTTACTCACCACTATTTTCTTCAGCTCTTGCCTTGCCTTGATAAATGCTCCAACTGATGCTTCCAGTTTAGAGCTGATGGCATGTAGTCTGGTCCAAATGAATTAAAATGTCCAAATGAAGTGTTAAATACATTCAAATCATAGGTTAGAGATATAGGATTATACTACTGCTATAGTTAAAACTCATAATATCCCATAATGACAGCACGTCTAGTCTATCAAATACACCATGACCATACTTGAATGGTAACATTTAAATAGATCCCTCTAAAATGACTGCACTATAAAATTCAAAACTAATGCTTGTCTTGATGGATAGAACAGACTCAGAATGGGTATGCTTTGGGGAAGGAAATTGCCCTAGTCTTAAAGTACTCTTATCCAACTATTTTTAGTGCTATGTAAATCACTGATAATTCGGCCAATGATGAATCCACTTTGTTGCATGTCTCCTGTCATTAAATTAAGATTTGTCATAATGACCATCAGCCAAGTGTGGCAATTGAAATATATCCCCCTTCTTAATAAAAAAGGAGACATCTTCAACAAACAGGACGTTATTATATACTGAACAAAAATATAAACGCAACATGTAAAGTTTTGGAACCATGTTTCAGGAGCTGAAATAAAAGATCCCAGAAATTCTCCATACTAAAAAAAATATATAAATGCTCCTCTCTTACGCAACAGCATGTTCCAGTTCCCGAAATATGTCACGCTGCATGAGACAAACGGTGGTCACACCAGATACGTACTGGTTTTCTGATCCACATCCCTCCCTTTAACTTCTTGGTGACAGGTGGGCAGTATTGAGTCGCTTGGATGAATAAGGTGCCCAGAGTAAACTGCCTGATACTCTGTCCCAGATGCTCATAGATGCATATTATTAGTATCCTTGGATAGAAAAACACTGAAGTTTTTAAAACTGTTTGAATGATATCTGTGAGTATAACAGATCTCATATTGCAGGCAAAAACCTGAGAAAAATCCAACCAGGGAGTGGGAAATTTGAGGCTTGTAGTTTTTTAACTCAGTCCCTATTGTAGATACAGTGGGATATTGGTTATGTTTCTTATTGTTATGTTGATTCTACTGTGAAGTGGGACCGAACGAGAGAGGAATGAGTCGGGTGTCTGGCAGATTGCCACAGGCTCTGAGGCGCGGTCACGAGAAAGTTAGCTCTCGTTCCATTGCTTTTCTACAGACATAGGAATTCTTCGGTTGGAACATTATTGAACATTTATGATAAAAACGCGCTTTTGGATTTATTTACCCCACGCCATAACAAAAGAAGGTATTTGGACATAAATGGACATTTTCAAAAATGTATTGTGGAACTGCGATTCCTGGGAGTGCATTCTGATGAAAATCAAAGGTAAGTGAATATTTATAATGCTATTTCTGACTAATGTCGACCACCCAATATGGCGGATATCTTATTTACTGCTTTGTTGTCTGAACGCTAGACTCAGATTATTGCATGGTTTGCTTTTTTTTATTAAAAAAAAAACAGCAGTTGCATTAATGAAAAGTATATCTCTAATTCCACGTATAACCGTTGTATTTTCCATCAACATTTATAATAGAGTATTTCTGTAAATAGATGTGGCTCTCTGCACAATCACCGCATGTTTTAAAACTACTGAACGTAAAGCGCCAATGTAAAATGAGATTTTTAAAAATATAAATATGCACATTATCAAACAAAACATACATGTATTGTGTAACATGAAGTCCTATGAGTGTCATGTGATGAAGATCAAAGGTTAGTGATTCATTTTACCTCTTCTCTTTGGCTGGAAAAATGGCTGTTTTTCTGTGAGTTGGTGGTGACCTAATAACATAATCATTTGTGGTGCTTTCACTGAAGCATTTTTTACAAAAAAATAATAATCAGACACTGTGGCTGGATTAACGAGAATCTTATCTTTAAAATGGTGTAAAAATACTTGTATGCTTGAGGAATTTTAATTATGGGATTTCTGTTGTTTTGAATTTGGCACCCTGCACTTTCACTGGCTGTTGGCGAGGTGGGACACTACCGTCCCACATATCCCAGAGGTTAAAAGGCATCTGTGACCAACAGATGAAGCCATAGATTATGGCCTAATGATTTTATTTCAATTGACTGATTTCCTTATATGAACTGTAACGTAGTAAACTCTTTGACATTGTTGCATGTTGCGTTTATATTTTTGTTCAGTGTATATATAGCTAGCTTAGCAGTATTACTGTTGTGTACATGGAGACATCGTGATATTTACAGTACTCACATTTCTACTTCCGTCTGTGGCACCTGTGGTTTATGGGAATTAGCAGTTTTCCCACTGGCTTTGGCTTTACCTGTTGAAGTACAAAATGTCGCAATGGAAATTGCACAATGTACTGCATTGTTGAGGGAGCTAACAAGCATTTGACTGCACCTTTTATACTGGCTGTAAACTGTGTATGTGACAAATATTTTTGGTTTTGTTTGTTGATTTTCTGAGGTCATTTCTTTGTCATGATGTGGAACCTTACTGTACCAGCTTGGGGAGATGCACTTGGACTCATCTGGTAGGTACCAGTCAATGGGGAGTAGTTCCTGATTGGTGCAGGTCTCTTGGCTGGTGTCTGCTTTGTGCATAGACATACAAATACTACATTTACCCATTGCATTTTCTGCTGGTTATGCTTATTAGCACTAACGTTATGATGCAGAACAGAACTCACACACCCAAAAATTGCCAGTTCAATTCAGCTAGCTACAGCAAGTTAGGCTCAAATTCCCTTATGACAATCACTGATGTATTCTACATTAACTCACGTTGTCATTGTTCTCCATTCGGAGTGTTCTTTTGACTCTGTGAAAGACAGTGAAGATAATTTAGAAATATGAAAGAAAGTGTATTAGAAACTATAGTACTGTTAGCTTAATTAGTACCCCCCCCAGACTGGCTTGTTTAGCCAACGTTAGCTACTGTAGCGAGCTCGCTAGTTTATCGAGAACAACTACTTCCACATCAAACTTTAATTTGCACAGTTATTACATTGTATGATTAATAATGTTGATAAATGTGTAGCTAGCTAACACAAAGGAATAGATAGTAAGATACTTACGGCATTTTGTTGTTGATAGTTGACAAACAACTTCTGAGAGGCCCAGTCCAATGGTAACACATTTGGCGCGTACAGCGTTTGCAAGAGAATTTGAGTCCTCCGGAAACATGAGCAACACGAAATTCTTATCTGCCGGTCATAATTACATCTCTTATCTTTAATATCAAAGTATTCGCATATAGTATTGATTAAAAAATATGTATCATTAAATACACCTATTTTTAAATATATGTTTTAAATGATTGTTTTATTTACATTATAAGTGAAAATATATGGGAACCTTTCACATTTCTTGTTCCTTCCGATGTCCTTTTCTCAGTGCGTCGCGAAATGTTTGTGTACATAGCAACTAAACTACCGTTATTTCTGGTCCAAACTGTTGGAAGCAGTCCTTTTTTCAACGAGGTAAACATCTTTACATATGAAGTGCGTTTTAGTTGTTGCGTTTTAGTTGTTACTGGTCGACTTGAATTATTACGAACCACCATATTTTTGAGAATCTGGATGCTGCAGTCAGTGCTGAGTTCTCTGTCTGGCTAAGTAAGCCGGTTAGCTGATTTCGATAGATAGATATATAGATAATTAGATAGATAGAAAACTAAACTGTGTGATTGACATATATTTCCGACAGAATGTCTCTACAGGCATCTTCTCAGTCTATCGGGATGCAGAAATGTACTGATGAGGAAACGTTCTACATGCACTGCAGAGCTGCCTACCTGACTGTATTTAGGTCTAGTCTGGCCAGTATCAGCTCCAAACATCAGCTATGCCGTGGTAAGTAAACGTTCTCATCATTAGTCATTCGTTTTAGAATCAGAGAGCAATCATTTGTGTAGCTGCTAGCGTGATACTGGCTGAAGTAGCAATTATCACGTTCACATACAGTCAGTAGCTAAGTAAATAATGCATATCAGTGAATTCTTCCTCCACCACATAATACTGCCTGCTTAGAATGTGAATAGGCAACATCTAGTGGAAGTTACACTCCATTAAATGTTGTAGCTACTGAACAACAAGCCATCATCATTGCCAACTTATGAAAATATGTCAATTCATTATTTTTCTATTTATCTTAGTTCTCCAGCAGGCAGGCAGAAATCCATCCCAGGCAACTCTCAACAAACACTGGACCCCAAGTACCACTAAGCTGAACTTTGATGATTTCTGTGAGATAGTGAAGAATGAGAGGCCGACAGAGGTGCACGAGTTGATGAGAGCCTTCAGAAAGATGGACATTAATGGAGATGGCTATATCTCACACAATGAACTACACATAGTCCTCACTTCAGTAAGTCATTCTACATCATCCAGATATTTCTGAAGTCATTGAGTAAGTCATTGAAGTCATTCTACATCATCCAGATATTTCTAGGTACAGTATAATACATTGAAATGAAAGTGTGATACATTGCAGATATGTACATGAATAGCTCCAACTTATACACCTTTCAAACCAAGATGTTTTCCCGCTAACTTTAGCATCATGCCAACTTTTTTGGCTTTTCTTTGTATCTGAAAGATGTTGCCGGTATCAAAGCATAAACTTGTATTTCCACAAACTGACCTAGTCATGGTTGTGGTAAAGTTCTGCCTACGCCTTAGTGTGAAATGTATCTGTAATGCTGAGGCGGCATTAACATGCACTATGCTAGGCAGCGGCCATTACTACTATCCTCATGGCAGTTCTAAACTTTGCAAGTGTAACAGTATTGCTTCCGTCCTTCTCCTCGGCCATACCTGGGCTCGAACCACATCAACAACTGCCTCCCACGAAGCATTGTTACCTATCGCTCCACAAAAGCCGAAGACCTTGCAAAGCAAGGGAAACAACTACTTCAAGGTCTCAGAGCAAGTGACTTTACCGATTGAAACGCTATTAGCACCTACCCCGCTAACTAGCTAGCCATTTCATACCGTTGACACGCGGCATGTCACCTCACCCATGCCTGCACTGTTTTCTTAACCACAAGTTGATGGATCCATAAAGAATTACTGTGGTAAAAAATATCACCGAATGATGAAAATATGGAAATAAAGTAGGCTGATGCAATTGAAGGCATCAAATTGTTGCTTATACTGAAACTCCCAAAGTCATCGAATTGTTCTAATACATTTGAAGCAACTCACTGGGCAGACTGTGGTTGGACCAATGTAGAATAGACGTTGAATTGACATCTATGCCCAGTGAGAATAGCCTACCTGCGTGTGGTCAACTATTTCAGCACCTTTTTATGCTTCTTTGAGACAAGCCTGGTGACTTATAAGTCAATCAATGTCTGATTTTTGTTACATTTATTTTTCTTCTTCACAGAATCTCAGTTTGGATATTGGTTAGGCTACATTTAGGCAGTGGAAATGTTAAATAAGTTGAGGTGAGTGATGCTCATGATCATCTTCTCTAGTTGGTTCATTCATTAGCACTGAACAGAACATTTTGCCAGCATGTTGTGTAGCTTAACAAGTGGATTATTTTGCTCTTCACTCGCGGCTAAGTAACCTAGGCCTACTCCTGGTCAAAAGCCTGTGACTTGTCTTAATCAGTCAATGTGATTTTGTTTCTCTGAATTGTCGTTTGTATATTTGGTTCATTCTCTGGCTGGGCAAATCAGTGGAGGTGGTATAGCACGTCTATTTGTTTCCTCATCTATCACTGATCAGAAACATTTAGCATGCATTAATGTGGCCTAAATCAAGTGCAGACCTATTATTTTGCTTCATCGCGTATAGGCAACTTCAAAAGCCTGCGGAGGTTGTGAAATATAAACACGACACTCGCGTGCTTTTGAAAACATATAGATTGCTATTATTTTATATGGGTATCATGATGAAGATACTCTCATTGTAAAGTCCTGCGGCTGCTCCTAACAAAGCGGAGGAAGGTTAGGAAAGACATTAAACGTGGATTTAAAAAATCATGGGCTTGCTTTTGGCTCTGTTTTCAAAATATCACTTTATCACTCAAAGCGGTTTCACACTTTGCAGTGATGCAAGTTGTGTGGGAAAAATATTTGGTGTATTTTATTCTGTTTATATTTCATGGTACTCTTAATCTACTCTAAAATATATATGTTGAATGTGAACATCGTGCCTTGTCTGTGAACATAATAACTAATGATTTCATGTGGATGGCCATATAGCCTATAGGCTGCACAGACCAGCAACATCATTAAACTCAAAATATGCTGTTCTATTCTTTTTCAAATATATTGTATTAGTCTTAAAATGTTTCTTAGGACCGAAAACAAATGAATAATGGATTTCTTTGTGATGGTGTATATTCAATGGATTTATTAAAATCGACGTCCACCCACATGGGCTCACGACTACTCCCTCTCCTACAGTTGCCGGCATGTGCACGGGAGATAGAAAAGGCATGTCCCAAAAATAATGTGGTAAAAATGGGACTGAATTAATTGTGTTCTAAAAAACAAGTCTGTCTGTAAAGGGTGTTAGGTCATCACAAGTTACTTACACTGAGATCAAAGGCCCAATTGAGTCAATGGTATGTTGCTCAAAATTGATTATTAACTTTCTTGTTCTTCTAGAGAGGTGAAAAGATGGCTGCCAAGGAGGTGGATGCCATTTTTTCATTAGCTGATACCAACAAAGATGGCAAATTGGACTATGCCGAGGTGAGATTGGGATGAGAGTTTGCTATTTTTACCATACTTTTTCCTTGCCCTTTACTGTAGGCCTACATGTATTACTCTAATTGTACTCTTTAGCGTGCACGTTCATGTATTATACAGCCTTAACATAACAGCACTATATCATTGCCTGCTTTTGTCCCAGTTCTGCAGACTGTTGGAGTCCACGGCAGAGCAGTGTCAGATTGCAGCTCTGGAGAGACTGGAGGCTGATGCCAAGCTGAAGAGGCAGAACTTTGGCAATGAGTTAGACAGCCCTCCAAAGAGCTTAGCGTCCACCGCTGTGACTGTCCCCCAGCCACCTCACAAAACCGAGCCGGACATCACACTGAAGAAAGGTACTACAGATCTCTGGTAGAGGAGTGCTAGCCTAGAACAGTACTATGCATGTTCACACACACACACACACACACACACACACACACACACACACACACACACACACACACACACACACACACACACACACACACGCTCTCTTCTGGAGTAGTGTTAAGGAATAAGTAATAGGTCTGTTATTGATTGATTTTCCTCCCCTGATGACAAATCACCTCATTAAGACACTCCATGGATCATCATCTCCACACCATTACACCAGTTTGTTTGTAGGGAGGGGATTCTAAAGCATTGTGATTTAGGTAATCATATCTTCCATTATGAGGTAGGTAACAGAGGGAGGGTTGGGAGGGGGGGGTGTGTGTGTAACGTCCCCCACTGAGAGACCCAGGGTAGACCTGGGTTCATATACTATTTGAAATAATTTGAAATACTTTAACTGAATGTCATTGAGTTTGCCTGGCATAATGGAACCAATAGAGACATTGCAAAACTGCAGACCCCGCCCATCTGGCGTTCCAGTCAGGCGTACGCGAACGCTAAAAGTATTTGAAAGATTTCAAATAGTATTTGAACCCAGGTCTGAGCTAGGGCCAGGCAGGGTGGGCCAGGGATGGGAAGATGGAGTGGGTTGCTTTAAGTGGTCAGTCTGTGTTCATGTTATTGATTGGGGAGATCCCTCAACTGCTCTCTGAGACCATGAGGGATTAAACAGTCATCTAGGGGAAGGCCTCTCTAACCAGAGCTGCAAAAATAAATGAGTTGTGAGATACTGGCTGGATTATCCATCTATTGATTTATCTGTCCTTTACGTGTTAACACGCTTCTGACACAGTCTGCATGTGACCAAGGCCATGTGAGGCTTTTCTTGTGCTTCAAATGTTTTGACTGGTTATTTGGAGTTGATTTTAAACTGATGTTGTTCGACTAGCTTCTTCTGACTAGAAGTCTTGTTTTTACCCCCACATAAAACAGCTTGGTTAAATTTAAATTTCAACAATACATCATTGTCTCCGTTTTCCTAAACAGTTGTGATTTGGTCCTTTAAAATAGATCCATGTGATTAATACACATTAGATCTTTGACAAATACCTTAATAGTAGAGCCATTCATTTAACTGGTATGTTAAGACGGTATAGCGGATCACATTACTCTGCATCTCTCTTCGATGGTCTGAGAAACAATCAAGCCCTAGATTATTGAATTTATATTTCCTGTTTTTAATTAGCAATGGAGGGAAAGTTGTACAAGATAATGGATTGGAAGGACTGTGATTGCACAATTTGTAATTTAGACACAAATGAACTAACTAACGTGTTTGAACTTGAGATCACGTCTCACATTTTAATGATGGTGCTTGAGTAGCTCATATTTTTCAGGTGTCCTTGGCCCAAGGCTGGGTTTCTGGTGGGTTTCTTCTAGCTGGGTTTATCTGTTTAAGTTACAGATGTGTTTCTCCTGTGTGTGTCTGTATGTCTCTCAGACAGCAGATCGTCGTCCCGGCCCTCCTCAGCTCGCAGTAGACGGTCGTCACTGTCTAACGCCATCACCATGGCAGCCAGCAACACTAAGAGCGTCAAGCTGGCAGAGCCCACATCTATACAGGTACTACAGCCCTGGAACAGTCTGGACTCACATGTACATCGATCACACACTGGGTTATGGTTAACCTGTCTGTTTTCTCTGACCGAAATAATGTGGCTTAATAATTAATTGTCCGAGAGATGGTTGGGACGATGTATATACATACTACCGTTCAAAAGTTTGGGGTCACTTAGAAATGTCTGTGTTTTTGAAAGAGAAGCACATTTTCTGTCCATTAAAATAACATCAAATTGAGTGGTTAGAGCGTTGGACTAGTAACCGGAAGGTTGCAAGTTCAAACCCCCGAGCTGACAAGGTACAAATCTGTCATTCTGCCCCTGTAGTTAACCCACTGTTCCTAGGCCGTCATTGAAAATAAGAATTTGTTCCTAACTGACTTGCCTGGTTAAATAAATGTAAAATAAAATAAAAAAATTGTTAATGTTGTAAATGACTATTGAAGCTGGAAACGGCAGATTTTTAATGGAATATCTACAAAGGTGTAGAGAGGCGCATTATCAATTTGATGTTATTTTCATGGACAAATAATGTGTTTTTCTTTAAAAAAACAAGGACATTTCTAAGTGACCCCAAACTTTTGAACGGTAGTGTAACTGCAGTTAGACCAAGATCGGGGTCTTTTGTCTTTGAGTTCTCCTCCTGAGTTCCTCATTGTGCACCCATTAGGCCTACCCACTCATATCGGAGCAGAGCAAGGATCCACCTTAGGTCCCTTCAGTAACAGCCCTGAAGTCCATTGCTCTGCTCTGGTGTTAGTCCACTAGTAGATATCAGGGCCTGGAGCCAGGCAGCATTGTTGTTGCTATTTTGTTGTCGTTGTGTGATTCCTTTTGGTGGCAAATTTACTCTGGGTCAGTCGATAAGTATAGAGTGTTGGTATTGATCCCATTCTCTTTGTTTGCACTCTTTTTGACTTCACCGTGGCTCGTTTTCTTTACTGCAACAAAACAAAAGAGAGAAAAACAATAGCTGTGCTCCCTGAACCTTCCTGGTCAGAGGAGTGTAATTGGAAAGTGCCAGATGGAGGAGAAGGTTAAACAATGTGTGTCTGGAGATTACCTGCTGGAAGGTCCTCATTGTACAGTATGTTGCTCCAGGCCTGTTCTGGGTTGATCGTTGGGAATGGGTAAGGGTGTCTAGAGCCATGTCTTAGGGAAGGTAAGAATGTGTTTTAAAGGGAGGCAAGAATCCTTGTGGCCCTCAGAGGCCATGTAAATTAGGGCTGGGGCCAGAGTAGAGTGACTGAGTGACAGGGGCCTGTATTGGGCTGAAGCTGATCTCTCTCTGTGGGGGGAATTATTTCAGACCCCTTAAAGTAGTGGACGTGACATGCGCCCGGGGCAGGTGGCCTGATTTGATATTGGGACTTCTATGGTTTGATCTGCTGTATGTTTTACAACCTAACATAAATACTTTGAGGAAATAGCTTTGGTTTTAAGAGCTGACTCTTTTTTTTTCTGTCCAGACACAGTTTGTTTGTTTCTTTAACTTGGTGATTGACA
Organism: Oncorhynchus keta; assembly: GCF_023373465.1. Classification (NCBI taxonomy): domain Eukaryota; kingdom Metazoa; phylum Chordata; class Actinopteri; order Salmoniformes; family Salmonidae; genus Oncorhynchus; species Oncorhynchus keta. Next base: position 83,777,269 of record NC_068421.1, on the reverse strand, counting down.
GGTCACCTAAAAAGATGCCATTCCAGACTGTAAGGACCACCAGCAGTTGTGTTTCATTGAATGTGTCTTCTATGGGTTAGGAATGAGAAAGCTTTTATGCTGTACATATCTGCATCTGGGATGGATGTTTGTGCTCTCTTTCAAATTATACAATTTCCCAAATATTAGGCCAACAATGTTGTGTGTTTAAATGTACTTGTCGAATAAAGGTGATTCTGATCACAGTTGTAATAGAGATTTAAAATAATATAATAATATAATAATATATGCCATTTAGCAGACGCTTTTATCCAAAGCGACTTAGTCATGTGTGCATACATTCTACGTATGGGTGGTCCCGGGAATCGAACCCACTACCCTGGCGTTACAAGCGCCATGCTCTACCAACTGAGCTACAGAAGGACCAGAAGGACCACCCATACACCCATAAAAAGCAGGCGGGAACAAAAAATGGAATTCATAAACATTGTTCAATAATCACGTTATGTTTTGGGAGGACAACTATTTAAACTATTTTGTTGAAAAAATATATATATCAAAGCAATGCAATTTTCCAATAATCTGGCCCATTAGATGAGGCCTTTGTTTTCAAGCTGTTGTCTCCATGCTGCCATCTGGTGGTTGTATTTAGTGGTCTACTTGTTGGTGTTGGGTACTGAAGCAAGGTGCGGAAGCATAACATTGTGAATATGCTCTCTGAATTAGCATACTTAATGTGGGGCCATCATGCCCATTTATATCTGTCTGTTTAACGGATTTCCAAGTGAGTTATCATTTATATTTGTGAAAAATTCAACATGATGCATCCCTTTTAATATTTACTTCTCAAGGTGTCGGTTTCCTCTTGTTTTGAAACCACCTGCACTAATGCATTGTTCAAGGATTGTAGGCCATTCTGTGAGCTTTTCATACATTATGTCAGTTAAAAGGCCCACTGGGATATTAAAGCAGTTTTTGATAATAAAAAAACATCTCCCCTTTGCCAGGACTGGCATCACACCTGTATGAAGGGCAGTTTCTTCCTTGAGGAGGATGGAGGCATCACGTCCCTGCAATACCGTCTCACCGTCCCCCAGACAGCCACCGTCTACCTCACCATCAGACCTCTCAACCTTAGCCAGAGACTTGGTAAGTCTACCTCACCATCAGACTCTCAACCTTAGCCAGAGGTAGACTTGGTAAGTCTACCTCACCATCAGACTCTCAACCTTAACCAGAGACTTGGTAAGTCTACCTCACCATCAGACTCTCAACCTTAGCCAGAGACTTGGTAAGTCTACCTCACCATCAGACTCTCAACCTTAGCCAGAGACTTGGTAAGTCTACCTCACCATCAGACTCTCAACCTTAGCCAGAGACTTGGTAAGTCTACCTCACCATCAGACTCTCAACCTTAGCCAGAGACTTGGTAAGTCTACCTCACCATCAGACTCTCAACCTTAGCCAGAGGTAGACTTGGTAAGTCTACCTCACCATCAGACTCTCAACCTTAACCAGAGACTTGGTAAGTCTACCTCACCATCAGACTCTCAACCTTAGCCAGAGACTTGGTAAGTCTACCTCACCATCAGACTCTCAACCTTAGCCAGAGACTTGGTAAGTCTACCTCACCATCAGACTCTCAACCTTAGCCAGAGACTTGGTAAGTCTACCTCACCATCAGAGACTTGGTAAGTCTACCTCACCATCATACTCTCAACTTTAGCCATTAGGCCTATGGACTTTTTTGTTTTTTTAAATCAGTAAAAAATGTGTTGAGCAATAAAATCCCCACTCGTGGTCTTACATTCAACTAGTTTTTGACAGTATGGATCACAATACCATGGAGGAGTTTAGAAGAGAGACACTCCCTCAAACTTGTATTCCATAGGCTAGGATCCACGTGGACCGCTTATTTTTCACTGGCTGTCCACTGGTTGCAAAAAACAAGGATTTATAGGCACCTTAAACTTCCTCAATTCAACCATTATTGTGTTAAAATACACATACGACCACAATCTGTAAGGCCCAAATAGCTATGAGTGAGCAACAGTTTGATTCACATGTTTTATTTCTTTTTTATTTCACCTTTATTTAACTAGGCAAGTCGGTTAAGAACAAATTCTTATTTTCAATGACTGTCTACCCCAGCCAAACCCTAACCTGGACAACGCTGGGCCAATTGTGCGCCACCATATGGGACTCCCAATCACGGCTGGTTGTGATACAGCCTGGAATCGAACTAGGGTCTGTAGTGACACCTCTAGCACTGAGATGCAGTGCCTTAGACTGATGCGCCACTCGGGAGCACCACATCATTGCGCTATGTTGATACTGTATCAATAATAAGTGATATCCAGATCGCCTGTCAGTTACACCACTGCTGTTGTCCATGCCTCCAAGCGTTTATTCAAATTGGATGTATAATCTTTGGATGCCGCCAGCAGTTACACCATTGGAAGACGTAGCTTGGACTGGAGCCTGCAAAAGCCTTAATCCAGCTCTTTTCCCGTGATCTATCAAACACATTCTGTGTGTCATCATAGTGGTCTGTGACTGGTGGTCAGACTCGCTTCGGGTGAACAAACTTAAACTTGAGCCTTTTTTCAATGCTGATTTGAATGTCATTGAGAATAGAAAGGTGTCATAAATATTTTTTTCGCAAACATCCTTTCTGAATTTAAAAGTAATCATAGATATTTTAGCTGGTGACAGATTACAGTTAGTTTTATTGTAATCCGTTACTCCCCAACCCTGACCATCAGACCCCCCCCAATGTTTTGATATTTGCAATTGAGGACCGGAATGTAACCTTTTTGGAATGTAACCTTTTTGTCCTGTTTCTTAGAAAAGCCCTCATCCTGGATGTCGGTGGACACAGCTGTCTTTGTGGTGTCAGGAAAAGACACTAAAGAGGACTCCACTTTGGTGTGTTTCACTGAGTCAAGAGACAAAGAGGTCAGTCCTTAATTATTGTAAATGTCATGCATGATGACCATTTTCAAATGAAACAACCTCCAATTTAGAGAGCGAGAGAGTATATTTGTAGTAGAGGTCTTCATGGGTCCGGGTGGACTCGATTGGATTCGGGTCTGAAATTCTAACTTGTTCCTCTGGTCCGGGACGTGTCCTGTTTGATTATCGACCACGGTTCTGCATAGCATATTTATTTTACTCTAACAAGGTGAATTTATTGACTTCTAGAAGGCCTAGCCAGCTTAACTGATGAACATACTTTTTTTTGTCACTCCGGTCCAATCGAGTCTGGTCGAGACCCAGATCCGTTAGGGTCTAATTGTCCTCCGGCCTGTCCGGGTGCAACTTTTTGGACCTGTGAAAACCTCTAATTTGAATTATAAACTGGTTGGTTTGAGCCCAGAATGCTGATTGGCTGACAGCCATGGTATATTAGACCGTATACCACGGGTATGACAAAATATTTATTTTTTCTGCTCTAATTACATTGGTAACCAGTTTATAATAGCAATAAGGCACCTCAGACATTTGTGGTATATGGTTTATATACCACGGCTAAAGGCTGTGTCCAGGCACAGCCCTTAGTGATGCGTCGTGCCTAAAAACAGCCCGTAGCCGTGGTATATTGGCCATATATCACACCCCCTCATGCCTATTGATTGCTTAAGTATAGTATGAGAATAGCCTTTCAAACTGTCTCTTTCAAATGTTTACTGGCCTCTAGTGGCCAGCTGTGATACCGTTCATCTCCAGTGATTGTGTACAAAACTTAAATTGAAAAACCTAACAAACATTGTTCCTGAAAACAGAAGTGTTGCTGGAAGGGGGAGCTGAGTGCTGGTACCTACTGCCTCCTTCCCTTCACCACGAGCTGTAGGCTGAGGAAGAGGACCAGGAAGAGTGTGTCTAAACCTGTCACGCTGGTCAACAGGACTGACACGGGGGAGCTGGACCTCACTAGGGACTTCAGGTGAGTTATACACCCCTAACTGTTATACACCTGCTAGAAATGATGAGGAGTAATATTATACAGTATTAATACCAGTATCACTATATTTTTTCCATTGCAAAATTAAAACACTCGAAGCAGACCAAACTCTTTGGTCCTTCAAAAACTTGCTGTATGTAAAGTATTGTGTGCTATAGGTTAGAAAATAAATACATTTGACTCTGGAAGACAACATAATGATGTTTGTTTCCAACATTAGGGCCGCTTCATGTTTTGTTTCCTAGCCACGATACTAATAAGTATAGCAGTACTGGTATCGTCCTGGCCCTAGTAGTTGCCCTGTACAATGTGAACCTTAAACTCATTATCAGAGGCAAAATATTTATATTATTGTGAAAGGTGCCAGATGTTGTGTATTAATGTCCACAGTACATATCAAATGTGCCGCTCTATATCTATGAAGAGGATTCAGACAGGAGCTGACCTGGACAATGCTTCCTTCCTAACACAGGGGGGCGCTGTCTGATATCTTTGAGGTGATAGACCTGGATGGGAACGGCCTCCTCAGTCTGGAGGAGTACAACTTCTTTGAGCTCAGGACCAGTGGAGAGAACTGTGATGAGGAAGCATGGGCTGTCTGCAAAGGTGAAATATACCTGATCTATACAAATGGATAATATAGTAGACTGCTATCGTATGCCACCAGGTCATGTGTTGTTCCAGCTTCGTGCTGATCGTGTTTTCTTTAATCAATGCTTTGGCTAGAGTCAAACCAGGCTGTTTTGAAAATGAAATGATTATTGTTTAGATTAAGTCTGATGGCAGTTTGACTCGGCCTTAAAGAACACACTACCTGTCCGGTGTATTAGTTGAATTTGGTTCAATTGATTCTTCAAGTGGTTCATGACTCCTCTATGTGACTCCCTCCCAGAGAACTTTGACACCCGGAAGAACCAGCTCAGTCGTCAGGGCTTCATGGAGCTCAACCTGATGGAGGCCAGCGAGAGGGGGGGAGACCCCACAGACCTCTGGGTAACGCTGGAGGCCATGGGCTACAACCGCAATCTGGAGATGGTGGAGGTGGGTCCTAGTGCTAGACACACACACGCACAAACACACACACACACTGATCCTTTGTGTGTATTAGCTGCTGGTAGTAGCAGCACACAGAGCAGTAGCACTCAGCAGTACCATAGCACATCAAATATCAGACTAATACATACATCCATTGAATCATCACAAATTGGCTAACAATATTGTCTAACAAGTGCGGTATAAATAAATCCATCCTTCTCATCCTTCCCTAGGCATGTCCGTTCCTGATAGATGTTTACTGTGAGGAGGGTCAGTGTACTCTGCAGCCGGTCAGTCTGGAGTCAGGCCACAGGATCCTGAACACAGCCCTGCAGAGGTCCATCACGGCCAGGTCAGAGGTCAAAACCCTCAGGGGTCAGGAGAACATCCTGGTCTACACCTACAGAGGAGAACATAGGATCTCCACCGTCATCGCCAACAAGGTGAAGGACTAGAATAAATACTATTGGATTTTTTTGCATTGTGTTTGAGGTTTTATTGAACCAACAAGATGATCAGCTACTAGAGGGGATGTTCTGTATTTACTCTGATGATTGTGGGGCTCTATGGGGTGGCAGGTTGCCTAGTGGTTAGAGTGTTGGGCCAGTAACTGAAAGGTTGCAAGATCGAATCCCTGAGCTGACAAGGTAAAAATCTGGCGTTCTGCCACTGAACAAGGCAGTTAACCCACTGTTCCTAGGCCGTCATTAAAAATAAGAATTTGTTCTTGCCTAGTTAAATAAAGGTAAAATAAATTGTGATTCCTTCATATTTTTGATACACACTAGCCTGTTGAAGAAAAAAACATGAAGGTATCTTCATTTATCTGATCCGCTTTCAACCAAGTCTGTTTTTACATATTTCTGTATGTAAATTTGACCTGTAGGGAATTCTTTACAAGCCTACTACACCGGCTCTGACAGTCGTCGGTGTGGCAAGGCTTGCGAACTATTACGGACTACTAAGGGAAACCAGGCCGCGAGCTGCTCAGTGACGTGAGCCAACCAGACAGGCTAAATGCCTTTTATGCACTATATCTCTTGACACAATGATGAAAATAATCATGGCCTCTAAAACTTCAAGCTGCATACTGGACCCTATTCCAACTAAACTACTGAAAGAGCTGCTTCCTGAGCTTGGCCCTAATATGTTGAACATAATAAACGGCTCTCTATCCACCTGATGTGTACCAAACTCACTAAAAGTGGCAGTAATAAAGCCTCTCTTGAAAAAGCCAAACCTTGACCCAGAAAATATTTAAAAATATCGGCCTATATCGAATCTTCCATTCCTCTCAAAAATGTTAGAAAAAGCTGTTGCACAGCAACTCACTGCCTTCCTGAAGACAAACAATGTATACAAAATGCTTCAGTCTGGTTTTAGACCCCATCATAGCACTGAGACTGCACTTGTGAAGGTGGTAAATTACCTTTTAATAGCATCAGACCGAGGCTCTGCATCTGTCCTCGTGCTCCTAGACCTTAGTGCTGCTTTTGATACCATCGATCACCACATTCTTTTGGAGAGATTGGAAACCCAAATGGGTCTACACGGACAAGTTCTGGCCTGGTTTAGATCTTATCTGTCAGAAAGATATCAGTTGGTCTCTGTGAATGGTTTGTCCTCTGACAAATCAACTGTCAATTTCGGTGTTCCTCAAGGTTCCATTTTAGGACCACTATTGTTTTCACTATATATTTTACCTCTTGGGGGATGTCATTCGAAAACAATGTTAACTTTCACTGCTGTGCGGATGACACACAGCTGTACATTTCAATGAAACATGGTGAAGCCCCAAAATTGCCCTCACTAGAAGCCTGTGTTTCAGACATAAGGAAGTGGATGGCAGCAAACTTTCTACTTTTAAACTCGGACAAAACAGAGATGCTTGTTCTAGGTCCCAAGAAACAAAGAGATCTTCTGTTGAATCTGACAATTAATCTTGATGGTTGTACAATCGTCTCAAATAAAACTGAAGGACCTCGGTGTTACTCTGGACCCTGATCTCTCTTTTGACGAACATATCAAGACTGTTTCAAGGACAGCTTTTTTCCATCCACGCAACATTGCAAAAATCAGAAACTTTCTGTCCAAAAATGATGCAGAAAAATTAATCCATGCTTTTGTTACTTCTAGGTTAGACTACTGCAATGCTCTATTTTCCGGCTACCCGGATAACGCACTAAATCAACTTCAGTTAGTGCTAAATGCGGCTGCAAGAATCCTGACTGGAACCAAAAAATGTGATCATATTACTCCAGTGCTAGCCTCCCTACACTGGCTTCCTGTTAAGGCAAGGGCTGATTTCAAGGTTTTACGGCTAACCTACAAAGCATTACATGGGCTTGATCCTACCTATCTTTCTGATACCTACACGTACGCTACGGTCACAAGACGCAGGCCTCCTAATTGTCCCTAGAATTTCTAAGCAAACAGCTGGAGGCAAGGCTTTCTCCTATAGAGCTCCATTTTTATGGAATGCTCTGCCTACCCATGTGAGAGACGCAGACTCGGTCTCAACCTTTAAGTCTTTACTGAAGACTCATCTCTTCAGTGGGTCATATGATTGAGTGTAGTCTGGCCCAGGAGTCTGAAGGTGAACGGAAAGGCTCTGGAGCAACGAACCGCCCTTGCTGCCTGGCCGGTTCCCTTCTTTCCACTGGGATTCTCTGCCTCTAACCCTATTACAGGGGCTGAGTCACTGGCTTACTGGTGCTCTTTCATGCTGTCCCTAGGAGGGGTGCGTCACTTGAGTGGGTTGAGTCACTGACGTGATCTTCCTGTCTGGGTTGGCACCCCCCCCCTTGGGTTGTGTTGTGGCGGAGATCTTTGTGGGCTATACTCGGCCTTGTCTCAGGATGGTAAGTTTGTGGTTGAAGATATCCCTCTAGTGGTGTAGGGGCTGTGCTTTGGCAAAGTGGGTGGGGTTATATCCTTCCTGTTGGGCCCTGTCTGGGGGTATCATTGAATGGGGCCACAGTGTCTCCTGACCACTTCTGTCTCCAGTATTTATGCTGCAGTAGTTTGTGTCGGGGGGCTAGGGTCAGTTTGTTATATCTGGAGTACTTCTCCTGTTTTATCCGGTGTCCTGTGTGAATTTAAGTATGCTCTCTCTAATTCTCTCTTTCTCTCGGAGGACCTGAGCCCTAGGACCATGCCTCAGGACTACCTGGCATGATGACTCCTTGTTGTCCCCAGTCCACCTGGCTGTGCTGCTGCTCCAGTTTCAACAGTTCTGCATGCGGCTATGGAATCCTGACCTGTTCACCGGACGTACTACCTGTCCCAGACCTGCTGTTTTCAACTCTCTAGACACAACAGGAGTGGTAGAGATACTCTTAATGATCGGCTATGAAAAGCCAACTGACATTTACTCCTGAGATGTTGACTTGCTGCACCCTCGATAACTACTGTGATTATTATTATTTGACCATGCTGGTCATTTATGAACATTTTAACAACTTGGCCATGTTCTGTTATAATCTCCACCCGGCACAGCCAGAAGAGGACTGGCCACCCCTCATAGCCTGGTTCCTCTCTAGGTTTCTTCCTAGGTTTTGGCCTTTCTAGGGAGTTTTTCCTAGCCATCGTGCTTCTACACCTGCATTGCTTGCTGTTTGGGGTTTTAGGCTGGGTTTCTGTACAGCACTTTGAGATATCAGCTGATGTACGAAGGGCTATATAAATACATTTGATTTGATTTATGCTTGCTTCGAGGCAAGCATCACTGACACATGCATGAGAGCACCAGCTGTTCCGGACGACTGTGTTATCACGCTCTCCATAGCCGATGTGAGGAAGACCTTTAAACAGGTCGACATTCACAAGGCCACGGGGCCAGACGGATTACCAGGACGTGTACTCAGAGCATGCGCGGACCAACTAGCAAGTGTCTTCACTGACACTTTCAACCTGTCCCTGAACGAGTCTGTAATACCTAGATGTTTTAAGCAGACCACCATAGTCCCTGTGCCCAAGAAAGTGAAGGTAACCTGCCTAAATGTCTACCGCCCCGTAGCACTCACGTTGGTAGCCATGAAGTCCTTTGAAAGACTGGTCATGGCTCACATCAACATCATCATCCCGGAAATCCAAGGCCCACTCCAATTTGCATACCGCCACAACAGTTCCACAGATGACGCAATCTCAATCGCACTCCACACTGCACTTTGGACAAATGGAACACCTATGTGAGAATGTTGTTCATTGACTACAGCTCAGCGTTCAACACCATAGTGCCCTCAAAGCTCATCACTAAGCTAAGGACCCTGGGACTAAACACCACCCTCTGAAACTGGATCCTGGACTTCCTGACGGGCCGTCTCCAGACGGTAAGGGTAGGCAACAACATATCTGCCACGCTAATCTTCAACACGGGGGCCCCTCAGGGGTGTGTGCTTAGTCCCCTCCTGTACTCCCTGTTCAGCTACGACTGCTTGGCCAAGCACAACTCCAACACCATTAAGTTTACTGACGACACAATGGTGGTAGGCCTGATCACCGACAACAATGAGACAGCCTATAGGGAAGAGGTCAGAGACCTGGCAGTGTGGTGTCAGGACAACAACCTCTCCCTCAATGTGAGCAAGACAAAGGAGGTGATCGTGGACTACAGTAAAAGGAGGGCCGAACCCCCCCCCATTCACATCGACAGAGCTGTAGTGGAAAGGATCGAGGGTTTACACATCACCAACAAACTATCATGGTCCAAACACACCCAGACAGTCGTGAAGAGGGCACTGCAATGCCTTTTCCCCCCCAGGAGACTGAAAAGATTTTGCATGGGTCTCCATATCCTCAAAAAGTTATGCAGCTGCACCATTGAGAGCATCTTGACCAGTTGCATCACCGCCTGGTATAGCAACTTCTCGGAATCCAACCGTAAAGCGCTACAGAAGGTAGTGCATACGTCCCAGTACATCACATCCATCCAGGACCTAGATATGGTGGTGTCAGAGGAAGGTCCAAAGAATTGTCTGACTCCAGTTACCCAAGTCATAGACTTCTCTCTGCTACCGCACGGCAAGTGGTACCGGAGTGCCAAGTCTAGGTCCAAAAGGCCCATATCCCCAAGCCATAAGACTGCTGAACAATTAAATAAATGCCCGTCCCCTTTGTTTTTACACTGCTGCTACATGCTGTTTATTATCTACGCATAGTCACTTTACCCCTACCTACATGTACAAATGACCTGTACCCCAGCACATTGACTCGGCACCGGTACCCCCTGTATATAGCCTCGTTATTGTTATTTTACTGTGTTACTTAAAAAAAATAAAAAAAGTTTTACTTTAGTTTATTTAGTAAATATTTTCTGAACTGCATTGTTGGTTAAGGGCTTGTAAGTAAGCATTTCATGCTAAGGTCTGCTGCGCCTGTTGTATTTGGCGCATGTAACAAATAACATTTGATTTGAGAAATGTGTGTACATTAGACCTCCAACGTCATACATTGCTGCTAGTCTAGAACTGTTGAGGAGTGAGTCCATTATCACATAATGCTGTAATTGATATGCAGCTTACACCTCAATTCACATGGCAACAGGATCCACACTGTGAGCATTTATGGTCACACATAGTGGGCAGAATAGTTTGTGTGGAGCATTAAGATCATCAGAGTGCTGCATTTTCTTTTTGATTTAGTACTGTTTTTCTCCATGTACCTGGTAATACTATACTGTAGGAGGTATGTGTTATACTTTTTCAAATTAGCTTAGTAGTGAAAGCAGCCAGCAGTGAAGGGTCTGGGTGGAGGGTTTAGTAAGGAAATACTGTAGCAAGCTTGGTATCACAACTCGTAAAGGAAATGTAGCAATCCATATGCATGGTTAAATGAACTTGTTTGAATTGTCCACCTACTTAGGCTACCACCAGCCCATTTCCCCAGACCCTGGGCCATCATGTTAACCTGGTTAAACCAGACTAAACGCTGCACTCGCAATGGGCTAAAGACTCAGTCTGGCTTGACCAGGCTACCATGACATTACCTATTGTTCTTTATGTAACAGTTAATGTAAAATCTCCCCTCTATACTATTGCAGACCAACCAGAAGGTGACGGTGCACGTGAACAACGAGCAGAGTAAGAACTGCAGCAGCAGCAGAGGGATGAGTGTGTTCGCTGTGGAGGTCCCTGCTAGAACCAAGATGGTGAGATACTGTACTCACAGAACACACTGTCCCATAGGACAGAGGTTGAGCTGTCTCCTATTCTTTCTTCTGCTTGATTCAGCAAAATGTTAGTTTATCATTATTTTTAGGCTTCATAGTTTGTGGGATGTACACTACATGACCAAAAGTATGTGGACACCTACTCGTTTAACATCTCATTGCAAAATCATGGGCATTAATATGGAGTTGGTCCCACCTTTGCTGCAATAGCAGCCTCCGTTCTTCTGGGAAGGCTTTCCACTAGTTGTTGGAGCATTAGTGAGGTCGGGCACGGATGTTGGGCAATTAGGCCTGGCTCGCATTCGGCGTTCCAATTCATCCCAAAGGTGTTCGATGGGGTTGAGGTCAGGGCTCTGTGCAGGCCAGGCAAGTTCTTCCACACCGATCTCGATAAACCACTTCTGTATGGACCTCGCTTTGTGCACGTGGGCATTGTCATGCTGAAACAGGAAATGGCCTTCCTCAAACTGTTGCCACAAGGCTGGAAGCACAGAATCGTCTAGAATATAATTGTATGCTGTAGCATTAAGACTTCCCTTTACTGGAACTAAGGGGCCTAGCCCGAACCATGAAAAACAGCCCCTGACCATTATTCCTCCTCCACCAAACTTTACAGTTGGCACTACGCATTCGGGCAGATTTGTCTGTCAGACTGCCAGATGATGACGCGTGAATCATTTATCCAGAAAACGCGTTTCCACTTCTCCAGAGTCCAATAGTGGCGAGCTTTACACCACTCCAGCCGACGCTTGGCATTGCGCACGGTGATCTTAGGCTTGTGTACGGCTGCTTGGCCACGGATACCCATTTCATGAAGCCTAGACGTTTACACTTCACAATAACAGTACTTACAGTTGACTGGGGCAGCTCACAGGCATGGCACAGGCATGGCTGTGTGCTCGATTTTATACACCTGTCAGCAACGGGTGTGGCTGAAATAGCCGAATCCCCTAATTTGAATGGGTGTCCACATACATTTGTGTATATATAGTGTATGTTAAATAGACAGATTTGACCTCCATTGAGCACTTAATGCTCTATTTCTCCTGTTGTGTAACATATGTTGATGGGTGTAAAGGAGAGATCAACCACACTTGCTCTCTCTTAAGAGGAAACAGGAGCAACACGTTACTTCAAGAAGCATTCACGTTTCTCAATGGGGCAAGTGTAATAATGTTTTTCACTTGAAATGGTCTTTGTCATGTCTCTCAGGTGTGCCAGCATGTCCTGCCCATCAACGAGCACCAGGAGTGGACCTACAGCTGTGTGGAGAGCATTATACCATGCCAGTGAAACAGTGATAAGACAGCAACCCTAATATTACCATGGTACTTTATAAAACATACTAATAGAAAAGGGACAGTGGGCCAACAGCTATTTATAGCCAACGGGAAACTGAATTAATGAATAATATTATATGTATGTAACATGTGCCTTTGTGATAGTGGTGTGTAGTTGTGTTTTTCCATGGAATTGTATGAAATTATGTTGATTTTGAAAAATCTTTAATGGAAATGGAACTATAATAGAGATACTGTAGATAATGATACTGAACTAATATTTGCACTGATTTATAATATTTTTAACACTCAATTTATTGTACTGTGACTCCTATAATAATGTGTATAATTTTGCAATAGTACATCGTTTTATCACATGCCTTTATATACGAATATGATGTGCATTGTAACGTGTTTTAACAAGTGTGCTCAAGTGTCATATTTACAAACAATATGGTATATAACATTATTACATTATTACGTATGTCTGTCAAAACTAAAAAAATAAATCTCAAATTTAAAATAATGGATTAACTTGTAGACATTGTGAGATGCCTATTCACCACACTGCTCTGGAGCCTTGTTCACCACACTGCTCTGGAGCCTTGTTCACCACACTGCTCTGGAGCTTTGTTCACCACACTGCTCTGGAGCCTTGTTCACCACACTGCTCTGGAGACTTGTTCACCACACTGCTCTGGAGACTTGTTCACCACACTGCTATGGAGCCTTGTTCACCACACTGCTCTGGAGACTTGTTCACCACACTGCTCTGGAGACTTGTTCACCACACTGCTATGGAGACTTGTTCACCACACTGCTCTGGAGCCTTGTTCACCACACTGCTCTGGAGACTTGTTCACCACACTGCTCTGGAGACTTGTTCACCACACTGCTCTGGAGCCTTGTTCACCACACTGCTCTGGAGACTTGTTCACCACACTGCTCTGGAGACTTGTTCACCACACTGCTCTGGAGACTTGTTCACCACACTGCTCTGGAGCCTTGTTCACCACACTGCTCTGGAGACTTGTTCTTGCACCATTTTCACACTACTGAGCACTGGCCTGGTTACACATCCACCATAGCTGCTGGAACCATGTTTCAAAGAATAATGTGAAAAGAAAATAGCACAGAACGGTTCAGGTTGTCTTGATAGTGCAACAAGGGTGTGAGAGCCCTGTGAGAGTTGCCTGGCAGTCAGACACGCCTGTATGCTCTCCCCTTAGGCCTCAACGTTTGACACTGCTGATCAGAGTTGTACTGCACTGGCCTAGTTGCTGTAATCATGCTGGAAAGGCCAGCACGGTACAGTTCAGGTTTGGATGATAATTTGACACGGGTGGCTGCGAGAGCCCTGCTGCTGCCTGGCCTGCCTAGCAGTCGGCTACATTCCTGTGCTCCTCACTGAGGCCTGCACTTTATTCTCCTTTAGCGCTGAGCACAGTCTTCTTGACCTCCTATTAATAGCTTGCAGGCCATTACTTTGCCCTTTGACTTTTTTTCTACCGTAACCGTAGAACTCACCGGTAAATGTCACATGATGTGAGCTGTATTTAATCTGCTGAGTGCCACTCCACTCTTCCTTTCTCACTATCAAATGTTTAGTAACGTTTTACCTCACAGTCCTCTTTTAGCTGGAACAGTGATGGTACTGCGGTAGTAATGCATGCTCTCTGGTAGGCCTTCTTGCCTGGTATCAAACCTTAACCAAGTGGCTCTGGTTTCAGTTAATCCCCAAGAAAGCAATTATGTCATTACTAATGGGTAATGTCTTAGGTAATACCTTGTTAATAATGGGCTGTGAATGAAAGAGTTTCAGAAAGTGTAGCAACTACTCTGAGCAGTTAAATGTCACAATGGGCTAATTCCTTCTACATACATGTTCATTTAGACTGTCACGACTTCCGCCCGAAGTTGGTGCCTCTCCTTGTTCGGGCGGCGATCGTCGTCACCGACTTTCTAGCTGCCACCGATCTATGTTTTTTTCCCCATTTGTTTTGTCTTGATTGTACACACCTGGTTCCCATTACGTTAATATTTATTCCCTATTTAACCCTCTAGTTCCCACATGGTTTTGTGTGTGTTTGTTCTTTGTTTAGTGTTCAAGACTTCTGTGAGCTGGTGTGTTTTCCCTGCGTGGAAATTGTTTATTTTCGAGTAAAGTACGTATTTTACTCAGTTCTGTATCCTGCGCCTGATTCTGTCCTAACCGCTGCACATGGACACTTGACATAGACATGTTTTTCAAGTGTTTCAACGATTGATTGCAACTTTCGATGACCTCACCACTGTCCTCTTGCATGTTATTTTTTCGATTTATCAAATAAGAGCGCTGCGTCACGATGACAGCCAGGCCCTGTTGATAAACTGCACTGCTTTTACTTGATGTGGTGTTCAAACAGTGATTGATGCATTAGAGAAACTAGACGGTGACCTCGCCTGGCCTCTGTCACAACAACCGCATACCCCATGTGCTTCTGATTGTTGGGCTGGTTGTAACACAATTCCTGGGCAAGAAGTAGCTGAAACATTCCCCCAAGAATCTCAGTAGCTTGCTTTTATTTTTTTGTGCATGTTTTTTTTTGGGGGGGGGTGTTGTCTCTTCGGAACATGGGCTGACTCAAGTGCTATGGCATGTTTGCTCATTGCTTTACTGACTTGCAGTTTTAAGAGTGGTTCACCGCAAAGTCAAAGGTTAAACATGTTTTATATATCTGTTAAATTTGTCCCAACCTGTTATGACATGATGACTCATTGCTGTCCCCAGTCCACCTGACTGTGCTGCTGCTCCAGTTTCAACTGTTCTGCCTTATTATTATTCGACCATGCTGGTCATTTATGAACATTTGAACATCTTGGCCATGTTCTGTTATCTCCACCCGGCACAGCCAGAAGAGGACTGGCCACCCCACATAGCCTGGTTCCTCTAGGTTTCTTCCTAGGTTTTGGCCTTTCTAGGGAGTTTTTCCGAGCCACCGTGCTTCTACACCTGCATTGCTTGCTGTTTGGAGTTTTAGGCTGGGTTTCTGTACAGCACTTTGAGATATCAGCTGATGTATGAAGGGCTATATAAATAAATTTGATTTGATTTATATGCTCTAGGAGATGCATGGAAATGTTTTGTCTAATTCCATCTCATTATTTGATGCTGTACAGCAGGGGTGTCAAAGTCAAATGGACGGAGGGCCAAATAAAAATTTAGCTACAAGCCGAGGGCCGGACTGTTCAATGTTCATTGAAAATTTTTTAAATGACGCATATAGTCTAGTGAACCTAATTGAACCTACTGAAAACCTAACAAATATATTCCAATATGATCAGATAAATAAAGCAATATTTTCTTATGGCTCTGTCAGTAATCTTTAATTTTCAACAGACACAAAAGACAAATTTCCTTTATATAAAAATCCCCATAACATGAACATTAAATGAAAGAAACCGGTATTCAAGGCACCATCAGTAGCCTATATTTTCTATTTTAGCAAAAGTGGGCTAAATTTACTTCAAAGAAAAAAACAATAATAGCAATTTTCTATCATCCACTCAACTGAAATATTTTTAAAATATAATTGGATTGAAATACAATAAAATAAAGTGCAAAAATCTATTAATCAAAAACAACACTTTGTTTAAGGAGAAGTAACATGCAGTGAAAACAAATATTAAACTTTAACTTTTAAACTTGAACTGAGTAAAAACTCTAAATATGTGATTGCACAGTAATGTTCACTTGTTTGAGGTTGAGGGTGATACTTGGTGGTGTCCCATCTTTTCCACAAGTTCATCAATGTTCGGGGTAAGGCTCTGAGCTGAGGAAATCCTCAGAATTGAGTGGAGGTGTTCAGCAGTAAGTCGACTTCTGTGTGATGTTTTGTTCAAGTTCATCAAAGAAAACAGTTGTTCACACAGGTATGTGCTGCCAAACATAGACAACGTTTGAGCAGCCTGGATGCGCAGCTGGGGCATTGTGTCGGGAGGAAACGGGCGAACTCCGCAGCACCCACTGCCGCATATTTTGCCCTCAGTGCATCATTGCATTGGAGGTCAATCAACTCCATTTGGAGGTTTGGTGGTGAGCTTTCCACGTCAACAGCAAATGGGTTACCGAGCAGTTCCAACCTGCTTTTTGTGCTTCAAAGTCAGCAAATCGGCGTCGAAAGTCAGCGGCAAGCATACCTATTTTATCAGCCAACTGTGCGCTCGGGAACGCACTGGTAGAGAGCTTCTCTTTCATGGTCTGGCAGCTGGGAAAGTGGCTCAAATTTTCTTTCCGCATCTGCGTCTCCCACAGAGTCAGTTTGGTTTTAAATGCCTTCACTGTACTGTACATATCAGAGATGACACGATCCCGACCCTGCAGCTGCAAGTTCATTGCATTCAGATGACTCGTAATGTCACACAGAAAAGCCATTTCACACAGAAACATTTCGTCTCGGAGTTGTGTTGTGTCTTTCCCTTTGCTGTCCAAGAACAGACAAATCTCCTCACGAAGCTCGAAACATCTTTGAAGCACCTTTCCCTGGCTTAGCCATCGCACCTCTGTGTGATAAGGCAAATCACCATGCTCCGTTTCTAACTCCGTCAGAAATGCCTTGAACTGGCGGTGATTCAAACCTTTGGCTCTGATAAAGTTAACTGTGCGCGTGATGATGCTCATTACATGCTCCATTTTCAAGGCTTTACCGCACAACGCTTCCTGGTGTATGATACAATGATAAGCTGTCAGCTCACCTGTCGCGTTTTCCTCTTGCATCTTTTCCCGTATCTTCGCCACCAGTCCGCTCCTGTGTCCACACATCGCAGGTGCTCCGTCGGTTGTCAAACCCACGAGTTTTTCCCAAGGCAGCTCCATCTCATTTACACATCTTGACACCTCTTCATACAAATCATGCCCCGTAGTTGTGCCATGCATAGGACGTAAAGCCAAAAACTCCTCTGTCACGCTTAGGCTGGAGTCCACTCCGCGGATGAAAATTGACAACTGGGCAATGTCAGAAATGTCGGTGCTCTCATCCACAGCCAAGGAATATGCAATGAAATCTTTTCCCTTTTTCACAAGCTGCTCTTTTAGATTGATGGACAACTGGTCTACTCTCTCGGCAATGGTGTTTCTGCTCAGACTCACATTTAAAAAGAGTTGCCTTTTTTCTGGGCAAACTTCGTCACAAACTTTAATCATGCAGTTTTTGATGAAATCCCCCTCCGTAAATGGCCGGGCTGATTTAGCGATCTCTTCTGCCAAAATAAAACTGGCCTTGACAGCAGCCTGGCCTTGTGATTTGGCTTTTTTGAACAGAGCCTGTCGAGATTTGAGGCCTCGTTTTAATTCCTCTGCCTTTTGTAGCCTTTGTTCCATGTCCATATTCTTGTTTTTGTCCGCGTGTTTCGTTTCATAATGTCGTCTCAGATTATACTCTTTCAGTACCGCCACACTTTCTCCACACAGAAGACACACAGGTTTTCCAGCTACCTCCGTGAACAAATACTCCGACTCCCACCTTGTTTGAAACCCCGGTTCTCAGTGTCCACCTTC
This sequence comes from Oncorhynchus keta, assembly GCF_023373465.1. Lineage (NCBI taxonomy): Eukaryota > Metazoa > Chordata > Actinopteri > Salmoniformes > Salmonidae > Oncorhynchus > Oncorhynchus keta. The sequence goes on along the minus strand of NC_068421.1, from coordinate 83,759,306 downwards.
CGTTTTGCCATTTTTGATGGGTATCTGAAAGTTAATTTTACTGTGATGCTGACAACTGCTGTGCCAATAAATATTGAAATGAAGCAGCCTACTGCTCGGTGCGTCACCGTTGCATTGTGGGAAATGTAGTATTGGTGCGTGTAAAAGATCTGCGGGCTGCCGGCTTGCTGCGGTCTGCGGGCCGGTTCTAATAATAAATCAAGATCATCCCAGGGGCCGTAAAAAACCTTCTCGCGGGCCGGATGTGGCCCGCGGGCCTTGACTCTGACATATGTGCTGTACAGAATCAATAAAATCCTCATTGAGAAAACACAACCTACAGTGTCAATGAACCCATGTGTTGTAGACAGACACACGAGTGGCACAGCAGTCTAAGGCACTGCATCTCAGTGCAAGAGGCGTCACTACAATCCCTGGTTCAAATCCAAGCTGTATCACATCTGGCTGTGGTTGGGAGTCCCATAGGGCAGTGCACACGTCCGGGTTTGGCCGGTGTAGGCCATCATTGTAAATAAGAATTTGTTCTTAACTGACTTGCCTGGTTAAATAAAGGTTACATATAAAATAAAAAACAGAATGGTCCTAGGGCAGCGGTAGCCAACCCTGTTCCTGGAGTGCCACAGGGACTGCAGGATTTTGTTCCAACTTGGGACAACACCTGGATCGAAGCACAATGATTCCACTACACCCGCAATAATATCTGCTAAACACGTGTATGTGACCAATCACATTTGATTTGACACCTGACCAACTGAGTTAATTGATCTATTCACTGATTGCCTAAATTCAACACACCTGGTCTTCCATGTCGGTTAAATCAAAAAACATTAACTTCAAGACTAGGGTTGCCTACCGTTGTATCTGAGACAAAAAAGTTGTTTATTCATTTAAAGCGGCAATATCTAACTTTTTGGGAGACTGACCAAATTCACATAGAAGTGTGAGTTATAGATCTGTCATTCTCATTGAAAGCAGGTATAAGAAGCGGTAAATCTGTTCTGTTTGTTATTTCTTAATTTTGGCTTTTGCTTTTTACACAAGCTTCAAAAATCTGAAAATACAATATTGGTTATAGAGAATATATTTAACAGCGATTTAGATGGTACAATGATTCTCTCTACACTATACTTGCTTGTTTTGTCACAAACTGAAATTAGCCAAACCATTAGATACTGCATCTTACAGTTTTATTTTGGTCCTAATGTTGCCATGATGCCATGCTTGGCTTGAGGCACAAATACATTGTGGCATCAGACTTCTTTTGAATATTGTTTAGTTTATGTGCCAGGCCTTGAATCACAGTCCAGTACTGTCCGTTTAAATCTAGAGGTGGGAAGTACCTAACCAAGGGGGAGCTTGCGAGTGTGTACGTGTGGCAGCTGTGCGGTGCATTCGGCTCAACCGAATACGCGGATCACACGGGCTGTCAACCTTTTGTGGAAAATGACGAAAATCACAGTAGTCAAAACCAAGGCTTATCCCGACCAGAAGCCTGGCACGAGTGGACTGAGGAAAAGAGTGACAGTCTTTCAAACGAATGAGCACTATGCGGAGAACTTCATTCAAAGCATTATCTCTTGCATCGAACCAGCGGAGCGTCAGCCTGGACTGCTCGTAGTGGGAGGCGATGGAAGGTTTTTCATGAAAGATGCCATTAAGTTGATCATCCAGATCGCCGCTGCTAATGGGGTCAGTAATAACTACCATGCCCCCCCCAAACACGTATACCATTAGCAGCTAGCCGCAATCAGTGGTACATTGTAGCGCTTCATCATTTTTGAAGTTTGGCGGATACATTGTTGCCAATGCCGATACGTTATTTTATGTTGGATACAGATGGCAATTCCATTTTATAATAAAATGACATTTAACTTATTGCCATTGTCGGACTACCACAGTTGGGGCCCCACCACCCTAAATAATTTTGTAGGATACAAAAAAAAATACGAAATTAGCGAATTTACTGCAATAACACATTTTTGCCATGGTGCAGAGAAATGTGCAGTTTTATAATGCTATTCTACACATTTTGTCATGAGGCTGAGAGTTTCGCCATTTTAATGCTAATTTCCTACAATTTCACACTTTTTTTTTTTCATGGTATAGTGCATTTGTTTTGTTGTTTTATAGCTGAGCTCATGTTTTTATTCACAGTTTGCCATGAGGCTGAGAGAACATTTAGCAGATTCAAAACACATTTCCAGCAATTCTACAAATGTTGCTATCATATGCTAGATGGGGGGCTGACCTGGTCTCTCCTTCGTTAACAGAACTGTGGGAATGCATTGTCCGACACGCTGTGGGTGAAGAACGCTGTCTACCGTTGTCCTTGCTAGCTTCCGTTGTCACCCCCGCTTCTTCTTCTGTGGGGTTTATCAGCAGTTGGCATTCAAAGTTATGGTGCATTACTTCCATCTAATTTACTGGAGCCCTCCCCGCCTCCTGTCTGTGTACCGGAGTCCAATCTTAAGTATAATGAGGGGTAGCTGCAGGAAGGCCCATTAGCAGGAGCGCCCTGAATAGCGGGCCACAATTGCGCCCTTCTCGCTGAAAACCGGACGTGGGAACTCCGCTCTGGCGTTTCTTTTAAGCCCTGTTACCTTAGGTTATTTCAACCCTGGTCTGATAGTTTCCAAATAAAAGTTGTGCTTACTGACCTTGCTGATCTTTTGATGAAGTGCACAGAGTGGAGATGGCTTGGTGCCCTTTCCCACGTTTACGAAAAACGCCACCATTCCTTTCCCATTATGTAGCCTAAACAGTCAGTGGACACTTCCTTGCCATGCATGTTTAGTATACGAACAAAGACAGCGGTTCTCTGCAAGGTTGTAATAATTGGAAAAAGTGCAGCATTGAGGGCTTGTTTCATAAGGAGACTGTCAGTGGCACAGCCGGGTTCTGTTCATTCCCTCTGCAACTTTAAGAGGAAAGGTCGGTGTGGTGGTATTCTGTCACGGAGCCCAGGCATGACATGAGCACTCGCGACACTGACCTCCGGGCTGAACACAATGTTCAGACAGACCAAGGTCATTATCACACCATATAGCGCCACTATGATCTGTCCCATATAATCCTGCACAAAAGGAACATGATCATCAGAACTCTTCTTATTCTCATCTTATTCATGATGTATAACATATTGCTTCTTTTATTTGCGACCTACAGTACCAGTCTAACGTTTGGACACGCCTACTCCTTTAAGGGTTTTTTCTTTTTACTGTTTTCTACATTGTAGAATAATAGTGAAGACATCAACTATGAAATAACACATGGCATCATATAGTAACCAGAAGAGTGTTAAACAAATCAAAATGTATTTTATATGAGATTATTCGAAGTAGCGACCCTTTGCCTTAATGACATACTCTTGGCATTCTCTCAACTAGCTTCGCCTGGAATGCTTTTCCAGGGAGTTCCCACATATGCTGTGCACTGGTTGGCTGCCCCCCCCCCAAACTCAGTCCTGGGGCCCCTGTTGGGTGCATGTTTTAGTTTTTGCCCTAGCACTACACAACTGATTCAAATAATCAAAGCTTGATGGTGAGTTAGTTATTTGAATCAGCTGTTTTAGTGCTAGGGCAAAAAACTAAACATGCACCTGGGGGGTTTAGGAAAACCCTGCCCTAGACATGGTTTACCCTCCATACTCTCCCATGTCACTCAGCTGCTTGTTTAGCGCCCACATAGCAGCCTGACCTCACCAATGGCGAATTGTTTTGAATCTGTGCACTCCTCTTCTATTTTCATCCTTACCTGTGTCGACTGGATAGGTTAATGTAATATGACTTACAGTTTAATATATAAAACATGACATCGGAGAATGATAATTTACCCATTGTTCTCTCCATCCCTTCCTCCCTCTCTCTCCTGTCTCCATGCAGATAGGCCACCTGGTCATTGGTCAGAATGGCATCATGTCCACCCCCGCTGTGTCCTGTGTGATCCGCAAGCTCAAAGCCGTGGGAGGAATCATCCTCACGGCCAGCCACAACCCCGGTGGCCCTAAAGGAGACTTTGGCATCAAGTACAACATCTCCTCCGGAGGTGAGATGGGACAGGAGGGGGGAGAGGAGAGGGAGAGAGATGAATTGAAGAGGTTGAAGACAGGAAGGGGATAAATGGAGAAGGGAGGAGAGAGACTGGAAATAGTGACAGGAGAGGGAGGGATGGAGGCAAGGAAGGGGAAAGCCATAGGGGGAGAAAGGCCAGGGAGACATGGGGAAGAGGAGGGAGACAAGAAAGGGGAACGCCATAGGGGGAGAAAGGCCAGGGAGACATGGGGAAGAGGAGGGAGACAAGAAAGGGGAACGCCATAGGGGGAGAAAGGCCAGGGAGACATGGGGAAGAGGAGGGAGACAAGGAAGGGGAAAGCCATAGGGGGAGAAAGGCCAGGGAGACATGGGGAAGAGGAGGGAGACAAGGAAGGGGAACGCCATAGGGGGAGAAAGGCCAGGGAGACATGGGGAAGAGGAGGGAGACAAGGAAGGGGAACGCCATAGGGGGAGAAAGGCCAGGGAGACATGGGGAAGAGGAGGGAGACAAGGAAGGGGAACGCCATAGGGGGAGAAAGGCCAGGGAGACATGGGGAAGAGGGAGGCAAGAAAGGGGAAAGCCATAGGGGAGAAAGGCCAGGGAGACATGGGGAAGAGGAGGGAGACAAGGAAGGGGAAAGCCATAGGGGGAGAAAGGCCAGGGAGACATGGGGAAGAGGGAGGCAAGAAAGGGGAAAGCCATAGGGGGAGAAAGGCCAGGGAGACATGGGGAAGAGGAGGGAGACAAGGAAGGGGAAAGCCATAGGGGGAGAAAGGCCAGGGAGACATGGGGAAGAGGAGGGAGACAAGGAAGGGGAACGCCATAGGGGGAGAAAGGCCAGGGAGACATGGGGAAGAGGAGGGAGACAAGGAAGGGGAAAGCCATAGGGGGAGAAAGGCCAGGGAGACATGGGGAAGAGGAGGGAGACAAGGAAGGGGAAAGCCATAGGGGGAGAAAGGCCAGGGAGACATGGGGAAGAGGAGGGAGGCAAGGAAGGGGAACGCCATAGGGGGAGAAAGGCCAGGGAGACATGGGGAAGAGGAGGGAGACAAGGAAGGGGAAAGCCATAGGGGGAGAAAGGCCAGGGAGACATGGGGAAGAGGAGGGAGACAAGGAAGGGGAAAGCCATAGGGGGAGAAAGGCCAGGGAGACATGGGGAAGAGGAGGGAGACAAGGAAGGGGAAAGCCATAGGGGGAAGGCCAGGGAGGCAAGGAAGGGGGGGAAAAAGGGGAAAGCCATAGGGGGAGAAAGGCCAGGGAGCGATGGGGTAACATTTAAACTTTACTTAGCCTGCCTTTGTAATGAAGATGGAGGACGTTTCAGGATAGAATAAGCACACAATCCAATCAGTAATTTTATGACAAGGTTTAGGATGCCTAGTGATGGAGCGTGGCTGTTTTACATAATATTTCTCTAGCCTCTTCTTTATTCTCCTCTCCTTATTGTATGTGTCTGTCTCCAGGTCCTGCGCCCGAGGGATTCACAGACAAAATATTCCAGATCAGCAAGAGCCTAACAGAGTACCACATCTGCCCCGACCTCAAGGTTGACATCTCCAAGATCGGCAAGCAGACCTTTGAGGTGGACACATTCAAGCCCTTGACAGGTACAGCAGGATGGGCAGGAATTATTCTCAACTGACAGGGATGGGTTAGCTTGGAGACCAAACCTGGGAGAAGCTCACTGGTACAAATCCTTGGGCAAGGCACCCAAGTTCAGGTGTATTATTGCAATCAGTAAAGTATGTGTATGTCTTCTAGTTGTATGTCTTCTCCTAAGTCTAGAAACAGGCTACATAAGCAATAAGGCACAACAGGGTGTGGTATAAGGCCAATATACCACAGCTAAGGGCTGTTCTTAGGTACAATGCGTAGTGCCTGTATACAGCCCTTAGCAATGGTATATTAGCCATATACCACAAACCCCCGAGGTGCCCTCTTGCTATTATAAACTGGTTACCAATGTTTTGTCATACACCTGGTGTATGGTCTGATATACCACGGCTTTCGGCCAATCAACATTCAGGGCTCGAACCACCCAGTTTAGGATAGATTAGATGTACTAACTATTATAACTGCTGTTTGTCCTCTACAGTGGAGATCGTGGACTCTGTGGAGTCCTACGCTGAGATGCTGAGGGGAATCTTCGACTTCAATGCCCTAAAACAGCTTGTGTCTGGAGCCAGTCACATTAAAGTCCGTCTGGATGCCATGCACGGAGGTACTCTACATATACTGTAGATCACTGATCTGCTCAGCTGACTGCTGTATGATACCACAGGTCCCTCTATTGACAATGCTCAGTGTGCTTGTAATGCCTTGTCTACATGTTTGTGCTATAGCATTAGCTACAAGGTAGAGATGGTGGTAGGTAGCCTGACGATTACAAGCGTTGGGCCAGTAATCGAATCCCAGAGCCGACTAGGTGAACAATCTGTCTGTGCCCTTGAACAAGGCAATTAACCCTAATTGTTCCTGTAAGTCACTCTGGATAAGAGCGTCTGCTAATTGACTAAAATGTAATGAATTAGATTCCTGCTCTCAGTAATGTTTGTACCTTCAGTGCTGCGTGACTTATTGTCCAATAGTCTGATTTCTCAACAATGCTGTTTTCAGATAGATTCCCAGCAGAGACACAATGCTCTGTACAGCCACGCAATGCCCTGTACAGCCACACAATGCCCTGTACAGCCACGCAATGCCCTGTACAGCCACGCAATGCCCTGTACAGCCACGCAATGCCCTGTACAGCCACGCAATGCCCTGTACAGCCACGCAATGCCCTGTACAGCCACGCAATGCCCTGTACAGCCACGCAATGCCCTGTACAGCCACGCAATGCCCTGTACAGCCACGCAATGCCCTGTACAGCCACGCAATGCCCTGTACAGCCACGCCTCCCTTCATGATAACCTTTACCCCCTTCAGTGGTTGGACCCTACGTGAAGAAGATTGTCTGTGAGGAGTTGGGCGCTGCTGCCGACGGTGCCTTCAACTGTGTCCCCAAGGAGGACTTTGGTGGTCATCACCCTGACCCCAATCTGACCTACGCCTCTGACCTGGTCAACGCCATGAAGGGGGGAGATTACGACCTCGGAGCCGCCTTTGATGGTGACGGTGTAAGTTGACAGTCGGGGGAACCAGTTGAAGATTTCATCCCGATCTCATCCCCATCTCACCCATAGTTCAAATATAGGCTCCAGGTCTCGTTCATCACTCGGCTGAAGGCAGCTTGGAATCGAGGCTATTCCATGCATGACCCGTGTCCATAGTACCAGTCCTTGAATCATCCCACAATCCTAACCTCTATATCTCCTGCAGTCTGTTCAGATGCTGAACACTCCTCTGTTCTCCTACCCTCTGCTCTCTACTCCTACCCTCTCCTCAGGATCGTAACATGGTCCTTGGAAAGCATGGCTTCTTTGTCAACCCTTCTGACTCTGTGGCCATCATTGCAGCCAACATCACTTGCATCCCCTACTTCCAGAAGACTGGGGTCAAAGGTCTGGCCCGCAGCATGCCCACCAGCGGAGCTCTGGACAAGTGAGCCTAACGTCCACTCCACGCAGTCCATTCCTAGCTTCTTCTTGATTGTACCTTTTTAATTTAGTTTGTTTATGATATTTATTTTACTGGGACAGTGCACATTAATCAGCATTTCAGATTCCTCATTAATGTTTAACTGGCGGAGTTAGCTAAATAGTTCATTTGAATATCCTATCGCTGTGCCTCAGTGTGGCTAAAGCCTTGAAGATGAATCTGTATGAGACTCCTACTGGCTGGAAGTTCTTTGGCAACCTGATGGACGCTGGCAAGCTGTCTCTGTGCGGAGAGGAGAGCTTCGGCACAGGTGAGTTCGGAGTTAGGAGGACTGGGATCTTAACGTTAGCTGACCAGGGCCATGGCAGAACAAAAGACGGTAGACATTCACTAAATTAACACACACATATGTTTACATTGTCAGTTGTGTTATGAACTTTGTTATTACCAGCCTCCAGCCACATGGCATGATTTTTGTTAAGCTTAGCAGCCTACATAGTGAGCATTGCTCTCTTCTCCAAAGACCAGCATTCTAGTTGTACAGCATAATGTAGCTTTGTATGCATTATATCAGCTCTAGTAGTTTGATAAAGAGAGTCAGTGGTGTTACAGTGCCTTGCGAAAGTATTCGGCCCCCTTGAACTTTGCGACCTTTTGCCACATTTCAGGCTTCAAACATAAAGATATAAAACTGTATTTTTTTTGTGAAGAATCAACAACAAGTGGGACACAATCATGAAGTGGAACGACATTTATTGGATATTTCAAACTTTTTTAACAAATCAAAAACTGAAAAATTGGGTGTGCAAAATTATTCAGCCCCTTTACTTTCAGTGCAGCAAACTCTCTCCAGAAGTTCAGTGAGGATCTCTGAATGATCCAATGTTGACCTAAATGACTAATGATGATAAATACAATCCACCTGTGTGTAATCAAGTCTCCGTATAAATGCACCTGCACTGTGATAGTCTCAGAGGTCCGTTAAAAGCGCAGAGAGCATCATGAAGAACAAGGAACACACCGGCAGGTCCGAGATACTGTTGTGAAGAAGTTTAAAGCCGGATTTGGATACAAAAAGATTTCCCAAGCTTTAAACATGCCAAGGAGCACTGTGCAAGCGATAATATTGAAATGGAAGGAGTATCAGACCACTGCAAATCTACCAAGACCTGGCCGTCCCTCTAAACTTTCAGCTCATACAAGGAGAAGACTGATCAGAGATGCAGCCAAGAGGCCCATGATCACTCTGGATGAACTGCAGAGATCTACAGCTGAGGTGGGAGACTCTGTCCATAGGACAACAATCAGTCGTATATTGCACAAATCTGGCCTTTATGGAAGAGTGGCAAGAAGAAAGCCATTTCTTAAAGATATCCATAAAAAGTGTTGTTTAGTTTGCCACAAGCCACCTGGGAGACACACCAAACATGTGGAAGAAGGTGCTCTGGTCAGATGAAACCAAAATTGAACTTTTTGGCAACAATGCAAAACGTTATGTTTGGCGTAAAAGCAACACAGCTCATCACCTTGAACACACCATCCCCACTGTCAAACATGGTGGTGGCAGCATCATGGTTTGGGCCTGCTTTTCTTCAGCAGGGACAGGGAAGATGGTTAAAATTGATGGGAAGATGGATGGAGCCAAATACAGGACCATTCTGGAAGAAAACCTGATGGAGTCTGCAAAAGACCTGAGACTGGGACGGAGATTTGTCTTCCAACAAGACAATGATCCAAAGCAAAATCTACAATGGAATGGTTCAAAAATAAACATATCCAGGTGTTAGAATGTCAAAGTCCAGACCTGAATCCAATCGAGAATCTGTGGAAAGAACTGAAAACTGCTGTTCACAAATGCTCTCCATCCAACCTCACTGAGCTCGAGCTGTTTTGCAAGGAGGAATGGGAAAAAATTTCAGTCTCTCGATGTGCAAAACTGATAGACATACCCCAAGCGACTTACAGCTGTAATCGCAGCACTTAAGGGGCTGAATAATTTTGCACACCCAATTTTTCAGTTTTTGATTTGTTAAAAAAGTTTGAAATATCCAATAAATGTCGTTCCACTTCATGATTGTGTCCCACTTGTTGTTGATTCTTCACAAAAAAATAGTTTTATATCTTTGTTTGAAGCCTGAAATGTGGCAAAAGGTCGCAAAGTTCAAGGGGGCCGAATACTTTCGCAAGGCACTGTACATGGTTTCAGTCAGTTGGGCAAGGCATTGTGTTTGTACATATCTTCCCCTCCTCTCTTCATTGTTTACCAAAGGCTCTGATCACATCCGTGAGAAGGACGGCTTGTGGGCGGTGCTGGCCTGGATGTCCATCCTAGCCCACAGGAAGCAGAGTGTGGAAGAGATCATGAAAGACCACTGGAACAAATTTGGCAGGAACTTCTTCACCAGGTTAGTGGTTGAACTCTGCTGCCCTCCAGTGGTGCAGTCAAATCAAAGCAGATTGGTCAAATACACATGGTTAGTAGATGTTAATGCGAGTGTAGTGTAATGCTTGTGCTTCTAGTTCTGAGCGTGCAGTAAAATCTAACAATTTCACAACAACTCCCTCATACACAAGTGTAAAGGAATGAATAAGAATATGTACATATAAATATATGGATGAGCGATGGTCAGACGGCACTCAACGTCAACAAAACTAAGGAGATGATTGTGGACTTCAGGAAACAGCAGAGGGAACACCCCCCTATCCACATCGATGGAACAGTAGTGGAAAGGGTAGCAAGTTTTAAGTTCCTCGGCATACACATCGCAGACAAACTGAATTGGTCCACTCACACTGACAGCGTCGTGAAAAAGGCGCAGCAGCGCCTCTTCAACCTCAGGAGGCTGAAGAAATTTGGCTTGTCACCAAAAGCACTCACAAACTTCTACAGATGCACAATCGAGAGCATCCTGGCGGGCTGTATCACCGCCTGGTACGGCAACTGCTCCGCCCTCAACCGTACGGCTCTCCAGAGGGTAGTGAGGTCTGCACAACCCATCACCGGGGGCAAACTACCTGCCCTCCAGGACACCTACACCACCTGATGTTACAGGAAGGCCATAAAGATCATCAAGGACATCAACCACCCGAACCACTGCCTGTTCACCCCGCTATCATCCAGAAGGCGAGGTCAGTACAGGTGCATCAAAGCTGGGACCGAGAGACTGAAAAACAGCTTCTATCTCAAGGCCATCAGACTGTTAAACAGCCACCACTAACATTGAGTGGCTGCTGCCAACACACTGTCATTGACAATGACCCAACTCCAGCCACTTTAATAATGGGAATTGATGGGAAATTATGTAAATATATCACTAGCCACTTTAAACAATGCTACCTTATATAATGTTACTTACCCTACATTATTCATCTCATATGCATACGTATATACTTTACTCTACATCATCGACTGCATCCTTATGTAATACATGTATCACTAGCCACTTTAACTATGCCACTTTGTCTACATACTCATCTCATATGTATATACTGTACTCTATACCATCTACTGTATGCTGCTCTGTACCATCACTCATTCATATATCCTTATGTACATATTCTTTATCCCCTTACACTGTGTATAAGACAGTAGTTTTGGAATTGTTAGTTAGATTACTTGTTGGTTATCACTGCATTGTCGGAACTAGAAGCACAAGCATTTCGCTACACTCTCAATAACATCTGCTAACCATGTGTATGTGACAAATAAAATTTGATTTGATTTGAAAAAGATGCAGCAGATGGTAGAGTACAGTATATACATATGAGATGAGTAATGTAGGGTATGTAAACATTATATAAAGTGGCATTGCTTAAGTGATACATTTATTGCATCCAATTATTAAAGTGGCTAGAGATTGAGTGGCTGCTGCCAACAGACTCAATGTTAGTGATGGTTGTTTAACAGTCTGAAGGCCTTGAGATAGAAGCCGGTTTTCAGTCTCTCAGTCCCAGCTTTGATGCACCTGTACTAAAGGTCGACCGATTATGATTTTTCAACGCCGATACTGATTATTGGAGGACCAAAAAAGCCGCTACCGACTAATCAGCCAATTTTATTTATTTGTAATAATGACAATTACAACAATAATGAATGAACACTTATTTTAACTTAATATAATACATCAATAAAATCAATTTAGCCTCAAATAAATAATGAAACATGTTCAATTTGCTTTAAATAATGCAAAAACAAAGTGTTGGAGAAGAAGGTAAAAGGGCAATATGTGCAATGTAAGAAAGCTAACGTTTGAGTTCCTTGCTCAGAACATGAGAACATATGAAAGCTGGTGGTTCCTTCTAACATGAGTCTTCAATATTCACAGGTATGAAGTTTTAGGTTGTTATTATAGGAATTATAGGACTATTTCCCTCTACCATTTTGTATTTCATTAACCTTTGACAATTGGATGTTCTTATAGTCACTTTAGTATTGCCAGTGTAACAGTATAGCTTCCGTCCCTCTCCTCGCTCCTCCCTGGGCTCAAACCAGGAACACAACGACAACAGCCACCCTCGAAGCAGCGTTACCCATGCAGAGCAAGGGGAACAACCACAGGCTCAGAGCGAGTGATGTTTGAAACGCTATTAGCGCGAGCTAACTAGCTAGCCTTCTCACTTCGGTTACACCAGCCTAATCTCGGGAATTGATAGGCTTGAAGTCATAAACAGCGCAATGCTTGACGCACAACGAAGAGCTGCTGGCAAAACGCGCTTCTGCCTACCACCGCTCAGTCGGATACTTTGATACTTGTATGCTGGTATGCTCAGTCAGATTATATGCAACGCAGGACAAGCTAGATAATATCTAGTAATATCAACCATGTGTGGTTAACTAATGATTATGATTGTTTTTTTATAAGACAAGTTTATTGCTAGCTAGCAACTTACCTTGGCTTACTTCATTCGCGTAACATGGAGTCTCCTTGTGGAGTGCAACGAGAGAGAGGCAGGTCGTTATAGCGTGGACTAGTTAACTGTAAGGTTGCAAAATTGGATCCCCTGAGCTGACATTGGAACCCACCGTTCCTAACTGTTAACTTTTCTTTACTGACTTGCCTTGTGAAATAAAGGTGTAAAAAAAAATATTGACAAAAATCGGTGCCCAAAATTAGATTTTTTTTCCCGATTTGTTATGAGAACTTGAAATCAGCCCTAATTAATCGGCCATTCCGATTAATCGGTTGACCTCTAACCTGTACTGACCTCGCCTTCTGGATTATAGCGGGGTGAACAGGCAGTGGCTCGAGTGGTTGTTGTCCTTGATCTTTTTGGCCTTCCTGTGACATCGGGTGGTGTAGGTGTCCTGGAGGGCAGGTAGTTTGCCCCCGGTGATGCGTTGTGCAGACCTCACTACCCTCTGGAGAGCCTTACGGTTGTGGGCGGAGCAGTTGCTGTCCCAGGCGGTGATACAGCCCGTCTACATCAGGTGTAACCCTAACCCCCGCCCCGTCTACATCAGGTGTAACCCTAACCCCAGCCCCGTCTACACCGGGTGTAACCCTAACCCCGCCCCGTCTACACCGGGTGTAACCCTAACCCCCGCCCCGTCTACACCGGGTGTAACCCTAACCCCCGCCCCGTCTACACCGGGTGTAACCCTAACCCCCGCCCCGACTACACCGGGTGTAACCCTAACCCCCGCCCCGACTACACCGGGTGTAACCCTAACCCCCGCCCCGTCTACACCGGGTGTAACCCTAACCCCCGCCCCGTCTACAACAGGTATGACTATGAAGAAGTGGACTCAGACAAAGCCAACACCATGATCAAGGAGCTTGAGGCTAAAATGTTTGACAAGTCCTTTGTGGGCCAGAAGTTTTCATCGGGAGACAAGAGCTATGAGGTGGCTGTCTCTGACAATTTTGCCTACACCGACCCTGTGGACGGCAGCGTCTCCAAGAACCAGGTGAGAGACGGGGCCAAAAAGGCATCTAGAGAGAGGCATCCCAGCATGGGACATGGGTGTGGTGGATACAATTCTGTCAGTACATGATAAAGAGTGATGGATAGTTGTGACAATATTATTGTGATATTAATAGTTCATAGAACGTTGATATATGACCAGCACATTTCCTGCAAATATAGACTTGAAGCATCACTAGAGGCACATATAATTATTAGTTCTTCTCCATATTCCCAGTATATTGAGTTCCTCCTTAGTTATCGCTCTCTCTCTCTGTGTCGCTCAGGGTCTGAGGATAGTCTTCTCCGACGGCTCCAGGATCATCTTTCGTCTCAGTGGGACAGGCAGCGCTGGTGCGACCGTCAGGCTCTACATAGACAGCTATGAGAAGGACTCCGCCAAAATCTACGGCGACGCACAGGTGAGACCTGGGGGCTGAGGAGCAGCAGGGCTCTTCTCTGATTGGATGTGACAGGATAATTTTAGAGGCACAGTGGGGGAGCTCTTGTACTTGTCATGATGATTCAATGGAAGATGAAGTATTTCTACACCCACCACACACACACACACACACACAAGCCTGGCAGCTAGCTTGTTTTGGGTCAACGGGTCCAACAACAGTGCCTTTATGAATTCTTAGTTGACTTGAAGGAGAAGGAATGTTTGGCTAAGAGTTTGAGTCATGGTTGATATCAGGCCATGGGAGAGAAAAAAGGTTGAAAAGCACAGAGTTGACACTTCATAAAATCATTCCGAGTGGTCTGGGCAGGAGGTACAGACTGATGGCGTGAGAAAGACAAACTGACAGAATGGTGGTGGAAAAAAACTATCATTTTGGATAAAGAGGCCTTCTATGGCACAGATTAATTTAGGACCATTTCTATTGCTTACAAATCTAAAAGGATTGGATAGGTGAAAGCATTATGGTAGTGGCTCAGCTTGGCTTGTTCCAGGGCTAGTTGGACTTATGTGTTCAGTCTGTAACTATAACATAGATGTCAGTGGGGTTATAGGAAGAGGCTATGACCGAGTGAGACTGGAGTGCAATGTTGACTGTTTGGCTTCATTAGGTCATGCTGAAACCTCTGGTGGAGATTGCGCTGAAGATCTCTGGGCTCCATGAGAAGACCGGCCGCATCGGGCCCACTGTGATCACGTAGACTGCTGGCCCTGCCCCCCCCCACTGTGATCACGTAGACTGCTGGCCCTGATCAGGCCCTGTCACACCCTTCCAGGTAACTCTGTCCTATCAACCGTTCCACGTGTGCCTCTGAAGAACAACCTCACCTCACTTGTACCATAAAGCCATCCAAACAAAAGCTTAAAATGTAACACTGCCATTCACCATGAATAAAACTTCCTTACAAAATATTGTCGCACTCATGTGTATTTATTTGGGAGATGTTAAATAAATATATATTTCAATATACATTTATTAGAATTTCTTAGGGAAGACACAAAAGCAGTATGAACAGTCAGTTTTGTTGTCTGTAGAATTCTACATTTAAGACAGACCCGAAGTCAGTGACCAATGTCAATCTCTCCCAGCATGCCTGATCTAGCCAATCAGCTGAGATCAGTGCTAGGATGTGATTATGGTGGTGAGATCAGTCAACCAGCTTGGGGACATACACAGTCAATTTTGATGCCAGAGGGCCTGGTTTGGGGCAATCCAACTATGGAAACACCGGAGTAGCATGTGTAGAGTTAAAACATTACTGTGCTAAGTGCTGCAGACACGCAGAGGTTAAACAAACAGCTCCTGACATCAGGTGGGTCTAAGCCTCTTAGGGCCTCTCTGAAGAAGATTATATTGACTTCTGGGCTGGAAGGTATCAGACAGACATTTCCCCCCTTACCATAATCTCTCTGATCTCATCCCCCTCTCCTATTCTTCTAAATGTTTGTTCTCTCTCATCTTCTCTCTACTTCCCACCATACATACCAGGCCAGGGGTGTCTATTTGAACTGATGAGAACTAACTCTGGTAGACCTAGACCATAACCCCTCAGCAGACAGTGTGTGAGAAAGCATTGAGGTAGCCAGAACTAGCCAGCCCTTCACTGGGCCAGGGGAGACGGGAATGGGTGGGTGGAGTGATATTAATGGTGATGGCCTCTTAGCGGAGACACTGTTCTGGATATGAACATGGCAAGTTATTCTATCCTCTGTCATCAAACAAGCCAAGAAGTGCAGGATGGATCAGAATGGGTTCTGTCCAGAGTCAATATGGGAGAAGTGGGGGAGGGAGTATTTCCAAAAGGTGAAGTCTTTCCAAAGACATTCCTGGGTTGCGTCCCAAATGACACCTTATGGGCCCTGGTCTAAAGTAGTGCACCACATAGGGAATAGGGTGCCATTTGGGGGACAGTCCTGATCCTGAAGAGGAATAGAAGACCAATTGAATCTACTCTTCCTGTTCTCTGCAGTGAAATGTACTTGATAATCAGAGAGTCACCATTATACTGAATGATGTGTAAGATGATCTTCTAGCCAGATGACAGAAAGCTAAGCAAGAGAGAGACTTCTCGTGAGGGACAATACAGTTCCAGAACTTCCAGCTAGTGCGGGACAATACAGTTCCAGAACTTCCAGCTAGTGAGGGACAATACAGTTCCAGAACTTCCAGCTAGTGAGGGACAATACAGTTCCAGAACTTCCAGCTAGTGAGGGAACAATACAGTTCCAGAACTTCCAGCTAGTGAGGGACAATACAGTTCCAGAACTTCCAGCTCTAAGAAGAGAAGAGATTGATGTATAGCATAAGAGAAAGGGAGAAACTTGTCCTCTTCCAACCTCATTTACTGGTTATGGATTGACGTCACCTTTTGTCATTATCCCGTCTCCTGAGTCCTGTGTCTAAATTGTCTCAAATTTAGTTAATTGTTGAGAAGCAGCAAAATCAGGTGCACCTAAGAAGAGCGATATCTCTCTCTCTCTCTCTCTCTCGACATGGGGAAAAGAAAATTGCTTTGGGGAGCACAAATAGACTTATTCCACCCATACCTGTCATGTATGTCAATGTCATTCATGTTGACGACTCAAATCCACTAAACCCTGGCCTTTATTTGTTGGGCATCTCTATAGCATAGAAGGGGTTCACCTTAACCCCACCCCCCAAAGGTACAGGCTGTGACGGGGGATATGTAACGACTCTAAATGGTTCCTCTTTGAGGTCCATCGGGGGATGAATAGTAGGGTGGACAGTTTGGTCCTGGACCTGCATTGTTGAGGCCCAGGCCTGTGATTCCGACACGGTGCGACACATAACGTCAACCCCTATTTCGGCCGTGCCGGTAATGGTTCCCAGGTTGTATTTAGATTGGCTGTCATTACGTCAGGTAATCACAATAAGGCTTACATTAAGCCGCTCTGGTCTGGAGCTATTAGATGGCTAAATGACTTTCTTTGTGGTTGGCAGGGCGACTGTGTTTTTATAGCGGTCCGTAGATTACTCTGCAGGAGGAACCGGTCCCTTGGAACATAGAATAACACCATCAGCTGACAAAGCCATCATTCTAAAATGCCTTAAATAAGTCCTGAAGTGGAGAAAACACAGAGTACAATAAAATCAAGTATAACTCAATGTTTCTTGTGGTTTTCTCTGAACCTCTCTCTCTTTATCCATTAAAGCGGCAATCTGCAGTTGAAACAATAACAAATGGAAATCCCGCCACTGTTTCGGTAAAAAGCTGAGAGATGGAGAAATGCAACCACTCAAATTCATAGAATTATGGATGCAAGGACTGACATGCCATTATATCAACATTTTCATTTAAGCATCTTTTGAGGCCATACAGAGTTTCTTTACAGTTACTTAGTTAATAAACATTTTAGTAAAACATGCTTATAAGCTTTTTCAAGATGTCCACCATTGTTCCTGTACCAAAGAAACTAAAGGTAACCTAACTAATTGTTTCTAAACATCATACCATGGATCATTTAGCTATAAAAAATATATATATAATTTAAAAAATATATAAAAAATATTGCAGTTGGCCTTTACTACAATAGGACAAAAAAACACATTAATAACACATTAATGCACGGGGGAAAAAGACAGTAAAGAAATGAATCATAAGAAATAATGTTTTGAAATGTCTGTCCTATATCTAGGAGATATATGAAAGTGCAGAAAATACTGTATATACAGTACCAGTCAAAAGTTTGGACACAGCTACTCATTCAATGTTTTCTCTTTAATTTTACTGTTCTACATTGGAGAATAATAGTGAAGACATCAAAACTATGAAATAACACATATGGAATCATGTATTAACTAAAAAAGTGTTAAACAAATCAACATTTATTTTATATTTTAGAATCTTCAAAGTAGCCACCCTTTGCCTTGATGACAGCTTTGCACACTCTTGAAATTCTCTTAACCAGCTTCACTTGAAATGCTTGAAGGAGTCTTGAAGGAGTTTCCACATATGCTGAGCACTTGTTGGCTGCTTTTCCTTCACTCTGCGGTCCATCTCATCCCAAACCATCTCAATTGGGTTGAGGTGGGTGATTATGGAGGCCAGGTCATCTGATGCAGCACTCCATCACTCTCCTTCTTGGTCAAATAGCCCTTACACCGCCTGGAGGTGTGTTGGGTCATTGTCCTGTTGAAAAACAAATAATAGTCTCACTAAGCGCAAATCAGATGGGATGGTGTATCACTGCAGAATGTTGTGGTAGCCATGCTGGTTAAGTGTGCCTTGAATTCTAAATAAATCACAGACAGTGTCAATTCAAATCAAAGTTTATTTGTCACGTGCGCCGAATACAGCAGGTGTAGTAGACCTTAGAGTGAATTGTTTACTTACAGGCTCTAACCAATAGTGCGGAGAAAAAAAAGTATGTGTGCGTGTGTGTGTGTGTGTGTGTGTGTGTGTGTGTGTGTGTGTGTAGGTAAGTAAAGAAATAAAACAACAGTAAAAAGACATTTGAGAAAAGAGTTGCAAGGCTATATACAGACACCTGTTCGTCAGGCTTATTGAGGTAGTATGTACATGTAGATATGGTTAAAGTGACTATGCATATATGATGAACAGAGAGTAGCAGTAGCGTGAAAAGAGGGGGTGGCGGGTGGTGGGACACAATGCAGATAGCCCGGTTAGCCAATGTGCGGGAGCACTGGTTGGTCGAGCCAATTGAAGTCGGTGTGACCAAACTTTTGACTGGTACTGTATATATGTTTTATTAGATTATATGTTGGGTTCTGATGGAGTGTAACAGCTGAACTAAGCTGATGAGGCATTTATAAGTTATATTCTTCAAAAATCAATGGATACATATGAACTTATAAGGCCAAAAATGGATGTACTGTAGCACCCTCGACTAACCTGTGCCCCCGCACATTGACTTTGTACCGGTTCCCCCTGTATATAGTCTCGTTATTGTTATTTTACTGCTACTCTTTAATTACTTGTTACTTTAATTTCTTATTGTTATGTGTATTTTATAAACCGCATTGTTGGTTAGGGGCTTGTCAGTAAGTATTTCTCTGTTGTATTCAGGACATGTGACTAATAACATTTGATTTGAACTGCATATTGTCCCCTATAAAGTATTTTTCACTCAAATAATTGTATGATGTCATGTATTATAATAATTTATAATTAGAAAATTAAACTAAAACATAATCTGCAGAAAATGAATTTTACATCTTATAAATCTGACTCAAATCTGTTTAGACCATTTTAAACTCATTTGCACTGTACAACTATTGTACTGTGAAACCTGTGGAACATTTCGAGGGCTGATGACATTAACAGGTCTTCCCTAAATAGCCAGTGTGTTTAAAACGTTGTTGATATAGATTTCACATCTCTTAGGCAGATGAGCTGGATAACTAAACGCTGTCAGGATTGTTGAGCTTTTATTCTCATCCTTTCCATACTGGTGTCATGTTGAACTGCGAGGAGATATACTGTCTCTCCAGGAATAGGGATTGCAGTACAGAACAGTTCTGTGTTGGTTGAGATAGGCCACAGAGGACCACCATGTTAATGACATTATTGAGACTGGTTTTAAGTCAGGTGAGGAATCCACACAATGATCTGTTAGGATATAAAACTGCTCAGAGGCTCAGCATAATGGATGTTTCTGACCGCACTGCAGATGCTGGATATTATGCATAGACCTATATATTTTGTATTTTTTCTCTTCTACTCTCTTCTTCTCTTCTTTCTTCTCCTCTCATTCTCCCTCTGGTCCTTGCTCAAGATTCTCTTGGAGAAACCACAGCATTGTGAGGCTTCTTGTCCTACTGCCAGAGAGTGCATTTCTGTGGTCCAGTCCAGAGCAAGAGAGTGATGTTTCTGTGGTCCAGTTTAGAGCAAGGGAGGGAAGTTTCTGTGGTCCAGTTTAGAGCGAGGGAGGGAAGTTTCTGTGGTCCAGTTTAGAGCAAGGGAGGGAAGTTTCTGTGGTCCAGTTTAGAGCAAGGGAGGGAAGTTTCTGTAGTCCAGTTTAGAGCAAGGGAGGGAAGTTTCTGTGGTCCAGTTTAGACCAAGAGAGTGATGTTTCTGTGGTCCAGTTTAGAGCAAGAGAGGGAGGATTCTGTGGTCCAGTTTAGAGTTAGAGAAGGTTTCTGTGGTCCAGTTTAGAGCAAGGGAGGGAAGTTTCTGTGGTCCAGTTTAGAGCGAGGGGGGGATGTTTCTGTGGTCCAGTTTAGAGCGAGGGGGGGAAGTTTCTGTGGTCCAGTTTAGAGCGAGGGGGGGAAGTTTCTGTGGTCCAGTTTAGAGCAAGGGAGGGAAGTTTCTGTGGTCCAGTTTAGAGCAAGGGAGGGAAGTTTCTGTGGTCCAGTTTAGAGCAAGGGAGGGAAGTTTCTGTGGTCCAGTTTAGAGCGAGGGGAGGATGTTTCTATGGTTCAGTTAAGAGGGATGTTTCTGTGGTCCAGTTTAGAGCAAGAGAGGGAGGTTTCTGTGGTCCAGTTTAGAGCGAGGGAGGGAAGTTTCTATGGTTCAGTTAAGAGGGATGTTTCTGTGGTCCAGTTTAGAGCAAGAGAGGGAGGTTTCTGTGGTCCAGTTTAGAGTTAGAGAAGGTTTCTGTGGTCCAGTTTAGAGCGAGAGAAGGTTTCTGTGGTCCAGTTTAGAGCAAGGGAGGGAGGTTTCTGTGGTCCAGTTTAGAGCAAGGGAGGGAGGTTTCTGTGGTCCAGTTTAGAGCAAGGGAGGGAGGTTTCTGTGGTCCAGTTTAGAGCAAGAGAGGGAGGTTTCTGTGGTCCAGTTTAGAGCGAGGGAGGGAAGTTTCTATGGTTCAGTTAAGAGGGATGTTTCTGTGGTCCAGTTTAGAGCAAGAGAGGGAGGTTTCTGTAGTCCAGTTTAGAGTTAGAGAAGGTTTCTGTGGTCCAGTTTAGAGCGAGAGAAGGGTTCTGTGGTCCAGTTTAGAGCAAGGGAGGGAGGTTTCTGTGGTCCAGTTTAGAGCAAGGGAGGGAGGTTTCTGTGGTCCAGTTCAGAGCGAGAGATGGATGTTTCTGTGGTCCAGTTTAGAGCGAGGGAGGGAAGTTTCTATGGTCCAGTTGAGAGGGAAGTTTCTGTGGTCCAGTTTAGAGTGAGAGAAGGTTTCTGTGGTCCAGTTTAGAGCGAGGGAGGGAAGTTTCTATGGTCCAGTTGAGAGGGAAGTTTCTGTGGTCCAGTTTAGAGCAAGGGAGGGAAGTTTCTATGGTCCAGTTGAGAGGGAAGTTTCTGTGGTCCAGTTTAGAGTGAGAGAAGGTTTCTGTGGTCCAGTTTAGAGTGAGAGAAGGTTTCTGTGGTCCAGTTTAGTGCAAGAGAGGGAGGCAGGGAAGGAGAGAGAGAGAAAAGAAAGGGAGCACATTTTCTGTACAAATATAACACAACATCAAATTAACATGTTTCCTCAGCTTACTCTCTGGCATAGGTCTCACATAGAACAGAAATGAATAGCCATTTGCTCTGAAGCAACAAGGCAAAACACTCTCCCTTTTCAAACTTCCACACTTTCCCCACCTTAAGAAGCAACATCTGGGAAAATGAACCGTGCCGGGTTTTCCGTTTATTTACTACGCAGGGCATGACAAATTATACCAGAGACGCACTTGTTTTACAAAGTAATAACTCTCAGACGTTGTTTATGTGACACAAACCTCAAAAGAAAAACAATCTGGTTAAGGTACCAACACAAATAATATGTGGGTGCAGTTCTCTTGTTCTATGTGTGTATCCTGAACATTTAGATCCGCTTTCCTGGACACAGATTAATCCTGGCCCTGCACTAAAATACATGCTGAATGGAAAAGTGCTTTTTAGTCCAGGACTAGGTTAAATCTGTGTCTGGGAAACCGGCTCATACGGCTTACATTGAACATTATCTACATTTTCTGGGCCAAGAGACGATACTATATGTTGTTTTCTATCAGTTACTTTACCAGGTTAAATTAGATTAAATCTAAGCTATCAACCGTAACCACTTAAGACAAACCAAACAAACACAGGAACATTATCCCTCTAATTGTAACCATCTTCATTTCCTTTCTCTTCCTGCTCATCCCCACATCCCCACATCCTGACCCTAAACCCCCTCCACCCCCTCTTACCCCCATGTCCCTAATGATCTGCAGTGTGGGCACTAGGGAGAAGGATAATACCGGCTGATCTTCTGACATTTTCACACCATCAAGCATGTTAGCCTGTCACTCAGAAACACAACTGTCATTGGAAGGCTGACAGATTGAGAAAATGCAAGCGAGGGACCACCCAGACACAGTGGACCTCCTCCTTCCTGCCTCCCTGCTCCTCCTCCCCTACAGCCCTCTTACATTGGAATGGAGGGAAGAGAAAAGTGTTTGTTATTCCTTTTTCTTTTGTTTCTTTGGTCCCGTGTGGCTTAGTTGGTGGAGCATGGTGCTTGCAATGCCAAGGTTGTGGGTTAGAAGCCCGTGGTGGACCAGTATGAAAAGAAAAACAATGACGCACTCACTAAGTTGCTATGGATAAGAGTGTCTCCTAAATGACTAAAATGTAAATGTCTCTAGAGTAACAGAGGGGTGCTGCATAATGCCTACCCCTCAGTCAAGATGCACTTACTTCATAGTGGGGTGGAGTAGGCCAGGGTACTACATAGTTGAGCTCTAAAGAGAGAGGGAGGGGGAGAGTGAGGTCACTTTTATTTTGTCTGCCATTAGTGATGATGTCACCTTATCAGTCCAAAATGAGGGTGGGGGCAGAAACTACAGTACATCTATTGCCAGTGACAGTAAGGAGCACAAAGTGCTAACACATTTCCAGTCAGACAGACGGTTGGACAAATACAGTGATTATAGTCATCTGAAGAGAAAGAGAGTAGATGGCAGCCAGGTTTGAGAGAGAAGGAGAGAGAATAATTTTCTTTTCATTTCCTTTCTGTTGAAGTTGCTTTGAGACAACATCATCAGAGGTCGTGTCAGCCTTTTAACAGAGACCTCAGTCATTCTGTGTGTGTGTGTGTGCCCGTGTGTACATCCATCCACAGAGAACCGGGACTCTTCAAAAGAGACCATAATCCAGACCTCCATCTCCCCTCCCATTAGAATTAGATGAGTTTTGCTGTGCATGGTTGCAATTTTAAGAGTCATATTTTAAAGATTCTCTCAGAGAGAAAAAACATACCTTTTCGTAGATTTTTCTGCTACTTAACCAACCCTGTAGTAATGGCTTACAAATGTTTAATATTAGATGTAATCATGGTGGAGAGAGGGAGTAGAGAGAGACATTCAACTTTTCTATTTTTTCTCCTTGTAGCTTCCCTGGCCCGGGATGTCTAATTCCAAGGAAAACAGCAGAAATCTTTGAGTTTATACAAAACTATCTTGTTACTTTATTACGATTTTCCTTAACCTTTGCATGTCTTTATTGTGTGTGTTTGCAATCAAACAGCTTTGGTAATATGGCTGGACTGAAGCAGTGCTTGAGGTGCCATTATTACATGATTCAGTTGTTTCTGATGCAGCTAACATGGATGATGTGCCCTTTCTCTTGAGACGTGTGTCAAATCAAATCACATTTTATTGGTCACATACACATATTTAGCAGATGTTATTGCGGGTGTAGTGAAATGCTTGTGGTTCTAGCTCCAAGAGTATCTAACAACTCACAACAATACAGACTAATCTAATAGTAAAATATATAAATATTAGATTGAGCAATGTCGGATTGGAATTGACCAAAATACAATAGAATAGAATATAGTATATACAGTACATATGAGATGAGTAAAGCAGTATGTAAACATGATTTAATCATTATTAAAGTGACTGGTGTTCCATTATTAAAGTAGCCAGTGATTCCAAGTCTATGTACATAGGGCAGCAGCCTCTAAGGTGGTCCTTCTGTGGCTCAGTTGGTAGAGCATGGCGCTTGTAACGCCAGGGTAGTGGGTTCGATTCCCGGGACCACCCATACGTAGAATGTATGCACACATGACTGTAAGTCGCTTTGGATAAAAGCGTCAGCTAAATGGCATATATTATTAAGGTGCAGGATTACGTAACCGAGTAGAAGCCGGCTAGTGATGGCTATTTAACAGTCTGATGGCCTTTAGATAGAAGCTGTTTTTCAGTCTCTCGATCCCAGCTTTGATGCGTGTGTGTGTGTGTGTGTGTGTGTGTGTGTGTGTGTGTGTGTGTGTGTGTGTGTGTGTGTGTGTGTGTGTGTGTGTGTGTGTGTGTGTGTGTGTGTGTGTGTGTGTGTGTGTGTGTGTGTGTGTACGATTGTTCTCCAGAAGATACACTGACAATCCCTATCTGTCTTACTCAATAACAGGAAGAAAAACACTATCAGATGCAGTTGGAGGAGTTGGATCAGATTATACAGACTGACAAATGTCCCAGCCAGCTAGTCAGCCGGCCAGTGCTGATGAGAAGTTGGGAAATGGGAAGTGAAATGGTGGACTTGTGAGTCATCATAGCCCTGTCACTTCAAACAGCAGAGCGCTCATAGCTTCCACTTCATGTCTCTGCCGCCAGATGGCCTAACGAGCAGGAGCAGGTCAGGATGTGGGACCCGGAGATGCTAAATTGCTACCATTCACTTTTCTCTCCCCCACAGGTACTAGAAAGACAACTTTGACACTGATAAAGTGTGTCTGATGGGTGAAGTGTGTATAGGTCAAATTAAACAGGGTGTAAAGTTCGGAGATGGTGATATGCTTTTATAAAAAGTTTGGAATTTATTATAATGTTGCTTTCAGTTAGTTGGAGGCCGAGATTGTGCAGGGTGTAGGTGTGTGTTGATATTGTATTGTAACCATATGTTCCCAGACCAACTGCCCCAACGCCCCCCTCTGTCGCTCTCTCTCTCTCTCTGTCGCTCTCTCTCTCTCTCTGTCTCTCTCTCTCTCTCTCTCTCTCTCTCTCTCTCTCTCTCTCTCTCTCTCTCTCTCTCTCTCTCTCTCTGTCTCTGTCTCTGTCTCTCTCTGTCTCTCTCGCTCTCTCTCTCTCTCTCTCTCTCTCTCTCTGTCTCTCTGTCTCTGTCTCTGTCTCTCTCTCTCTCTCTCTCTCTCTCTCTCTCTCTCTCTCTCTCTCTCTCTCTCTCTCTCTCTCTCTCTCTCTCTCTCTCTCTCTCTCTATCCCTCCCTATCCCTCTATCCTCCCTTCCTCTCTCTCATCTATCCTCTCTCTTCCCTTCTTTCCATCTCTTAATTTCTCCCTCTCTCCCTTCATTGCTCTTCAGTTCAATTCAATTACATTCAAAAGGCTTTAATGGCATGTGAATTATATGTTTACATTGCCAAAGCAAGTGAAATAGATAATAAATAAAAGTGAAATAAACAACAAAAAATGAACAGTAAACATTACACTCACACATGTTTCAAAAGAATAGAGACATTTCAAATATCATATTACGTCTTTGTACAGTGTTATAATCATGTGTAAACAGTTAAAGACTTAAATGTAAATGTAAATGTTAAAGTACAAAAGGAAAAATAAATAAACATAAATATGGGTTGTATTTACAATGGTGTTTGTTCATCACTGGTTGCCCTTTTTGTGTGGCAACAGGTCACAAATCTTTCCCCCTCTCTCTCCCTTAATCTCCCTTACCCTGTTCAGAAGAGCATGCATCACTTTCAAATTCATGACAATGAATGAGCTCTATCCTGTAAACTCTACATCAGTTGGCCCTGGATTGAGTGTGTGATGTCTCATTCCACATGTTACCAATTTCAACCTCTTGGCTGTGCTCCAACATTGTGTATGCTGGAATCATTTCTTTAACCCACATCAACCTGCTCATGTCTTTCTAGTGATACAAATATTTTTGCAATAATCTATTTTTCTGTAGTGAATTGGAACTGCTGATATTATTTACTAAAATGATGAATTGATTGATACACACTTTTGCATGACCTGAAGTAGGCTAGCCTACTTTTACTCCAGCTTTGTTACAGCAATTAGAATAACAAATACATTCATATTTTATTTGTCACACATACACATGGTTAGCAGATGTTAATGCGAGTGTAGCTTTGTTACAGCAATTAGAATAGGTTCTTATGTATGTCTGCTATGCTAGTATAGCCCACCCATATGGGAATTAATAAATTAACTTCAAACACCATAGATAGACCGCAATGCATCACGTTTTCCTTGGTGCGATCTGAACACTTTGGTTGCGCAAAGAACTGTGTATTTTCAACACAAGGTGGCGACACATCGAGCACTAATCAGAGCCAGATGGCTCGTGCGAGACGAGCCGCTCAGACAGACGTTTTGTGAGCGTGCGCTCAGAGCGGGAAAGAAGGCAGTGGGACTCCGGCGGTCAGAGAGAGGAGACAGGGAAAGAAGACAGTGAGACTCCGGCGGTCAGAGAGAGGAGACAGGGAAAGAAGACAGTGAGACTCCGGCGGTCAGAGAGAGGAGACAGGGCAAGAAGACAGTGGGACTCCGGCGGTCAGAGAGAGGAGACAGGGAAAGAAGACAGTGGGACTCCGGCGGTCAGAGAGAGGAGACAGGGAAAGAAGACAGTGGGACTCCGGCGGTCAGAGAGAGGAGACAGGAAAAGAGAGAGAACTTCGTGCGTTCTACTACACACAGTCACAGGATAAGGACGAGTGCGTAGACAGTTATTATAGACATTTTTGGGTGTCTTCTTTTTAAATCAACGTTTGCACGTGAGATTACGGTTGTAGTGGGTGTAAAGGAACTAGAAAAGCATCGGAGGAATGTATCCAGCTCGAGCAACAGTGACCCACCGTCCCCCGAGATGTCAGCTCCACATTATCCGAACCATCGTGCTACTCCTGGCTGTCCTAGAGATGACTGCGACACGTAAGAATGTGACTTTATTACACTGTTACAATGTCATATTATCTGAAACACACGCAAATTTGAATGCCATGCATTTTCATATTTGATGCCATTCGTATGGTGATACATAGGCTATTGGTCACTAGCCTATCGATTTATTCGATTGACGTGTCTATGCAAAATGTTTCCTTTCCTCATTTTATTTGTTTCCCCTCCCGTTAATAAAACAAAATTCAGATGGTTACATGGACATTCAATTCGTTGTTTTCTTGGACTTCGAAATAGGCTACTTGGTTCCACATACTATCTTCATTGATCAAGTATTGTTTACCGCCAAGTCGTTTATATTTTAAACAAAGCCAATTGAAACATTGATTTATAATCTCCAGTATATTGAAATACAAAAGGACTCTTCTTCTCCAGACATGATGAAGAGGATAACTATCTCAGTCCCAGCTGGAAGTCCATTTTGAGTGTCGATCCATTTGTGATTTAAAGCAAACTCAGCAATACAATGCTGACTGATGCTGAGAGTAATGAAGTTTTTCGAAAGGGAAGAAAATGTCTTTGTTGGAACAGACTCACTCCGTCAGAAATGTAAGGCTAACCACTGTAGTCAAATAACAAACAGTAGCCTAGCTAGACTTGTCGTGTGTCTAAAAGTATTGTCTTGCAACGTTGTCTTCTACAATCTCTATAGGCCTAGTACCTTGTCCTGCACACACTGGCAGTGAGGAAGTTAATTGATATATCATGTTGTTTACATTTCTGTCACAACAGTTGTGATTTCAGGGACATAAAGTGACTTTATAGCTAATAATATCCTTTCACTAAGTCATCACAAAGGCAAACAATCACTCTCCTCCCCACACTTAACCTGTGAAAGGTTATAAACATCCTGTGGCTTTATATAAGCTTTATAACAGCTGTCTAGCGGAGGCAGGTGCCCAGATGGTGTCAAGTAGTTTCCATTAGGGCCCGGAAATTGCCAGGGACCTCACAATATAATACTATCACGATACTTAGGTGCCGATGTATTGCGATTCTAACGATCCTCGTGATTCTGTATGTGTTGCTATTCAATACTGTGATTTTATTGTGATTTGATGTTGTTCACCATATGTCTGCTGCAGAGGGACAAGAGAGCCAGGACACTAAGAGTGTTGATCAGTCATGGAAATACAAGTGCTAAAAACAAATTGTCCCCCTATTTAAAAAGTGCAGTTACAGCCAACTAACGCAAAAATAATATTGCAATATTGTCAATATGATACATTGTTTCCCCTAGGATTTTTTTCCGCAGCGGTGGCAAAGTTATTGTGGGGTGTGGGGGCTCAGTGGGCATGTGGGCATGGCCAATGGCGTGAACAATTTTAGAGGCCCTCCTCTTGGCCACAGATTTAGCTGTTTTGAAGTTAATTTCCTGCAATTCTACACATGACACATGACATGGGGCTGAGAGAAAATGTGCAGTTTTAAAGCTAATTGTTCTTATGCTATCTGAGTGACTCATTTTAGATTGTCCCTGTCTGTTTAGTTTTTATTTTGGTGGTTGTTAGTTCTCAAAGATGATCTATGAAAGGTCAGGTTTTAGTAATTTTTAAAATTTAATTTAGTATTATTTTTACTCCCCAATTTCATAGTTTCCAATTGTTAGTAGTTACTGTCTTGTCTCATCGCTACAACTCCCGTACGGGCTCGGGAGAGACGAAGGTCGAAAGTCATGTGTCCTCCAAAACACAACCCAACCAAGCCGTACTGCTTCTTAACACAGCGAACATCCAATCCGGAAGCCAGCCGCACCAATGTGTCGGAGGAAACACTGTGCACCTAGTGACCTGATCAGCTTGCACTGTGCCCGGCCCAACAGGAGTCTCTAGTGCGCGATGAGACAAGGATATCCCTACCGGCCAAACCCTCCCTAACCTGGATGATGCTAGGCCAATTGTGTGTCGCCCAATGGACCTCCCGGTCGCGGCCGGCTGCGACAGAGCCTGGGCTCGAACCCAGAGTCTCTGGTGGCACAGCTAGCACTGCGATGCAGTGCCTTAGACCACTGCGCCACCCGGGAGGCCCCTGGTTTTAGTAATTTAAGTTTTCACTGAAAATGTTTTACTATCCCATTTTTTTATCATATTTTTTTTTTGGTGGAAGCAACGATTTAGCAGCGGCGGCCCGCCACTGTTAAATGAATATAGGGGAAACACTGCGATACGATGCAATATATCGTCAAAAATAATATCTGATATGTAACTATCGATTTTATTTCCCCATCACTAGTTTCCACAGTTTAAAAGTTTGGAAGAGACGTGCTGTCATTGGGCAATTTTGGTTTGACCTCTTGTGAATTGAATAGGATTTTAGTTTGTTACCCAGTTTGTCTATGTGTTATTAATTGCCTGCTAGAGGATGTGTCTAGGTTTGTTTGGATTACACCAGTCCTCCCTATTGGATTGGTATATTATTTACAAAGGTTGGAGGAGGCAGTAAGGCCATATTCTGACATGCCACTCTCTTAGACTAGTGTCAGGAGCCAGGAATGGTAATCCAAGACACATGACTGGATGAGTTATGTGTTCATCAAATAGGATTTTTTGATAGAACAGGAAAAGGGGGGATCAAACCCTCGTAACCATTTCATATCTCCACTTCTTCAGCAGACTGGAAAAGGGGAGTGGAAAGAAACACATTCTCAATCTGCCATGATACAGAGTCTCTTACATGTCATAACAGTCAGAGGGCTATCAATCATTTGGGTGGAACTGCCTCGGGTACAGATTTCAACAAGACAGAACTGTTGACACTAAAGGCACTTTGCCTCTGAAAAGCCCTGTCTGGACTGCAGTCTCTGTCTCTTGCAGGAGGCCTCCTGTCCTCTTCCTCAGCTCTGATAGCTGAGCTCTTAGCCCCCTCTTCTCTCTCTCCTCCTAATGCATGGTACTGTAACTCAGCCATCCATTGCTGTATCTTTAAAAGCCTTCTCAGACGTTCAGGAATGTGAAGGAACTATATGTGTGAAACAGATGTAATGGTTGTAGTGTATGTACATGTGTGTGTGTGTGTTTGGGGTGTGTGTGTGTGTATGTGTGTGTGTGCCTTCGCCTGCGTGTGTGTGTGTGTTTTGTGACAGTTTTGGTCCAGTGTGAAGCATCTGGAAAGATAATAAAGTCACACACCTTCTATGAATCAGTCCTCAGTCATAAATCATACACTTCTCAGCTGGTCCCTCGTTACTTTCAAACAACAGTGTGTAAAACATGTCATGCATTAGCAATTACCTACTTACCTTTTGTTATTCACATCATATGTTTGCCAAATTTATATGGCTGTATTGCTCAACATGCACCATGTTTTGAAGATGATGTCTTGTCTTGGCTAATTGTTTAAGTGGTGGTTACTTACAGTAATAGATGGCTATACAATTCTTACTCAGTTATTATTTCGTGCAGTGTTACATTAAACGGATGGTCAGATATGAGAAGCAGAAATATGAACTTGAATGCACTATCAGGCATCCATTTTTAATTTAATTTGTTTACCCTCCCCACTGGGAACTCACTGGTTGAATCAACGTTGTTTCTGCATAATTTCAATGAAATTACGTTGAACCAACGTGGAATAGATGTTGAATTGACGTCTGTGCCCAGTGGGTCTCCTCAAGTTGTGGTTGTTGTGTGTTTGGGTTTGTAGTGTAACAACTGGCAGCAGCAGTAGAGCTACTGATTACTTTCATTACTGACTTCCGCTTGTGTTTCCCAGCGCAATGATATCATTGAATCAAATCAAATTGTATTTGTCACATGCGCCAAAAACAACAGGTTTATAGATCTTACCGTGAAATGCTTACTTATAAGCCCTTAACCTACAATGCAGTTCAAGAAATAGAGTTAAGAAAATATTTACTAACTAAACTAAAGACTGTAAAGAAAATGAGATCACAAGTGTTTCCTATCGATCTTTGATAGCATACCAGTGGCACTATTATTCCCGTAGACTGGCAACCAGGTATGTTAGGCTACTACTGAAAATACTATCCAGTAGCCTAATTTAGTGAAGGAAAAAAACACAATTGTGGGTGGTTTTAATCCCAAATCTTTGTCAAATGTGGGTGGTTGTGCAAAATAACCCAGAGGTTTGTTTCTTAGATATTAGATTGTGATAAATAGGTTCTGTAAATTGCAATAGATTGCAGTTTTACTGTAAGTTATTCCTTCTTACAACCGCATGATATTTTCATCTTAAAGCCTTCTATGAAACAACCCCCACAGAAAGCTACGCCTAGTGTTTGTCTGGTTGGGAGTCTTGACTCTTGGGAGACTATGATTCATTGAGGCTAAACATTGTTCACTCTCATGTCATATCCTCATTTGGTCTCTGCTCTCTCTGGGCTAGAGAGAGGGTTTGATCAAGTTTCTCCCCTGCGATCTGAAGCCAAGCATGGAAACCCCTTTCCTGCAATTACTGTCTGACTGCACTGCACAGTGGAGGTGAGGGCATGGCAGAGAGAACATCTCCTCTGGATATCTATGGACTCAAAGAGTGGTTGGCTTTTTGCTGTAGATTAAGAAGCATCATCTTGGACATATTCTTTAGAGCTCGTAGTGGAGCTAAGGGCCTAACTTCCTTTACTTGTCTCAACAATTAGCCTAAATAATCAGTTCTTTGATAGAAGAACGAAACTCATTATTTAAGTAAAGTGTGCATCAATGCACCTCATGGGTTGTGTAGGCTATGCACTAATGTAGGTATTAAGAAATGCCTTGTAGTAATAAGAGATATACATTTTTACTTTTTAAATTACAATTTTCCTCGCTTAGTAGCATTTATCCAGGTTAAAACGTGGGGACCATGCTATATTTAATTTCACAGGAGTGGGAATGAAACATTACTTTTTAAATTCAGCTGTAAATGTGTCAGTGTAAATCTCTAAAACCTGTTTGCATTGCTTTCAGAACTTATGGTACCCCGTCGCATGCAGACTGGTAAATCTCTCACCGCCCACAATTAGGCCTTTGTACATTGCCACGCTGTCTTAGAGCTGATAAATACCCACTCTTAGCGGGCTTTTAAAAAATAAATAAATAAATGCTGATTATCAGTCAAGAGAGGATTGTGACAGGCAGTGTCACATTTCTCTCCATGAAGAAAGGCTTTAATTCAGAATTTCCCACAGCATCATATCCATCTTGGAACATTTCACTCATAAATGCTTCCCCAGAGCAGAGGAGAGGGGAGGAGTGATGAGAGGAGAGGAGAGGAGAGGAGAAAAGAGCAGAGGAGAGCAGAGGAGAAGAGAGGAGAGGAGAGAAGAAAAGAGCAGAGGAGAGCAGAAGAGAGGAGAGTGGAGGAGAGCAGAGCAGAGGAGAGGAGAGGAGAAAAGAGGAGAGGAGAGGAGAAAAGAGCAGAGCAGAGGAGAGGAGAGCAGAGGAGAGCAGAGGAGAGCAGAGGAGAGCGGAGGAGAGGAGAGGAGAGCGGAGGAGAGAAGAGAGGAAAAGAAAAGAGCAGAGGAGAGGAGAGCAGAGCAGAGCAGAGGAGAGCAGAGGAGAGCAGAGGAGAGGAGAGGAGAGGAGAGCAGAGGAGAGGAGAGGAGAGGAGAGGAGAGGAGAGGAGAGGAGAGAAGAGAGGAAAAGAAAAGAGCAGAGGAGAGGAGAGGAGAGCAGAGCAGAGCAGAGGAGAGCAGAGGAGAGGAGAGGAGAGGAGAGGAGAGCGGAGGGAGAGGAGAGGAGAGGAGAGGAGAGCAGAGGAGAGGAGAGAAGAGAGGAAAAGAAAAGAGCAGAGGAGAGGAGAGCAGAGCAGAGGAGAGCAGAGGAGAGGAGAGGAGAGGAGAGCGGAGGAGAGGAGAGAAGAGAGGAAAAGAAAAGAGCAGAGGAGAGGAGAGCAGAGCAGAGCAGAGGAGAGCAGAGCAGAGGAGAGGAGAGGAGAGGAGAGGAGAGCAGAGGAGAGCAGAGGAGAGCGGAGGAGAGGAGAGGAGAGCGGAGGAGAGGAGAGAAGAGAGGAAAAGAAAAGAGCAGAGGAGAGGAGAGCAGAGCAGAGCAGAGGAGAGGAGAGCAGAGCAGAGCAGAGGAGAGCAGAGGAGAGCAGAGGAGAGGAGAGGAGAGGAGAGCGGAGGAGAGCGGAGGAGAGCGGAGGAGAGGAGAGCAGAGGAGAGGAGAGCATAGGAGAGGAGAGGGGAGAGGAGAGGAGAGGAGAGGAGAGGAGAGGAGAGGAGAGGAGAGGGTGGAGAGCAGAGGAGAGGAGAGCATAGGAGAGTAGAGGGGAGAGGAGAGGAGAGGAGAGGAGAGGAGAGGAGAGGAGAGGAGAGGAGTGCAGAAGAGAGCAGTAGAGAGCAGAGGGGAGGAGAGGAGAGCATAGGAGAGGAGAGGAGAGGAGAAGGGGTAGAGAGAGAGAGAGAGGAGGAGATAGGAGAGGAGAGGAGAAGGGGCAGAGAGAGAGAGGAGGAGATAGGAGAGGAGAGGAGAAGGGGCAGAGAGAGAGAAGAGGAGATAGGAGAGGAGAGGAGAGCAAAGGAGAGGAGAGGAGAAAAGAGCGGAGGATAGCAAAGGAGAGGAGAGCAGAGGAGAGGAGAGCATAGGAGAGTAGAGGGGAGAGGAGAGGAGTGGAGAGCAGAGGAGTGGAGAGCAGAGGAGAGGAGAGCGGATGAGAGCAAAGGAGAGGAGAGGAGAAAAGAGGAGAGGAGTGCAAAAGAGAGCAGTAGAGAGCAGAGGGGAGGAGAGGAGAGGAGAGCAGAGGAGAGGAGAGGAAAGCAGAGTAGAGGGGAGAGGAGAAAAGAGGAGAGGAGCGCAGAAGAGAGCAGTAGAGAGCAGAGGGGAGGAGAGGAGAGCGGAGGAGAGGAGAGCGGAGGAGAGGAGAGCAGAGGAGGGTAGAGACAGAACAGATGAGAGCAGAGGAGGGTAGAGACAGAACAGAGAAGAGCAGAGGAGGTTAGAGACAGAACAGAGGAGAGCAGAGGAGGGTAGAGACAGAACAGAGGAGAGCAGAGGAGGGTAGAGACAGAACAGAGGAGAGCAGAGGAGGGTAGAGACAGAACAGATGAGAGCAGAGGAGGGTAGAGACAGAACAGAGAAGAGCAGAGGAGGGTAGAGACAGAACAGAGAAGAGCAGAGGAGGGTAGAGACAGAACAGAGGAGAGCAGAGGAGGGTAGAGACAGAACAGAGGAGAGCAGAGGAGGGTAGAGACAGAACAGATGAGAGCAGAGGAGGGTAGAGACAGAACAGAGAAGAGCAGAGGAGGGTAGAGACAGAACAGAGGAGAGCAGAGGAGGGTAGAGACAGAACAGAGGAGAGCAGAGGAGGGTAGAGACAGAACAGAGGAGAGCAGAGGAGGGTAGAGACAGAACAGAGGAGAGCAGAGGAGGTTAGAGACAGAACAGAGGAGAGCAGAGGAGGGTAGAGACAGAACAGAGGAGAGCAGAGGAGGGTAGAGACAGAACAGAGGAGAGCAGAGGAGGGTAGAGACAGAACAGAGGAGAGCAGAGGAGAGCCAGAGCAGAGGAGAGTAGAGAGCAGCGGTGTTGGTGACTGGTGATGGGGTTAATGTTGAACCACACATTGGCCTTGGCTGGCTGGCTGGCTGGCTCATATATCTGATAAACGGTCTGTCTGAGGAAAGGTAGCCAGGCCCCTCACTGCCACCCATGACATCAGGGCTTTGGATGGGGAAGCCTTGGCACTTGGCAGGCACCCGCTGCGCCACTCCTAGCCGTTAAACTAAAATCATACCAGGATCACTCTCCTTCTGTCTCACCCCCCGCCCCTCAATTCAATTTCAATTTAAGGGCTTTGTTGGCATGGGAAACATGTTAACATTGCCAAAGCAAGTTGAAGTGGATGATATACAAAAGTGAAATAAACATATAAAATGTACAGTGTAAACTCATAGAAGTTCCAAAAGAATAAAGAGAATAAAGCCTCTTTCTTTCTCTCCCACCCCCCTTTCTCTATCTCTCTCTCTCACTCTCTCTCTCTCTCTCTCTCTCTATATATATATATATATATATTTTAAATTATCTTTCTTCTTTCCAAACTCATCCCAGGATCACTCTCTTGCTGTCTCTATTTCTCTTTTCTTTCTCTTTCAAATCAATTCAAAGTTTATTTGACACGTGCGCCGAATACAGTGAAATTCTTACTTACAGGCTCTAACCAATATTGCAAAAAAGGTATTAGGTGAACAATAGGTAAGTAAAGAATAAAAAATAACAGTAAAAATACAGTGAAAAATAACAGTAGCGAGGCTATAACAGCAGCAAGGCTACATACAGACACCGGTTAGTTGGGCTGATTGAGGTAGTATGTACATGTAGATATGGTTAAAGTGACTATGCATATATAATGAACAGAGAGTATCTGTATGGTAAAAGAAGGGTTGGCGGGTGGTGGGACACAATGCAGATAGCCCGGTTAGCCAATGTGCGGGAACACTGGTTGGTCGGGCCAATTGAGCTAGTATGTACATGAATGTATAGTTAAAGTGACTATGCATATATGATATATGATAAACAGAGAGTAGCAGCAGCGTAAAAGAGGGGTTGGGGGGGGCACACAGTGCAAATAGTCCAGGTAGTCATTTTATTACCTGTTCAGGAGTCTTATGGCTTGGGGGTAAAAATTGTTGAGAAGCCTTTTTGTCCTAGACTTGGCACTCCGGTATCGCTTGCCATGCGGTAGTAGAGAGAACAGTCTATGACTGGGGTGGCTGGGGTCTTTGACAATTTTTAGGGCCTTCCTCTGACACCGCCTGGTGTAGAGGTCCTGGATGGCAGGCAGCTTAACACCAGTGATGTGCTGGGCCGTACTCACTACGCTCTGTAGTGCCTTGCGGTCGGAGGCCGAGCAATTGCCGTACCAGGCAGTGATGCAACCAGTCAGGATGCTCTCGATGTTGCAGCTGTAGAACCTTTTGAGGATCTCAGGACCCATGCCAAATCTTTTTCGTTTCCTGAGGGGGAATAGGCTTTGTCGTGTCCTCTTCATGAGTTTCTTGGTGTGTTTGGACCATTCTAGTTTGTTGGTGATGTGGGCACCAAGGAACTTGAAGCTCTCAATCTGCTCCACTACAGCCCAGTCGATGAGAATGGGGACGTGCTCGGTCCACAATCATCTCCTTAGTCTTGGTTACCCTGAGGGATAGGTTGTTATTCTGGCACCACCCGGCCAGGTCTCTGACCTCCTCCCTATAGGCTGTCTCGTCATTGTCGGTGATCAGGCCTACCACTGTTGTGTCTTCTGCAAACTTAATGATGGTGTTGGAGTCGTGCCTGGACCTGCAGTCGTGGGTGAACAGAGAGTACAGGAGGGGAATGAGCACGCACCCCTGGGGAGCTCCAGTGTTGAGGATCAGCGTGGCAGATATGTTGCTACCTACCCTCACCACGTGGGGGCGGCCCATCAGGAAGTCCAGGATCCAGTTGCAGAGGCAGGTCTTTAGTCCAAGGATCCTTAGCTTAGTGATGAGCTTTGAGGGTACTCTGATGTTGAACGCTGAGTTGTAGTCAATGAATAGCATTCTCACATAGGTGTTCCTTTTGTCCAGGTGGGAAAGGGCAGTGTAGAGTGCAATAGAGATTGCATCATCTGTAGATCTGTTTGAGCGGTATGCAAATTGGAGTGGGTCTAGGGTTTCTGGGATAATGGTGTTGATGTGAACCATTACCAGCCTTTCAATGCTCTTCATGGCTACGGACGTGAGTGCTACAAGTCTGTAGTCATTTAGGCAGGCTGCCTTCGTGTTCTTGGGCACAGGGACTATGGTGGTCCGCTACCGCTACATGTTGATAGAAATGAGGTAGAATTGATTTAAGTTTCCCTGCATTAAAGTCTCTGACCACTAGGAGCGCTGCCTTTGGGTGAGTGGTTTCCTGTTTGCTTATTTCCTTATACAGCTGACTGAGTGTGGTCTTAGTGCCAGCATCTGTCTGTGGTGGTCAATAAACAGCCACAAAAAGTATAGCTGAAAATTCCCTAGGCAAGTAGTGTGGCCTGCAATTTATCACAATATCCTCTACTTCAGGCGAGCAAAATCTGGAGAGTTCCTTAGATTTCGTGCACCAGCTGTTGTTTACAAATATGCACAGACCACCCCCGTCTTACTGGAGAGTGTGTTGTTCTATCCTCCCTGTGCAGCGTATATCCCACTAGCTGAATATCCATGTCGTCATTCAGCCACGATTCCGTGAAACATAGGATATTACAGTTTTTTATGTCCGTTGCTAGGATATTAGTGATCATACCTCGTCTAATTTATTGTCCAATGATTGCATTTTGGCAAGTAATATTGACTGCAACGGCAGCTTTCCCACTCGCCTTCGGCAGATCCTAACGAGGCATCCCGCTCGGTGTCCTTTGTGCCTGCATCTCTTCCACTTGCAAATAATTGGGATGTTGGCCTTGTCGGGTGTTTGGAGTATGTCCTGTGCGTCCTGCTTACTGAAGAAAAAACCTTTGTCTAATCCGAGGTGAGTGATCGCTGTCCTGATATCCAGAAGCTAAAAAAAACCCACATAATAGCACAATTGGTTGGGAGCACGGGAAACTGCTGCCATTTCTTCCGGTGCCATTTTGCCATCACTCCATCTTTCTCTTTTTGTCTTTAATTTCTGTCCCTCTCCTTCATGGTGTAGCAGCCCTACTGTACCTGACTCGTGTAGTACTGTACCTGACTCGTGTAGTACTGTACCTGACTCGTGTAGTACTGTACCTGACTCGTGTAGTACTGTATCTGACTCTTGTAGTGTTCAGTTTGGCCATGGATCCACGCTTGGCTGCTGTTATCTGAGTTGACTGACAGGCTGTTCTTGGCATGGCTGTGTGTGTTTACTCACTGAGTTCTGAGTGAGAGGAAAAAGGCAGAAAGGAATGGTTGTTCAGCGACAGCTTTGGGCTTTCCCAATCCAGCTTCTGTTCTGTTCTCTCCCCTACCTCAGACCTTCTGCTGGGGGCTGTGAAAACCACTGAACCATCAGTTTATTCCCATGAATTAGAAATGTGTTACAAGGCCTCACTTTATATTGATTAATAGCATATACTGTATCAAACCACAAAGGTTTCACACTATGGTAGAATCCTGTTTTTTAAGCATTTGTCATGATTCTGTGGTAATGTTCTCGATTTATGCTGAAAGGTCATGTTTATTTCCCTCTTGACAGCTCTTACTCTCTCTCTTTATTTCTGTTTTTCCCTTTGTCTTTCTCTTTATCTCGCTCTTTCTCCCCCCATCTCTCTCTCTCTCTCTCTCTCTCTCTCTCTCTCTCTCTCTCTCTCTCTCTCTCTCACACATGTTGAGTCGAGGTAGCACTCTCCTCTCTACAGGTGTTTCTGATGAGAATAGCGTCTGTCCAACTAACTTCCCATGAACACTCTGTGCTAAAACAGGCCAGATTGCAGGAAATGTAATTTTACGGGCGTCTAATGATTTGTTTTGGTTACGGAGCTATGTTAGGGCAACGTTTCCTTATTGACCATGTTTCCCTATTGCCACATTCTCTGAGAGCAGAGGGGGGGGACGTAGGGGTACGAGGGCAAAGTTGATTTGGAGGTACACTGTACTATACCTTTTTTGGTGCTTTTTTGTTCTATATAAAGCTAGTATCCTGACATGACAAAGTAGATTCAAGACTTAAAATGTGAAGCCGACTTTGCAGACTGTGTGTGTCTGAGTGTGTCTATGTCCCTGTGTGTGTCTCTCTCTCCTAGCCCTAGATGTATGGCTGTCTGGGTTCATTGCGAGGCTAGAGTCTAAACATGCATGACCCTGCTTGGCCTCCACATTAAGCTGTTTAGGAATTCTCCACCTCTATTCACCCCTGTTTGTTTAACATACAAAAGTGTGTTTAACTCTCCTTCTTTATTGGTTGGTAATTACTATCAGTAGCCATAGAAACTATAATCCCGTTGTAGTCTGAAGTCTAGGAATTCTCCTCTCTTTGAAGATTAGTTCTTTTAAAGAGGGTTAGGTCTAAGCCAGTGGTTGAACAAGCCGACTCTGGACACCGAATGCACCATGTACTTTATGCTTTTGCAGATCTATGAGACATTTATAACGGTATTGGGAAAGTCTAGGCCGTTCTTATCCCACTGTTCTGGAATGATAATTGATGCTTGGTCGATTTGTTTTGCTTCTGTGCATCAAAGGAGGGATGACCAATGTTGCGTCATGAGTAATCTGCCTCTGTCTTGGGACACTCTGCTGTAGACTCTTAACCCA
This sequence comes from Oncorhynchus keta, assembly GCF_023373465.1. NCBI lineage: Eukaryota > Metazoa > Chordata > Actinopteri > Salmoniformes > Salmonidae > Oncorhynchus > Oncorhynchus keta. Next base: position 83,720,396 of record NC_068421.1, on the reverse strand, counting down.
TCAAATGAGCATTGATTGGAAGAAGTCAGTTGAATATTTGGTTGTGAAACAAATATAGAGTATTAATTTACTGACTGAGTCCCTTTGGAAGAGAGGAAGGGAAGGGGAAAATTGTGGTAGGAGAGAACACAGGAGACCAGTGATAGCCGGGCAGTGGCACACATTTCAGAATATGTTTCAAATAAACGCCGGATCTAAATGAATTGTTTACGAGGTTACCATGAATTACCATGAATTGTTTACGAGGTTTAATGTTTGATTTGTTGCATTAAATAATTCAGTAATATGACTCAAAAAAAATATGGTAATCATCCATTTTTATTACAGGTTGACCGATTAATCGGCGTGGGCGATTAATTAGGTCTGATTTCAAGTTTTTATAACAAACGGTAATTAGCATTTTTGGATGCCGATTATGGCCGATTATGGCCGATTACATTGCACTCCACGAGTAGACTGCGTGGCAGGCTGACCACCTGTTATGCCAGTGCAGCATTGTGCCAAGGTAAGTTGCTAGCTAGCATTAAACTTATCTGATCAAAAACAATCAATTTTAACATAATCACTAGTTGATGATATTACTAGTTTAACTAGCTTGTCCTGCGTTGCAAATAATCAATGCGATGCCTGTTAATTTATCATCGAATCACAGCCTACTTCACCAAACGGTGGATGATTTAACAAGCGCATTCGTGAAAAAAGCACTGTCGTTGCACCAATGTACCTAACCATAAATATCAATGCCTTTCGTAAAATCAATACACAAGTATATATTTTTTTACCTGCATATTTCATTGAAAGAAATTAATGTTAGCAGGTAATATTAACTAGGGAAATTGTGTCACGTCTCTTGCGTTCTGTGCAAGCAGAGTCAGGGTATATTTAGCAGTTTGGGCCGCCTGGCTCGTATCGAACTGTGTGAAGACCATTTCTTCATGACAATTAATTTCCCAGAATTTTACATAATTATGACATAGCATTGAAGGTTGTGCAATGTAACAGCAATATTTAGACTTAGGGATGCCACCCGTTCGATAAAATACGGAACGGTTCCGTATTTCACTGAAAGAATAAACGTTTTGTTTTCTAAATGATAGTTTACGTATTTGACAATATTAATGACCTAAGGCTCGTATTTCTGTGTGTTTATTATATTAGAATTAAGTCTATGATTTGATATTTGATAGAGTAGTCTGACTGAGCGGTGGTAGGCAGCAGCAGGCTCTTAAGCATTCATTCAAACAGCACTTTCCTGCGTTTGCCATCAGCTCTTCGCGATGCTTGAAGCATTGAGCTGTTTATGACTTCAAGCCTATCAACTCCCGAGATTAGACTGGCAATATTATAGTGCCTATAAGAACATCCAGTAGTCAAAGGTATATGAAATACAAATGTTATAGAGAGAAATAGTCCTATAATTCATATAATAACTACAACCTAAAACTTCTTAACTGGGAATATTGAAGACTCATGTTAAAAGGAACCACCAGCTTTCATATGTTCTCCTGTTCTGAGCAAGGACCTTAAACGTTAGCTTTTTTACATGGCACATATTGCACTTTTACTTTCTTCTCCAACATTTTGTTTTTGCATTATTTAAACCAAATTGAACATGTTTCATTATTTATTTGAGACTAAATTGATTTTATTGATGTATTATATTAAGTTAAAATAAAAGTGTTCATTCATTATTGTTGTAATTTTCATTATTACAAAATATATATAAAAATTGTCTGATTAATCGGTATCTGCTTTTTTTGGTCCTCCAATAATCGTTATCGGCATCGAAAAATCACAATCGGTCGACCTCTAGTTTTTATCGCTAGTAAGAAACTGCTAGCCATTAGCTGCTAACGGCTAGCTACAGTAACTGGCAAGCACAAAACAGTCAACAACTTTGTGAGTACAGATCCCCAGAAATCAATCAATTGCCCTCGAAAGTAAGAACTGCCGAAAAAGCACAGTCAAAGATGATAATAATTATTCTGTCAAGAAAGTCCATTTTTTTTTCCTAAATAGTGGCATACTAAGACAAACGAAATGTAACACAGTGTATAAATGATAACACTTTACTGCAGGAAAAGATGACATTGATTAAAATGTTGGAAGTGAATGCTGGAGTTAAACAATTAACTATGCAAATGAGCAAAAGTTGTGTGTATTAAGGAAATAGACGCCTGGCTCAAATAGAAGCCTGTCTCTAATAAGCGCCTGTTGTGTTCAGGGATTTAAGCAATTAAACTCCCGGGCTATTAATTGAAGTTTTACAGTAAGTGAATTCCAAATAAGAAGTGGTTTTCAAACATCAAATATACAATGAATTCAAACTCACAGCCTCCGTGCTGCATTCAGACAGACATGAGCAGGACACAACCTGTTCGTATAGGCTCAGCCATCGTCACATTGTTCCCATCAGTGGCTAACAATTAGACAGCAGTCCCTGTTTGCTCAGCCACTACATTCAGAAACAAGGGGCTTGTGGAGCTCTAACTACTGATTGAGTGGGTTGTAAGACTGACTGGGGTGGCATGGCATTTTGAGCCTGCCTGTGTGTGTAGCAGGAGTCTCCACTAGGCTAGAGCAGACAAGGGTCTATTTTGACGATTTCAACTTTTTCTCTGACTCCCCCTCTCTCTCCATACTCCCCTCTCCCACTCTCTCCATACTCCCCTCTCCCTCTCCCTCTCTCTCTCCATACTCCCCTCTCCCACTCTCTCCATACTCCCCTCTCCCTCTCTCTCCATACTCCCCTCTCTCTCCATACTCCCCTCTCCCACACTCCCCTCTCCCTCTCTCTCCATACACCCCTCTCCCTCCATACTCCCCTCTCCCACTCTCTCCATACTCCCCTCTCCCTCTCTCTCCACACTCCCCTCTCTCTCTCCATACACCCCTCTCCCTCCATACTCCCCTCTCCCAATACACCCCTCTTCCACTCTCTCCATATTCCCCTCTCCCTCTCTCTCTCCATACTCTCCATACTCCCCTCTGCCTCTCTCTCTCCATACTCCCCTCTATCACTCTCTCCATACTCCCCTCTCCCAATACACCCCTCTTCCACTCTCTCCATATTCCCCTCTCCCTCTCTCTCTCCATACTCTCCTCTCCCATTCTCTCTCCATACTCCCCTCTGCCTCTCTCTCTCTCCATACTCCTCTCCCCCTCTCTCCCTGTCCTCTGCTCTCTGGTGAGTAGAGATAACTTTGTGACCAAGGAATCCACTAATAAAAGGCTAAAATTGGTTCATTCTGAGTGATCATTATCCAAGGTCTCAGCGGTGGCCCACGAAGACTCTGCCCAAGTATGTGCTGACAGATGGGAACCAATGCTGATATACAGTGTAGGGCCAGGACAGGGCTGGAACAGGCTGGACCAGACTGGGACCAGGCTGAGATCCAAGCCTACTAACAGAGAGAAGACTTAGGGAGTTAGAGCTCTCTCTGCACCCCCCCCCCCCAACCTCTTTGAAAACGCCCTCAAACCTGGGAAAGAGATCTCACCCACCTCAATGTCCCCTGCGTAGTCACAAAGGCTTTACAAAGGATGGAAGCTCTTCCGACTTGATGTGCTAACCAGTGAGTGAACATTTTGAAGGGGAGCCTTGATTTCTCCATTTGTCTGTCCATTCTCAAAGATTTTGACTTGAGACAAGATCCACTTAAGATGGATGTGTTAACCAGAATACAGTATACTGGCTGGATGTGTTAACCAGAATACAGTATACTGGCTGGATGTGTTAACCAGAATACAGTATACTGGCTGGATGTGTTAACCAGAATACAGTGTCTGATTGCTAATGGAAAGGTATGGACTGGTCATAGAATCTGACTTATATTGGATCCTTTGGTCTGGAGGTTCTGGATTGTGAGTAGACAGACTGAGTACCCAAAATCTGAGTACCCATAATCAGAGTACACACAATCAGAGTACCCACAAACTGAGTACCCACAATCAGAGTACTCACACTTGGAGTATCCACAATCTGAGTACCCACAATCAGAGTACCCACAATCTGAGTGGCATGTGTTTGTGAGGGAGTGCATGTGTGTTTGTGTGTGTGCAAGCGGGAGGTCGTGCCTGTGTGTGTATATGTGAGCCAAACCAGTGTATGATAAGTACACCCTATAGTTCAGAAGAGCTCTCTCCCTCCCATATGGATGAAGGATGTAACAGGGACTCTGTGTTAACCCCCTGCCGGAGGAGGAAAGGAATCTCCGCTCGGCGAGGCCGGTCCGGGAACGCTTCAGATCCACCAGGAATTCCACCAGCAATGGCCTCCACGGAATCTCTCAGAGATTGATACAAATCTGTTTAGGCGAAAATAGAGTTTTCCCATTGGAGCGGCCTTTTTCATATTTCCACTTGAACAGTTATTTAATTTCCCGTTGGATGTTTATCAAGCCTGGCACCAGGATTTTGGAGATGGCCCAAGTTCAGGTTCACATATTGATGCCTCTCTACCCCCAGTGCTGAGGCTTCTCTCTCTGAGCACATTGATTTCAGTAGTGTCTTTGAGTTTCAGAGACAGAGGGAGCTAAGGAGAGAGAGAGAGAGAGAGAGAGAGAGAGAAAGAGAGATAGAGAGAGAGATGGGGGAGACAGAGAGAGAGAGGGAGAGAGAGAGGGGCAGAGAGAGAGAGAGAGAGAGAGAGAGAGAGAGAGAGAGAGAGAGAGAGAGAGAGAGGCAGAGAGGTGGCAAGTCAGTTATGAACAAAGGCAGCTGCACAATTGTCACAGCGTCGTTCGGGTTTGGCAGGTGTAGGCCATCATTGTAAATAATAATTTGTTCTTAAAACTGACTTGCCTAGTTAAATAAAGGTTAAATAAAAAGGGAGAAGGGATAGGGAGAAGGGATGCAGACTTGCCAACACGCATGCATTTTGCGTACCAACTACGCAATTATCTGTCCATGTATTATCTGTCCATGTACGCAGGTATGAGATCCGAGTTAAAAGCACGCAGGAATGAATAGGGCCTGAGTAAATCTGACATCCCGATTCTCGAGCTGCAACACACAGACATGTACGGAAATTGTCAACGGACATGGATATTAATACATAATTATTCGACGTAGCTACCCGGTGTCTGCCCGTCCTGCTGTTTACTGTGATGCTGAGTTTGCCGACAGTCAACCGTATGTAAAAACATGGACAAATTCTCTTTCGACTCCGTGTGTTGTGGAAAGGTAAACACTAATTGTTTCAAGGTAATGTTAGCGAACATAAGATGGACATTCAGTGGGGTCTAAAGTGCCAGCAGTTGACTCGCATTTGCTAGTGGAAGAAATTAAATGCAAATACGAAAAATAACTGGTCGCACTTGTGCGAGTGTGATATACATTTAATTCTGCGTCCCATTACTTGTATTTTCCACGTAACATTACGCGAATCACGCAACCTGATAGACTGTAACTGTAATTATGATCCACGTCACAAAAAGCATTACCAAAGTATCAAAAATAAACATATTGGCATTAAATGGGGTCGGGAGTTTAGAAGACTGCGCGATGAAGAATGAATGAGTGTCCGGTATCAGCTATAGAGGCAACGCTTCTAAAATGCCGTTGCACTAGATTTGAGATTTGATCAATTTCGAAAATCTGAAAGAATGTATGCGCTGCAAAGAAATCGAATAGGCACCTTTACATAGGCTGAAACACTGGACCCTTCTAGCGAACAGCGTTCAGATTCCCCTTGCGGTAGCCTACTTAAGCTTTGTGTAGCCAGTTTGCGGTCTGTGTCGATGCCATCATTTGTTTTTGTTTTTATGTTTTCAAATGGATTTTGCTTTTACGGTTGATTAAGGAACCGTGTCTAAAAAGCCAATACTTGTGAGCTGGCCCTAGTGATTTGCTCTGTTTGAGAGGTGACACGCGTTCCTCTACTATAGAGACTAAATGTGGGGGCATGTGCTAAGAAAAACTTGATTTAGTACAATTCTATAATTGCGAACAGACTCACAAACAGCGCACGCGCGAGCGGGGGAAAGAAAACCCAAATTCGGCGCGTGCTCTGTGCGAGAGTTGAATCTCCAATTTGCTGCGCGCGTCTGGTACTCTAAAAAGTTGGACAGGGTTGGCAGGTCTGGGATAGGGAGAAGGGGAAGAGGTAGGTTAGAAGGGAGAAGGAAATTGAGAGAGCAATGTCTACGATGACTGAATGTATTCTCTATCCCACTGGTTTGGTTTCAGCCTAATAGTTTTCCAAAGCATGAGAGACCGTTTACATGTACAGTAAGAGGGAACAGTAGGGAAAGACTCGGAGTAAAGATACTGGTGAGCCAGTTAAATAAAGAGGTGGGGTAAAGATTCTGATGAGCCAGTGAAATAAAGAGGCTGGATATAGATACTTATGAGCCAGTGAAATAAAGAGGCTGGATATAGATACTTATGAGCCAGTGAAATGAAGAGGCGGGATATAGATACTGATGAGCCAGTGAAATAAAGAGGCGGGATATAGATACTGATGAGCCAGTGAAATAAAGAGGCGGGGTATAGATACTGATGAGCCAGTGAAAGTGAAATGAAGAGGCGGGGTATAGATACTGATGAGCCAGTGAAATGAAGAGGCGGAGTAAAGATGCTGATGAGTCAGTTAAATAAAGAGGCATATGTCTAAATGTCCTCACAGGAGCAGATGACTGACAGTAGGCTTAAAACAACCCTGCTATACTCACACCAATCTCCTGAGAAGGAGCGAAAGAGAGAACATTTAGAAGGGTTGGAGAGGAAGATGAGGAGTGGAGAGATGATGGTATGGGAGGGGGGTCTGATACCTCCCAGCCCAGCAGAAGTCATTGATCTCCTCTTCAGAGAGGCCCAAAGAGGCTTAGACTCACCTGATGCCAGGAGCTGTTTGTTTAACCTCTGCGTGGCTGCAGCACAACTTAAGCACAGTAATGTTTTACCTCTACACATGCAGCATCATTAAGCTCCACCACACAAATTCTTTACCTCCATATCAGTCTTACCATAGTTTATTTGGCCCCAAATCCCCCCCAAACCAGGCATAAATGGTCCTATCCTTAGAGCAAGTATTTACCTCCACACTAACTGCTGTCTTCTGCACACTACATACACCCTAGAATTAATTTTATAGACTCCAGCAATACGGCACTATTAATTCAGCTGCTGTCTGTCATTGAGCACCGAGCAGTCCAGTTCAGTAACTCCACAGATCTAGATACAGGTCTTTCCATTACACTATCATAATATAATAGGAGTCTGGTTATTTATTGTCCTTTCAGCAAGATTAAGAGTTGTTTATATTCATGCTGCGTGTTTTGGATAACAATGTTCAGTAATAGTGCTGTCTGGGAGATATACACCCTCAGGGCCAAACTATAGTTCCACTGTGTAACAGAGAGAGAGAGAGAGAGAGAACCCTGTCCCCGCTGCCCTGTTATGGTCATAGGGGATTATTATTTCTGACATGCACCGCTGGCCCACTGATTTGGTTTGGCCGCCCAGGCTGGCCCGGTGCGGCCCACTGAGCGGAGCAGAACGCAGTAACACTGACTGGTTATGATTCATGACTGTTTGGGAGGCGAGTCCAAACACTGCACCCATCAAAACAAGTCTGCTGTTATTGTTTGCCTTTGGTTCTGTGTGTGTGTGTGTCTGTGTGTGTGTGTTACAGAGACCTGTGTGTTTGTGAGAGCTTCGCAGGCGATGTCATTTGTCTGTCTGTCAGGATGTCTGTTTCTGCTTCCATTCCTGGAACATTCTGTCATTCTGGAATAATTTCTGTTATAGAATTAGATTTGATTGTGTGTGTGGATTTCCCCCTGGAGCAGGTTCTGTCAAAGCCGTTATCTTGGTTGTGGTTTGGTCTCTGGCCAGTCACAGTGACATGCAGCTGTGACCTGCTATCTGTCCTCTCAATGCCCTCTGGTTGTATTAGTTATTCATTAGTTAGTAATTAGTCAATTACCTGTTGAACTGGATTTAGAGAAAGAGGTGTGTGTAGGAGGTCTGTATCAGCACACATGAGACCCTGTCTGTGTGTCTTACTCCTCTGTTACAAACAACAAATTATTCACCGTTGTCACACCCTGACCATAGTATTCTTTGTTTTCCTTGTTATTTTGGTTAGGTCAGGGTGTGACATGGGTGATGTATGTGCTTCTGTCTTGTCTAGGGATTTTGTATGTTTAAATCAAATCAAATCAAATTTTATTTGTCACATACACATGGTTAGCAGATGTTAATGCGAGTGTAGCGCAATGCTTGTGCTTCTAGTTCCGACGATGCAGTAATAACCAACAAGTAATCTAACTAACAATTCTAAAACTACTGTCTTATACACAGTGTAAGGGGATAAAGAATATGTACATAAGGATATATGAATGAGTGATGGTACAGAGCAGCATAGGCAAGATACAGTAGATGGTATCGAGTACAGTATATACATATGAGATGAGTATGTAAACAAAGTGGCATAGTTAAAGTGGCTAGTGATACATGTATTACATAAGGATGCAGTCGATGATATAGAGTACAGTATATACGTATGCATATGAGATGAATAATGTAGGGTAAGTAACATTATATAAGGTAGCATTGTTTACAGTGGCTAGTGATATATTTACATAATTTCCCATCAATTCCCATTCATGGGGCTGTTTCCTTTCTAGGTAAATTGTATGTCTATGGTTGCCTAGATTGGTTCTCAATTAGAGGCAGCTGTCTATCGTTGTCTCTGATTGGGAACCATATTTAGGCAGCCATATTCTGTGGGTATTTTGTGGGTGATTGTCTACGTCTATGTCAGTTGCTTGTGTCAGTACAGTTCTTATTATAGCTTCACGGTTGTTATTCGGTTATTGTTTTTGTATTCAGTGTTCAGTGCTTTCTTGAATTAAAACATCATCATGAACACATACCACGCTGCATTTTGGTCCGCTTCTTACGACAATCATGACAACCGTCCCCTCCTCATTAATACAACTGTAATGCCACACACCTATACCCCCCCACACACATTCTCCCTCCCCCACACAGACATGAGCACCACTCCTCGGAAGGTTGAGTAAATTGATGGTTGCCCTGTGACCGGCGAGTGCTATGGTGATTTAAAATAATTATGTTCAGAGTTAACGGCCCAACATATTGGACTTCAACCACACACTCTCTCACTTTGGTAAGTCTACTGACATTTTCTGCAATACTACAGTCACATTAACCACTGACAATAGGTTTGAGATTCATTTTAATGAGAGTTCATTCTCTATGTAACTGGTATTCAGGACAGCTAGTATGGATTGTTTATTATGAACTGGGTGGTTGGAGCCCTGAATGCTAATTGAAAACAATTATTTGTACTGCTCTAATTACGTTGGTTAACAGTTTATATTAGCAAAAAGGCACCTCAGGGTTTGTGATACAGTGGGGCAAAAAAGTATTTAGTCAGCCACCAATTGTGCAAGTTCTCCCACTTAAAAAGATGAGAGAGGCCTGTAATTTTCATCATAGGTACACTTCAACTATGACAGGCAAAATTATAATTTATTTCCCAGAAAATCACATTGTATGAATTTTAAGGAATTTATTTGCACATTATGGTGGAAAATAAGTATTTGGTCACCTACAAACAAGCAAGATTTCTGGCTCTCACAGACCTGTAACTTCTTCTTTAAGAGGCTTCTCTGTCCTCCACTCGTTACCTGTATTAATGGCACCTATTTGAACTTGTTATCAGTATAAAAGACACCTGTCCACAACCTCAAACAGTCACACTCCAAACTCCACTATGGCCAAGACCAAAGAGCTGTCAAAGGACACCAGAAACAAAATTGTAGACCTGCACCAGGCTGGGAAGACTGAATCTGCAATAGGTAAGCAGCTTGGTTTGAAGAAATCACCTGTGGGAGCAATTATTAGGAAATGGAAGACATACAAGACCACTGATAATCTCCCTCGATCTGGGGATCCACGCAAGATCTCACCCCGTGGGGTCAAAATGATCACAAGAACGGTGAGCAAAAATCCCAGAACCACACGGGGGGACCTAGTGAATGACCTGCAGAGAGCTGGGACCAAAGTAGCAAAGCCTACCATCAGTAACACACTACGCCCCAAGGGACTCAAATCCTGCAGTGCCAGACGTGTCCCCCTGCTTAAGCCAGTACATGTCCAGGTCCGTCTGAAGTTTGCTAGAGAGCATTTGGATGATCCAGAAGAAGATTGGGAGAATGTCATATGCTCAGATGAAACCAAAATATAACTATTTGGTAAAAACTCAACTCGTCGTGTTTGGAGGACAAAGAATGCTGAGTTGCGTCCAAAGAAAACCATACCTACTGTGAAGCATGGGGGTGGAAACATCATGCTTTGGGGCTGTTTTTCTGCAAAGGGACCAGGACGACTGATCCGTGTAAAGGAAAGAATGAACGGGGCCATGTATCGTGAGATTTTGAGTGAAAACCTCCTTCCATCAGCAAGGGCATTGAAGATGAAACGTGGCTGGGTCTTTCAGCATGACAATGATCCCAAACACACCACCCGGGCAACGAAGGAGTGGCTTCGTAAGAAGCATTTCAAGGTCCTGGAGTGAGCCAGTCTCTAGATCTCAACCCAGTAGAAAATCTTTGGAGGGAGTTGAAAGTCTGTGTTGCCCAGCAACAGCCCAAAACATCACTGCTCTAGAGGAGATCTGCATGGAGGAATGGGCCAAAATACCAGCAACAGTGTGTGAAAACCTTGTGAAGACTTACAGAAAACGTTTGACCTCTGTCATTGCCAACAAAGGGTATATAACAAAGTATTGAGATAAACTTTTGTTATTGACCAAATACTTATTTTCCACCATAATTTGCAAATAAATCCATTAAAAATCATACAATGTGATTTTCTGGATTTCTTTTCTCATTTTGTCTGTCATAGTTGAAGTGTACCTATGATGAAAATTACAGGCCTCTCTCATCTTTTTAAGTGGGAGAAATTGCACAATTGGTGGCTGATTAAATACTTTTTTGCCCCACTGTTTATGGCACGTTGCGTCGTGCCTAAGAACAGCCCTTAGCCGTGGTATATTGACCTGTCACGCCTTGGTCTTAGTATTTTGTGTTTTCTTTCTTTATTTGGTCAGGCCAGGGTGTGACATGGGTTATTGTGGTGTGTTTTTTGTCTTGGGGTTTTGTGGGGCGTCGACGTAGTCTATGGCTGCCTGAGGCGATTCTCAATCAGAGTCAGGTAATTTTCGTTGTCTCTGATTGGGAGCCATATTTAGGCAGCCATATTCTGTGAGTGTTTTGGTGGGTGATTGTTCCTGTCTTTGTGTTTGCACCAGATAGGGCTGTTTCGGTTTTTCACTTTTCATTTATTTTGTAGTTAACGCTTGTATTGTTTTTCCTTCATTAAAATATATATCATGAATTATCATCACGCTGCATTTTGGTCCGATCCTTGTCCTACCTCTTCGTCAGAGGAGGAGATAGAAGAGAGCCGTAACAATACCAGACACCCTCGTGCCTTATTGCTTCAATAAACCCCATACGAACAATATAAGAGTTGTTTGGTGAAAGCTTGTGATTTTGTATAGTTTTATACATGATTTGTATGTTTCTCTGTTTTTTCTTTTTCTTATTCTTTTCTCTGTATATATCAATGATGTTGCTCTTGCTGCGGGCGATTCCCTGATCCACCTCTACGCAGACGACACCATTCTATATACTTTCGGCCCGTCATTGGACACTGTGCTATCAAACCTCCAAACGAGCTTCAATGCCATACAGCACTCCTTCCGTGGCCTCCAACTGCTCTTAAACGCGAGTAAAACCAAATGCATGCTTTTCAACCGATCGCTGCCTGCACCCGCATGCCCGACTAGCATCACCACCCTGGATGGTTCCAACCTTGAATATGTGGACATCTATAAGTACCTAGGTGTCTGGCTAGACTGCAAACTCTCCTTCCAGACTCACATCAAACATCTCCAATCAAAAATCAAATCCAGAGTCGGCTTTCTATTCCGCAACAAAGCCTCCTTCACTCACGCTGCCAAGCTTACCCTAGTAAAACTGACTATCCTACCGATCCTCGACTTCGGCGATGTCATCTACAAAATGGCTTCCAACACTCTACTCAGCAAACTGGATGCAGTCTATCACAGTGCCATCCGTTTTGTCACTAAAGCACCTTATACCACCCACCACTGCGACTTGAATGCTCTAGTCGGCTGGCCCTCACTACATATTCGTCGCCAGACCCACTGGCTCCAGGTCATCTACAAGTCCATGCTAGGTAAAGCTCCGCCTTATCTCAGTTCACTGGTCACGATGGCAACACCCATCCGTAGCACGCACTCCAGCAGGTGTATCTCACTGATCATCCCTAAAGCCAACACCTCATTTGGCCGCCTTTCGTTCCAGTACTCTGCTGCCTGTGACTGGAACGAATTGCAAAAAATCGCTGAAGTTGGAGACTTTTATCTCCCTCACCAACTTCAAACATCAGCTATCCGAGCAGCTAACCGATCGCTGCAGCTGTACATAGTCTATAGGTAAATAGCTCACCCTTTTTCACCTACCTCATTCCCATACTGTTTTTATACTGTTTTTATTTATTTACTTTTCTGCTCTTTTGCACACCAATATCTCTACCTGTACATGCCCATCTGATCATTTATCACTCCAGTGTTAATCTGCAAAATTGTATTATTCGCCTACCTCCTCATGCCTTTTGCACACATTGTATATAGACTGCCCATTTTTTTCTACTGTGTTATTGACTTGCTAATTGTTTACTTCATGTGTAACTCTGTGTTGTCTGTTCACACTGCTATGCTTTATCTTGGCCAGGTCGCAGTTGCAAATGAGAACTTGTTCTCAACTAGCCTACCTGGTTAAATAAAGGTGAAATAAAATAAAAATAAATAAAATTCAACCTCTCCCTAAGTCTGAAGTAACATGGTACGGTAAGCTTACAGCATCCAGGGTCACAGAGGTGGTCTTGGAAAACCACCAAGATGGCCTGGGTGATTAGTAATGCGAATGCAATTAGCTGTGGTTTTACTGAGTACAGAGATATGTGGAATAACGAGGAGAATATAGGTGGGCTGCTGCCTGCTGGGATCAGGGCCTTCCCCTGTCCACCTACAGAACTAACCACTGTTGATTTGACACTGGAGTTCATTACAATGAGACTGGCTTGACAGACAGACGATATGGATCTGTCTGTTTCTCGCTTGCATGCAGAGTATACATACATAAGTGTGTGTGTGTGTTTGTGTATCTGTGTGTATTTGTGTGTGTGTGTGTTTACTCTCTCGTAAAAAGTGTGTGCCCCTTGTCCCATCTGGATGACTGTGTTTTTTGGTAAATGAAGGGGGAAATATTCTAGCTGCTCCCTGTTCCCACTGCATTACCTGGGAGAGGTGTCTCTCTCTCTCTCTCCTCAACCTGCTACAGTAGTCCACCTCAGTTTCCAGCTTCCAGGCAAAACAGGATTGTAGTCAGTAAACACACAGTCCATCCCTGATGTGCACACCGACGATACTTGGCATCTCTCTCCAAACCTCAACATCATCCGGGGGACAGAGCCAAATCCAGGGACTTTATTGGCCAGCCAAGCCCAGCTCCCTGCTCTCCCTGTGGCCAGATTCATCCACGGACCTGGCCCATTTACAAAAGAACTAAACAGAATAAAGTCAGAAAGAGAGAAAGATAACAAGACAGAATAGGTCCGGCTGCCAGCATAGCTCTATCCCTCAGAGGGTAAAGTCAGTTTCACCTCTTCCCTGGGAAGCCGAGCCAAGATCAATCTCCCAGCAGAATATTCCACCTCTTTACTGAGGAGATATCACCCACTGGGCACACCACATCATTTCAATGTGGATAATTGGTAAATATTTGGTTAAGACGTTGATTAATGAGATTTCAACCTATGCAGACACTGTACACTGTAGGATCTTAATTTGATCACTTTTTTATTGCTGAGAATTTCCTGCACTTCAGGAAATGCAAATCTGTAGTGTTTTCAAGGTTTAAAAAGGCTCCTAACATTTTCCATTTCCAATTAAAAATGTCAGACTTGATTTGCCTTGAGGAAAAATGTATCAAAACCTTTCCATTAATTATAATCCACATAATAATTCACATGTCCTGTTTACATTTCCTAGATCATTTTCCTGCTGTAGAAAACTGGCTCAATTTAACATCCTATATCTAGATTTCCTCACTCAAAAAGACAGCCAAAACTCAGTTGAATCTCCAATGTGTTATCACTATGCTTTCAACCATCTAAAAGCACAACCAAATTCCAATGGAAAAACAATTGGTTTAGTTGTCACCCAAATGTATATCACTGCGCTTTCAACCATTTAAAAACTCACTAAAGTTCAAACGAGAATACAGAAAAACAAACTTTAGACCGCCCTACAGACGGCATTATCCGCCCACTAATACAGGACTAGTAAAGGCCCAATGCACTACTTTTGTCATTCTGTTTACATAATTGTATTCATATTTTTTGTTAATTCAGATTTTTCAAGGGGTGCTACAGCACCCTCAACACCCACACTTCCCACGGCTATGCTCACTGGTAATAGTCACTCTCAATAAGTCTCTCTCTCTCTCTCTCTCTCTCTCTCTCTCTCTCTCTCTCTCTCTCTCTCTCTCTCTCTCTCTCTCTCTCTCTCTCTCTCTCTCTCTCTCTCTCTCTCTCTCTCTCTCCTCTCTCCTGGGCAAGAAGAGGGCACCTTATTGGGTGTTATTTTAGGATCCCCATCTATCGAAGCAGGGATCAGGGAAGAGATTTGGGAGGCTTTCCTCCTTTTCCCTTCGCCCTCGGTCTCAGGATCTCAGTGTTTCATTTCACACCAATTGGTCAGTGGATAAACAACGTATGAGTGCTTAAATTCTTCAGTTCTTTTGAAATGCTTGATTAAGTGGCTAAAACACAGGATGTAATTGACCATTTCAGTTTAAATAGTCCCAAAGTATTTACCTACCTGACTATTATTTGGTAGATGTATGTAAAGACCACTTTAGAAGGTTTTGCAGAATTCTTTGGCATTGAACAGTTGAAAGTTGAAGAATGTTCAGAGTACAGAGTGCTGTAGTATAAAGGCTCACACATATTGCACAGAATGTGGATCTGGTGTTAGTCTGCCAGTTGTTCAGCGCTCTGTGTTTTAGGGTCCACCTACTATAGAGGTCTGACTGCTGACATTTTCACACGATTCTACATGTAAAATCGGTGAGCACTCGGTTTGTAGATTACGGCCGGCACTATTCAGTGGTTCGAAGTACTCTCGGTCAGAAAACACTTTGGTCTGTCTAAACCCTTACTGTGTAACTCACTCAACAAAAAGTCCTGAAATAGCCAGATCACTGTGTGTTGCTATTTCTGGAACAGCCGGTAAGTGAACAAAGCTGTTCTGTGACCACTCTTCATTACCACAACCCTGACTGATTGTTTCCTGTCTGCAAGGTGAGAGGATTCTGGAGTAGAGAATATATTTCATTTGTTTGAATAGAGCGGTCTGCGTTTTACTTAGCACCTACTCCTTAATAAGGCTGGTTATGTACACATTTTCGAGATTCTATTAAAACTACAGTTGAAGTCGGAAGTTTACATACACTTAGATTGGAGTCATTAAAACTCGTTTTTCAACCACTCCAACCACCCCAAGCATGCTTCCAAAGTTGTGGTAAAATGGTTTAAGGACAACAAAGTCAAGGTATTGGAGTTTCCATCACAATGCCTTGACCTCAATCCTATAGAACATTTGTGGGCAGAACTGAAAAAGTGTGTGCGAGCAAGGAGGCCTACAAACCTGACTCAGTTTACACCAGCTCTGTCAGGAGGAATGGGCCACAATTGACCCAACTTATTGTGGGAAGCTTGTGGAAGGCTACCTGAAACGTTTGACCCAAGTTAAACAACTTAAAGGCAATGCTACCAAATTCTAATTGAGTGTATGTAAACTTCTGACCCACTGGGAATGTGATGAAAGAAATAAAAGCTGAAATAAATAATTCTCTCTACTATTATTCAGATATTTCACAGTCTTAAAATAAATTGGTGATCCTAACTGACCCAAGACAGGGAATCTTTACTTGGACTAAATGTCAGGAATTGTGAAAAACCGAATTTAAATGAATTCTGCTAAGGTGTATGTAAACTTCCGACTTCAACTGTATATGGCTACAGTTTTTGTGTTTTTCAAGTGTTTTTCAAGGAAAGCGAAGCGAGATTGACACACCATTGGAAGCAGCTGGAGCACTTGAGCAAGTCAATGATTGAAAGATTGAGAGAGTGAGACAGAGGAGGAGGGAAGGAACAAAAGGAAGAGACAAACTGGGAACAAGTCTGTGCTGCGACCCACACTGAGAAAGAAGCTGAGTAGGAGAGAGAAACCAATTTGGACTGCCTGTCAGTGTCTGTACTCTCTCTTCTCAGACTTAGAGAAAGAGGGGCAAGAGGAAAGAGAGTTGATGGGAGGTGGGAGTTGGGGGGAGAGGGTAAGGGAGTGAGAGAAAACTGAGAGAAAAGGGGCGAGGGGACAGGGCCCAGTCTTTTATGAAGCGTGGGGAAAGGAAGGCTGTGTCTGCGGTGGGTCCTGAATAGAGGAACTCCATGTTCTCTTTAATGTGATGTGAATAACTTGACCTAACAGAGGCCCTTGATTGGCATAACGACCAGTTGGGCTGGGGGTGGGGACAATGTGTTTGTGTGGGTATTGGTGTGTCTGGTAGTAATAGTGTGTGTATGTGCGAGTGTGTGCGTGCGTTTGTGTGTGTTTGTGAGTGAGTGAGAGTGTTTGCCAGTATACAGTAAATTGGGGGAATGAACTAACATGAAATGAATGCAGATGGTGGCTGACTGGCTGTAAGAGTTTTGGAGTGGCTGTCCTAGCCCCAATCCCAGACCCAGTCATAAAGGTCCCCAGGCTCAGTCCCAGTCCTAAAGGTCCCCAGTCCCAGTCCTAAAGATCCCCAGCCCCAGTCTTAAAGATCCCCAGTCCCAGTCTTAAAGATCAGCCCCAGTCTTAAAGGTCCCCAGCCCCAGTCCTAAAGGTCCCCAGTCCCAGTCTTAAAGATCCCCAGCCCCAGTCCTAAAGGTCCCCAGCCCCAGTCCTAAAGGTCCCCAGCCCCAGTCCTAAAGGTCCCCAGACCCAGTCCTAAAGGTCCCCAGACCCAGTCCTAAAGGTCCCCAGTCCCAGTCCAAAAGGTCCCCAGTCCCAGTCCTAAAGATCCCCAGCCCCAGTCTTAAAGATCCCCAGTCCCAGTCTTAAAGGTCCCCAGTCCCAGTCTTAAAGGTCCCCAGTCCCAGTCTTAAAGGTCCCCAGTCCCAGTCTTAAAGATCCCCAGTCCCAGTCTTAAAGGTCCCCAGTCCCAGTCTTAAAGGTCCCCAGTCCCAGTCTTAAAGGTCCTCAGTCCCGGTCTTAAAGGTCCCCAGACCCGGTCCTAAAGATCCCCAGACCCGGTCCTAAAGATCCCCAGACCCGGTCCTAAAGATCCCCAGCCCCAGTCCTAAAGGTCCCCAGACCCAGTCCTAAAGGTCCCCAGACCCAGTCCTAAAGGTCCCCAGCCACAGTCCCAGTCCTAAAGGTCCCCAGACCCGGTCCTAAAGATCCCCAGACCCGGTCCTAAAGATCCCCAGCCCCAGTCCTAAAGGTCCCCAGACCCAGTCCTAAAGATCCCCAGACCCGGTCCTAAAGGTCCCCAGACCCAGTCCTAAAGGTCCCCAGTCCCAGTCCTAAAGATCCCCAGACCCAGTCCTAAAGGTCCCCAGACCCAGTCCTAAAGGTCCCCAGACCCAGTCCTAAAGATCCCCAGACCCAGGCCTAAAGGTCCTCAGCCCCAGTTCCAGTCCTAAAGGTCCCCAGACCCATCCCTGTCCCAGGCCTAAAGGTCCCCAGCCCCTGTCCCAGGCCTAAAGGTCCTCAGCCCCAGTTCCAGTCCTAAAGGTCCCCAGACCCATCCCTGTCCCAGGCCTAAAGGTCCCCAGCCCCTGTCCCAGGCCTAAAGGTCCCCAGCCCCTGTCCCAGGCCTAAAGGTCCCCAGCCCCTTTCCCAGGCCTAAAGGTCCCCCAGACCCAGCCCCTGTCCCAGGCCTAAAGGTCCCCAGCCCCTGTCCCAGGCCTAAAGGTCCCCAGCCCCTGTCCCAGGCCTAAAGGTCCCCAGCCCCTTTCCCAGGCCGTCCTTCTGTAGCTCAGTTGGTAGAGCATGGCGCTTGTAACGCCAGGGTAGTGGGTTCGATTCCCGGGACCACCCATACGTAGAATGTATGCACACATGACTGTAAGTCGCTTTGGATAAAAGCGTCTGCTAAATGGCATATATTAAAGGTCCCCTAGACCCAGCCCCCCAGTCCCAGTCCTAAAAGTCCCCAGCTGCCCTGGTGTTTGGGAAGGAGAGGGGCAGAGGCCCCTGTGCCTGAGGGAAGCCCCATGCATGAACCAGGGCGGAAAGTGGAGAGAGAGAGGGGAGAGAGAGATATGGGATATGCGTCAACAGCAATCCTGGGGAAATCCTCTGCATTATCATTAACAGCAGACTTGTACATTTCCTCAGTGAAAACAATGTACTGAGCAAATGTCATATTGCCTTTTTACCAAATTACCATAGAAAGACCACGTATTCACCCTGCACACCCTAATTGACAAACAAACAAACCAAAACAAAGGCAAAGTCTTCACATGCTTTGTTGATGTCAAAAAAGCATTTAACTCAATTTGGAATGAGGGTCTGCCATATAAATTGATGGAAAGTGGTGCTGGGGAAAAACATACAACATTATAAAATTAATGTACACAAACAACAAGTGAGCAGTTAAAATTGGCAAAAAACACACATTTCGTTCCACAGGGCCGTGGGGTGAGACAGGGATGCAACTTAAGCCCCACCCTCTTCAACATATATATCAGCTAATTGGCGAGGGCATTAGAACAGTCTGCAGCCACTGGCCTCATCCTATAGTTCTAGAATCTGAAGTCAAATGTCTACTGTTTGCTGATGATCTGGTGCTTCTGTCTCCAGCAGCACCTAGATCTTCTGCACAGATTCTGTCAGAACTGGGCCCAGTAAATCTCAGTAAGACAAAAATAATGGTGTTCCAAAAAAGGTCCAGTTGCCAGGAGCACAAATACAAATTCCATCTAGACACCATTGCCCTAGAGCACACAAAAAACAATACATACCTTGGCCTAAATATCAGCGCCACAGGTAACTTCCGCAAAGCTGTAAATGATCTGAGAGACAAGGCAAGAATGTCACGCCCTGATCTGTTTCACCTGTCGTTGTGCTTGTCTCCACCCCAATCCAGGCGTCGCCCATCTTCCCCATTATCCCCTGGGTACTTATATCTGTGCTTTCTGTCTGTCTGTGCCAGTTCACTTTGTTCATCAAACCTACCAGCGGTTTTCCCCTTGCTCCCGTCTTGTCTATAGTTCCTGTTTTCTAGTTTTCACGGTTTTCACCTTTCTGCCTGCCCAGACCCTGAGCCTGCCTGCCGTCCTGTACCTT
>NC_068421.1:83658428-83698428 GCF_023373465.1 Oncorhynchus keta | reverse complement strand
TTGTGTCCTTAATTAACTTCAACCTGAAACATCCAGCTGTGTTACTGGTCAGAGGTCAGGAGGACAAATCTAAGACATGTGAGGTTCTAAGAATGAAAGTGTCTGCCTGAAGGAACTCACAGCAAGTGTTACTGTGAGGGGTCATGGGCACAAATCTAAGACGTGAGGGTCAAAGGATGAAAGTGTCTGCCTGAAGGAACTCACAGCCAAAGGGCAAAGGCTCAGAATATTATTGTTTCAGTTCTACAGTATTTTCAATGTTGGTCAGGCCAGGATTTTTGAGGACATTCAGGCAGACTTGGTCATTGGTGAGTGAGAGTAAGGAAAACATGCAACACGCACACGTAGGCCTACACTGGACACACATACTAAATCTGGGACATACACACTCAGTCAGTACCGACACATTCAACACCCAGCCTTGTCTGGAACAGCAGTGCCTACATAATCCTCCCCACTCCCGCACAGACGACCACTGATTAAGACAGACCTAAAATAGAAACACCCACTACTCCTGATAACAGTATCTACAGGAAAATACAGGTTTTCTTATTGACTAGAAGAGTTCAACCATAAGTCATCTTGTGAACCCAAACGTGTGTCTGATTATTATACTCTGATTAGTAGGGAATTGCAAGGACTTCACGATACAATATTATCACAATACTTTGGTGCCGATACGTAGTGGCGGATTTAGGCGTAGGTAACATGTGCAGCCTGCCAGGGTGGCATCTTGCCCAGTGGAGACAACAAAATACAACTATTCCGAATGGTGACCTTTCTATCGCTAATTTGCACGTCACGTCAATATCATTTCACCTTGTGGGACTGTGGGTCAATTAACCTTGTCAGAGTGGGCGCCCTGATACTAGTTTGTGAGCTAGGCAGGCTACTGCCTGGGAAGTGTCCGAATAATAGTAGAGAGAATGATTTATTTCAGATTTTATTTCTTTCATCACATTCCCAGTGGGTTAGAAGTTTACATACACTCAATTAGTATTTGGTGCGTTGCCTTTAAATTGTTT
Organism: Oncorhynchus keta; assembly: GCF_023373465.1. Lineage (NCBI taxonomy): Eukaryota > Metazoa > Chordata > Actinopteri > Salmoniformes > Salmonidae > Oncorhynchus > Oncorhynchus keta. Next base: position 83,697,403 of record NC_068421.1, on the reverse strand, counting down.
AATTTGGGTCAAACGTTTCAGGTAGCCTTCCACAAGCTTCCCACAATAAGTTGGGTGAATTTTGGCCCATTCCACATGACAGAGCTGGTGTAACTGAGTCAAGTTTGTTGGCCTCCTTGCTTGCACAATCTTTTTCAGTTCTGCCCAAATATTTTCTGTAGGGTTGAGGTCAAGGCTTTGTGATGGCCACTCCAATACCTTGACTTTGTTGTCCTTAAGCTATTTTGCCACAACTTTGGAAGTATGCTTGGGGTCATTGTCCATTTGGAAGACCTATTTGCGACCAAACTTCCTGACTGACGTCTTGAATTGTTGCTTCAATATATCCAAATAATTTTCTGCCTCATGATGCCATCTATTTTGTGAAGTGCACCAGTCCCCCCTGAAGCAAAGCACCCCCACAACATAATACTGCCACCCCTGTGCTTCACGGTTGGGATGGTGTTCTTCGGCTTGCAAGCCTCCCACTTTTTCCCCCAAATATAACGATGGTCATTATGGCTAAACATTTATATTTTTAATTTCATCAGATCAGAGGACATTTCTCCAAAAAGTACGATCTTTGTCCCCATGTGCAGTTGCAAACCGTAGTCTGGAATTTTTTATGGCAGTTTTGGAGCAGTGGCTTCTTCCTTGCTGAGCGGCCTTTCAGGTTATGTCGATATAGGACTCGTTTTACTGTGGATATAGATACTTTTGTACCTGTTTCCTCCAGCATCTTCACAAGGTCCTTTGCAGTTGATCTGGGATTGTTTTGCACTTTTCGCACCAAAGTACATTAATCTCTAGGAGACAGAACATGTCTCCTTCCTGAGCGGTATGACGGCTTCGTGGTCCCATGGTGTTTATACTTGCATACTATTGTTTGTACAGATGAACATGGTACCTTCAGACGTTTGGAAATTGCTCCCAAGAATGAACCAGATTAACTTTTTTTCTTCTGAGGTCTTGGCTGATTTATTTTGATTTTCCCATGATGTCAAACAAAGAGACACTGAGTTTGAAGGTAGGCCTTGAAATACATCCACAGGTACACCTCCAATGGATTCAAACGATGTCTATTAGCCTATCAGAAGCTTCTAAAGCCTTGACATCATTTTCTGGAATTTTCCAAGCTGTTTAAAGGCACAGTCAATTTGTAAGTCGCTCTGGATAAGAGCGTCTGCTAAATGACTTAAATGTAATGTAAATGTAATCTTCTGACCCACTGAAATTGTGATACAGTGAATTATAAGTGAAATAATCTGTCTGTAAACAATTGTTGGAAAAATGACTTGTGTCATGCACAATGTAGACGTCCTAACCTACTTGCCAAAACTATAGTTTGTTAACAAGAAATTGTGGAGTGAAAACGAGTTTTAATGACTCCAACCTAAGTGTATGTAAACCTACGACTTCAACTGTAAGTGTGTTATTCTATTTGTGGATTTGTGTAATTTAGTTTTACTTGTAATTTTTGTTAGCAATAGGGTAATAGTGTAATAATTCGATTCTCTTTTCTATTTGTATTTATATACTACAATTTGTTTCTATTTGTCTTTAGTACTTTTTGATATGTACATGTCTTATTTTTGTATATATTGTTATATGTTATGATTATTTATTTGAATGTATGCACACATGACTGAATAAAAATGATTGGTGCAGAAAGTTGCTTTGGGGGTTGAAGCGTCTGCTAATTGGCATATTTAAGTTATGTTATGTTATGTTATATGTTATGATTATTTATTTGTGCATGTTCCAAATGTCTGAATAAAAATGATTGTTAGTGCAGAAAGTTGCTTTTGGGGGTTGAAGAGGGGGGTTCACTCAGGAAGCAATACAAGGTAGAACCGCCACTTCCAATTCGATATGTATTGCGATTCTCACACAATACAATATTATTACAATACTTTGGTGGAGATGGAGAGCAAGCTATGAAGGAAGGTTCAGCCAACTAGCTAGCGTAACTGTATAGATTTTTGCCCCCTCACTACTGATTACCCAATATTCCATAGATGTTAAGTCTGACATGAAAAATTAGACCATAAAAGGTGGTTTGGTTGGGACTGAGGCTGGGACTGGGACTGTGACTGAGGCTGGGACTGGGACTGGGACTGGGACTGAGGCTGGGACTGAGGCTGGGACTGAGGCTGGGACTGGGGCTGGGGCTGGGACTGAGGCTAGGACTGAGGCTGGGACTGGGACTGAGGCTGGGGCTGGGACTGAGGCTGGGGCTAGGACTGAAGCTGGGACTGGGACTGAGGCTGGGACTGGGACTGGGACTGAGGCTGGGACTGAGGCTGGGACTGAGGCTGGGACTGAGGCTGGGACTGAGGCTGGGACTGGGACTGGGGCTGGGACTGAGGCTGGGACTGAGGCTAGGACTGAGGCTGGGACTGAGGCTGGGACTGAGACTGGTACTGAGGCTGGGGCTGAGGCTGGGGCTGAGGCTGATAGCACGATAAGGATATTGATCATTTTGGGTTTATCGTCCCAGCTCAAGTTATCCTCATTACTCAGGGTTCTGGTATGTGCTCTCCACCGGGAGGATAGTTAACACAGGACTAGAAAAACAGCCTTGAGAGTCTAACCAGGGTCAGAGTTCACACACACACACACACACACACACACACACACACACACACACACACACACACACACACACACACACACACACACACACACACACACACACACACACACACACACACACACACACAAAGCAGATACTGAGTTATGTCTCTCCCCCTCCCAGGCAATGCTGGATCTGGGATCTGGGGTCTAGGATCTGTGGTCTAGGATCTGGGTTCCTAGGTCTGGGTTCTGGGGTCTAGGATCTGGGGTCTAGAATCTGGGGTCTAGAATCTGGGGTCTAGGATCTGTGGTCTGGGGTCTGGGTAAGCCCCCTGTGTTTGGGTTGGGTCTGAATCTGTCTGCTCCGTCATCCGTTAGTCTGAGTCTCTGACAGACGGACACATTTGTCAGCTGCTTAGAAAACAGAGTCTCCTGAGAAATGAGGTGTTTGTTGCTCTCTTTTCCACTCTGGCATCCACAGGATTATATCTTCCTTCTAGGAAGACCAATTGGTTTGGTGGTGTGTGTTTGATTACTCCTATAGTCTCCCAGGGTCGTTAGGTCAGCAATGTAGGGTGTGAAATAATATTAAGCATATGAACCAGGATTACGAGTCCTCCAGGAGTGAGAGAGCGATAGGAGAGAACGTTGGTCTGGAGGTCAGCTTCACTAAATGACTTTTCCATGACTATAGGTATCTGAGCCACTCTGAGCCCAAGGATATCCTCTGTTTATGCTCAAGCAAAGACCTGCAGATTAGGAGGCCTGGCATTCGCCTGATTAAAATGACCTTCTTGTGTAAACTAAGCCTGCGAGGCTGAGAGGTTGAGGGCGGGGTAAAGCACAGAGGGAGCTTTCGGCTCGCTGCTCTCTGTGTAAGTCCCGCCTGTCTAATTAACCAGGTACCACACACACACACACACACACACACACACACACACACACACACACACACACACACACACACACACACACACACACACACACACACACACACACACACACACACACACAGCCTTTCTATTGGCGTTCCATACTGCGCTAAGGTCATAGAGCAGCGGGAGGGCAGCAGCAAAGCTCCATGGGAGAATCAGATGTGCTAATAAAGCACTGATTTCCACCAGGCATCAAGGTCAGCAGAGAACACCACACTGAACTGCTTTTGGGAACATCTACGTGTTTGTGTAGGTGTATCTGTGTGTGTGTGTTTGTGTAGGTGTAACTGTGTGTGTGTGTGTGTTTGTGTAGGTGTAACTGTGTGTGTGTTTGTGTAGGTGTAACTGTGTGTGTGTTTGTGTAGGTGTAACTGTGTGTGTGTGTTTTGTGTAGGTGTAACTGTGTGTGTGTATTTGTGTAGGTGTAACTGTGTTTGTGTAGGTGTAACTGTGTTTGTGTAGGTGTAACTGTGTGTGTGTTTGTGTAGGTGTAACTGTGTGTGTGTGTGTTTGTGTAGGTGTAACTGTGTGTGTGTTTGTGTAGGTGTAACTGTGTGTGTGTTTGTGTAGGTGTAACTGTGTGTGTGTGTTTGTGTAGGTGTAACTGTGTGTGTGTGTGTTGTGTAGGTGTAACTAGGTGTAACTGTGTGTGTTTGTGTAGGTGTAACTGCGTGTGTGTGTTTGTGTAGGTGTAACTGTGTGTGTGTGTTTGTGTAGGTGTAACTGTGTGTGTGTGTGTTTGTGTAGGTGTAACTGTGTGTGTGTGTTTGTGTGTGTGTGTGTGTGTGTGTGTGTGTGTAGGTGTAACTGTGTGTGTGTTTGTGTAGGTGTAACTGTGTGTGTGTTTGTGTAGGTGTAACTGTGTGTGTGTGTTTGTGTAGGTGTAACTGGGTGTGTGTGTTTGTGTGTGTGTGTGTTTGTGTAGGTGTAACTGTGTGTGTGTGTTTGTGTAGGTGTAACTGTGTGTGTGTTTGTGTAGGTGTAACTGTGTGTGTGTGTTTGTGTAGGTGTAACTGGGTGTGTGTGTTTGTGTAGGTGTAACTGTGTTTGTGTAGGTGTAACTGTGTTTGTGTAGGTGTAACTGTGTTTGTGTAAGTGTAGGTGTAACTGTGTGCGTGTAAGTGTGTGTGTAACTGTGTGTGTTTGTGTAGGTGTAACTGTGTGTGTTTGTGTAGTTGTAACTGTGTGTGTGTAAGTGTAACTGTGTGTGTGTAGGTATAACTGTGTGCGGCCAGGTGGGGGGGATTATGTGTCAGAGACAGATTCCAAGGGCACTGTGCCGCACTCATTTGTTTGGGATATGAAGCTTTCTATCCATCATCTCCCCCTCCTTCCACAGTCCTCCCAGTTCTCGAACTGAACTGTCCTTTGTTTTGTCCTCACTCTCTCTCTCACTCTCACTCTCTTGCTCTCTCACTCTCTTTCGCTCTCTCTCTCTCCCCCCTCTCTCTCCAGATGGAACATGTGCTTTTCATGCAGTTCAGCTTGGATCTGTGTATAAGTCATTCCTGACATCTGTCCTGAGGTTATATTACCCCACTCTGGGAGAGCTCTTACATGGGGTTCCCTGGGTTCTCCCACACTAAATCCTACCAGGCCACGCCTGCCTGCTTTCCTGACCAAGAATATTACATTGTGAGGCCGATTTAGGGCATTGTAGTACGATACTACTGTATTGCTTACTGAATATTCCCTGATTATCTCAGCAGGATTCTGTTCACACTTGTAGAGGCTAGTGACTACCTCTCCCTAGGTGTTTAGAGATTGTGTTGAGAAGCCTGGCTCCACCAGGTGACCTTGCACCAGCCATGTGATCTCCTGGTAAGGCAGCTCTTTTTCATTTGGAATTAGCTTGCGCTCTCTCTTTACCTCTCTTTCCATACACACTGGCACACTTGCAATACTGCTACACTCTACTGCTACACTTCGCTGCTACACTCTACTACTACACTCCGCTGCTACACTCTAAACCCACCCCAACTCGCGTCCTGACCAAACCAAAATAGAGACATAAAAAGGATCTCTAAGGTCAGGGCGTGACACTCCCCCTGTGGTGTAGTCTCCCTTCTGTGCTGTAGTCTCCCTTCTGTGCTGTAGTCTCTCCCTGTGCTGTAGTCTCCCCCTGTGCTGTAGTCTCCCCCTGTGCTGTAGTCTCCCCCTGTGCTGTAGTCTCCCCCTGTGGTGTAGTCTCCCCCTGTGGTGTAGTCTCCCTTCTGTGCTGTAATCTCCCTTCTGTGCTGTAGTCTCCCTTCTGTGCTGTAGTCTCTCCCTGTGCTGTAGTCTCCCCCTGTGCTGTAGTCTCCCCCTGTGCTGTAGTCTCCCCCTGTGCTGTAGTCTCCCCCTGTGGTGTAGTCTCCCTTCTGTGCTGTAATCTCCCTTCTGTGCTGTAGTCTCCCTTCTGTGCTGTAGTCTCCCCCTGTGCTGTAGTCTCCCCCTGTGCTGTAGTCTCCCCCTGTGGTGTAGTCTCCCTTCTGTGCTGTAATCTCCCTTCTGTGCTGTAGTCTCCCTTCTGTGCTGTAGTCTCCCTTCTGTGCTGTAGTCTCCCCCTGTGCTGTAGTTTCCCTCTGTGCTGTAGTCTCCCCTTGTGCTGTAGTCTCCCCATGTCTTTGAAGGTGGGGGTTGAAAGTTTAGTGGATGTTACACCAACTCCGTGGCGTCCCTCTCGAAGTGTTTAACCTGATTGTGAGGCTGGCTACTGGGGCAGATAGGCTGCTGGGAGCAGTGAGAATATCACACAAAGAGGAGCAGCGAAAGGAATGATGGCTTGCTGCTGGGCTAATCCCACAGGGAAGAAAGGAAGAAGAATGTGGAGAGGGAAGAGGAGAGAGGGGAAAAGGGAGAGGGGAGATGTTAGAGGGGAGAGGGGAGAACAGGAAGGAGAGAGGACAGAGGGAAGAGGGAGAGTGGAGAAGAGAAAGGACACATGATAGAATTTGGGTTGAGATGAAGAAGGTCTTAATTGGCATGGGAAACATATGTTAACATTGCCAAAGCAAGTGAAATAGATAATAAACTAAAGTGAAATAAACAATACAAATTAACAGTAAACACTACACTCAAAGTTCCAAGAATAAAGGTGCAAATAGTTAAAGTACAAAAGGGAAAATAAATAAACATAAATATGAGTTGTATTTACAATGGTGTCTGTTCTTCACTGGTTACCTTTTCTTGTGGCACCAGGTCACACATCTTGCTGCTGTGATGGCACACTGTGGTATTTCACCCAATAGATATGGGAGTTTATTTATTTGTTTTCTAATTCTTTGAGGGTCTGTGTAATCTAAGCTAAATGTGTCTCTCTAATATGGTCATATATTGGACAGGAGGTTAGGAAGTGCAGCTCAGTTTCCACCTCATTTTGAGGGCGGTGTGCACAAAGCCTGTCTTCTCTTGAGAGCCAGTTCTGTCTACGGCGGCCTTTCTCAATAGCAGGGCTATGCTCACTGAGTCTGTACATAGTCAAAGCTTTCCTTAATTTTTGGGTCAATCCCAGTAGTCAGGTATTCTGCCACTGTGTACTCTCTGATCAAGGCCAAATATCATTTTAGTTTGCTCAGAGTTTTTGTTAATTATTTTCAATGAGTTAATTAATTATCTTTTTGTTTTTTTCATGATTTGGTTGGGTCTAATTGTGTTGCTGTCCTGGGGCTCTGCGGAGTCTGTTTGTGTTTGTGAACAGAGCCCCAGGACCAGCTTGTTTATGGGACTCTTCTCTGTAGGTGATGGCTTTGTTATGGACGGTTTGGGAATCACTTCCTATTAGTTGGTTGGTTGAATGTAACGTCTCATTTCTGGATTTTGATCATTAGCGGTGTATCGGCCTAAATCTGCTCTGCATGCATTATTTGTTGTTTTACGTTGTACACAGAGGATATTTTTGCATGCGGAGTATCAATTTGGTGTTTGTCCCATTCTGTGAATTCTTGTTTGGTGAGCGGACCCCAGACCTCATAACCATAAAGGGCAATGGGTTCTATAACTGATTCAAGTATTTTTAGCCAGATCTTTATTGGTATGTCAAATTTTATGTTCCTTTTGATGGCATAGAATGCCCTTCTTGCCTTGTATCTCATGATGTTTAAGCCATGGTATGTATAGTTTTTTGTGTGCTCTAGGGCAACATTGTCTAGATGGAATTTGTATTTGTGGTCCTGACAACTGGACCTTTTTTGGAACACCATTATTTTGGTCTTACTGAGATTTACTGTCAGGGCCCAGGTCTGGCAGAACCTGTGCAGAATATCTAGGTGCTGCTGTCGACCCTCCTTGGTTGGTGACAGAAGCACCAGATCATCAGCAAACAGTAGACTTTTCTAGTTCCCGTGCCAATTCGTTGATATATATGTTGAAGAGGGTGGGGCTTAAGCTGCATCCCTGTCTCACCCCACGGCCCTGTGGGAAGAAATATGTGTGTTTTTTGCCAATTTTAACCACACACTTGTTGTTTGTGTACATGGATTTTATAATCTCTCTCTCTCTATCTCTCTCTCACTCTCTCTCCCTATCTATCCATCTCTCTCTGTCTAGTTCATGTAATAGTTTGAGATTTTGTGACAGATTGTGTTTTGTATGACTCCCCTGCTGTGTTACAGTCAGCTATTGAACTGAGCTCAAACCACTAATGGTCTGGCCTGGAGTCACCCAGTAGTAGTACTTATCTAATCTATGCTTACTGTTCCTTAGACAAAGTACAGGCCTGATGCACAGAGCAGTAGTGTTTTCCTCTGTGTGTGTGTGTCTCTGTGTGTATGTGTGTGTCTGTGCGTGTGTGTGTGTGTGTGTGTGTGTGTGTGTGTGTGTGTCAGTGTGTTTGTTTGTGTGTGTGTGTGTGTGTGTGTGTGTGTGTGTGTTGTGTGTGTGTGTGTTTGTTTGTGTGTGCCTCAGTGTGTTTGTTTGTGTGTGCCTCTGTATGTGTGTGTGTGCGTGTTTCTGTCTCTGTGTCTCTGTGTGTGTGTGTGTGTGTGTGTGTGTGTGTGTGTGTGTGTGTGTGTGTGTGTCTGTGTGTGTGTGTGTGTCTCTGTGTGTCTCTCTGTGTGTATGTGTGTGTGTGTGCCTCTGCCTCTGTGTGTGTTTCTGTGTGTGTCTGTGTGTGTGTGTGTGTGTGTGTGTTTGTGTGTGCCTCTGTGTCTGTGTGTGTTTCTGTGTGTGTGTGTGTGTGTGTGTGTGTGGTGTGTCTCTCTCTCTGTGTGTGTGGACTCTTTGATTTCAGCCATGACTTCAAAGCATTATCAGAGTCAAATATGCATTACTTTCACCTCCAGAGGGGGACCGACCATTCAGGCTGAGGCCTGGGTTTCCTGTGCCAGCTCCTCTAACATGCCTCAGATCTGTGAGCTGGGCTTCATTGCTCTTGCCTGGCGCGTTGGAACCCATGGAACAGTTCCACATAGGTGGGTTTTGCACTGTCTGCCACTCCAGACAGGCTCAATGAAACACTCAACATATTTGAAAGAAAACAACTACTATTTGGACCCAGTTCTGTGGCCTGTATAGCCCAAGCTTGAAGTAATTAACCCCAGAAATCATCTCCCTGCGCTGCTCAAGCTCATTCCTCACAATACCCACTGCCTCTTTAACGTGTTGATAAAGACATTAAACACAAAGACAACCGTCATTAACAACATGCTTTACCCACCTCACTTAGGGAGTTAATAAATGTTTGAGATAAGTAAAAAGAAATATTCAATACTCAACTTAAATGTTGGAAAGTAGAAACTCTGAGAGAAATAGAAGGAGTCAGAACTCTACTTAAGGTGATGAGAGGAGGAGAAGGGGAGGAGGTGGGTGAGGAGGAGAGTTGGAGGAGGAGGGGAGGGGAGGGGGAGGAGAAGAGGAGGAGGAGAAATGTTTTGAGTTAAGGAGGATTTCTCCAATTGTTTGCTCTGGGCTCTATGGTCAGGGCATACTTAATGGTAGAACAACAGAGGATTTCATAACCTCTTCCTCACTCTTCTAGCCCCCTTTCACAAAAACATTGTGCTTTTCGGTAAACAGCTTGCTTTGGATGCTTGTTGTTAAAAGCTGGAGGAGAATCAAAACCTGGCTCAGTGAGCACAGCCTTGCCATTGAGAGGGGTAGACACAGGAAAACCTGACTCCCTGTAGAGGAAAGAGCTGCTTTTCCTGACAAAATGTAAAAAATATTAGAGAGTGTCATTTTCCCAAATTTGAAACCTTTATTCAAGGTTTCAAAGACCACTCTGATGAGAGTAGGCTACCCGTCCTGTTTGGGGTGGACGCAGAGAGCTGTGGGTTGGCAGCGCACTACATTGCTGCCTGCCATAAGCACATGTACTCTACTGTATGCTTATTGTTATTGTTGAATGTAGGGTTATGTTGACACTTGGTTGTTGTTGTCCCGTTGACAATTTTGATTCTCATTTTTATATTGTAAATATCCAAAATAAGCTTTTGCAATATGTACATTGTTACATCATGCCAATGCAGCGAAATGAATTGAATTGAGAGAGAGAGAGGAGAGAGAGAGAGAGAGGATAGTTATTTGTCCTGTCTGTGTTTCATACAGACAGAGAGAGAGACGGAAACAGAGAGAGAGATATTGAATTGAAATTGAATTGAGAGAGACATAGACAAAATGAGAATCGTCCTTTGTCCTCCTCCCTGCTTTTAGATCCAGTGATTGGAAACAAATAGATCCTTGAAGGATGAACGATTATGATGGAGGAAATGTAATATCAGGTGGAGGGGTGCTGGGGGGGTCAGATGTGAAAGGCCTGTGCTGAGAGGGAGACATGGATTTCATTAGAGGTGCCTGTGAATGATCCTCCTCCACGACTGGGTGCAGGAGGGGGGCATTGTTCTCATCCTGCCCCAGCTCAGTGCTCCCGGCATGGGCTCATCTTGTTAGGTAGACACCCTCCCATGGAGGCTGGGACAGGCTATCGAAGGGACAAAGGAGCCTTTGGTGTGCTGACAGACGGGCATGTCAGAGGCTGGTGTGTGTGTGTGTGTGTCAAAAGTCAGCTTGATGAATGACGTGAGTGGCTAGCAGACCGTTCCCTGCAAACAGAGCAGCAATAGGGGCTTGATGTGGAATACAGTGTGATGGGGTAATGTATGATATGGGTCATGTATGATATGGGTCATGTATGATAGGGGTCATGTATGATATGGGTCATGTATGATAGGGGTCATGTATGATATGGGTCATGTATGATGGGGGTCATGTACAGTGCATTTGGAAGTAATCAGACCCTTGACTTTTTACACATTTTGTTACGTTACAGCCTCATTCTAAAATAGGTTAAATCGTTTTTTCCCTCATCAATCTACTTATAATGACAAAGCAAAAACATGTTTTTAGAAATGTTTGCAAATTTATAAAAAATAAAAAACGTAAGTATTTACACAAGTATTCAGACCCTTTACTCAGTACTATGTTGAAGCATCTTTGGCAGTGATTACAGTCTTGAGTCTTCTTGGGTATGACACTACAAGCTTGGCACACCTGTATTTGGGGAGTTTCTCCAATTCTCCCATTCAAGCTCTGTCAGGTTGGATGGGGAGCGTTGCTGCACAGCTATTCTCAGGTCTCTCCAGAGATGTTTGATCGGGTTCAAGTCCCGCTCTGGCTGGGGAACTCAAAGACGTTTGGAGACTTGTCCCGAAGCAACTCATGCGTTATTGTGGCTGTGTGCTTAAGGTCGTTGTCCTGTTGGGAGGTGAACCTTCGCCCCAGTCTGAGCTACTTAGCGCTCTGAAGCAGGTTTTCATCAAGGACCTCCCTGTACTTTACTCCGTTCATCTTTCCCTTGATTCTGACTAGTCTTCCAGTCCCTACTGCTGAAAAACATAGGACAATAGGATATGTTAGACACTTATCTCTAGCCCTCATCTTCCCTGCTCTGTTTACAGTGGAGTAAGCAGCAGGGCTAGGTAAAGGGCTAGGTAAAGGGCTAGGTAAAGGGCTAGGTAATGTAGGTCAACAATGTATCTGAAGTGATGCTTAAACAGGGGAGTTGTCCCGCCCTGACCTTAGAGATCCTTATTTATTCTCTATGTTTGGTTAGGTCAGGGTGTGACTCGGGTGGGAATCTATTTTTTCTATTTCTTTGTTGTTTTTGCCTAGTGTGGTTCCCAATCAGAGGCAGCTGTCTATCGTTGTCTCTGATTGGGGATCATATATAAGTTGTGATTCTCCTCTACCCCTCCCCCTCTCTCCATCTTCCCCCTCTCAATCTTCTCCCTCTCTCCATCTTTCCCGTTTGGGTTTTGTGGGGAGTTCTTTTCTGTTTAGCTGTTTTGTTGCCTGACAGAACTATTCGCTTTCGTCTTCTACTTTGTTATTTTGTTGCGGTGTTCAGTTGATTAAAAATCATGAACACCTACCACGCTGCACCTTGGTCTCCTTCTTAAACCCACTAGAGTCATTACAGGAACTTCCTGCTTTACATACCTGCTCTCTATGTTTTCTGTCCTTCTCCTCTCCCCTCCCCCTCTCTCTCCTGTAATGTCTTTCCCTACCCTTGCCCTCTTGCTCTATATTTTTCTTATTTTCCCTCAATCTCCATCTTCCCCCCTCCATCTTCCCCCTCTTTCTCCATCTTCCCCCTCTCTCTCCATCTTCTCCCACTCTCCATCTCCCCCTCTCTCATCTTCCCCCTCTCTCCATCTTCTCCTTCTCCATCTTCTCCCTCCCTCCATCTTCCCCCTCTCTCTACATCTTCTCCCTCTCTCCAACTTCCCCCTCTCTCCATCTTCCCCCTCTTTCTATCTTCCCCCTCTCTCCATCTTTCTACATCCCTCTTTCTCTCTCCTTTCCCTCGTTCTCTTCTTTTCTCTCACAGAAGCATCCCTGATATTGTGAGGTTTTAATCAGCCAGGAATAACAATCCCAATGCTCCCTGTGTTGTTTTAATTAGCCAGGAATAACAGTCTCAACGTTCCCCGTGCTGCTTCCTGCTGCTCCCTGTCCCGCAGCTCTGGTCTTGTTGCGTCCCATTATTAATATGGGTCTGGAATTCCGGAGTAACGCTTGGACCTGGATCATCCAATCACAGCACACATAACACACCGCTCCTACACACACACGCACACACACACACACACACACACACACACACACACACACACACACACACACACACACACACACACACACACACACACACACACACACACACACACACACACACACACACACACACACACACACACACACACACACACACACACAGTCGGATCCTGCGGGGCAGAACAACCACATCCCGGGGAAGATGTGATTGGGTATAAGGAGGTCTCCTTTGTTTTAATGAAAGGAAAGCAATATTATTTAAATTAATTTGTGGGTTCCATAAATAAGAGAGAGCTGATCAGCGTTCCTAAACTCATAATGGAAACTGCAGTGTACTTTCAGATGGAGTGTGCTGCGTGTGCGTGTGTGTGTGTGTGTGCGTGCGTGCGTGCGTGCATGTGTGTGTGAGCAGTATGTTCTCTGAGAGAACCGTTGGGACTCTAGCCACTAAAATTTGCGTTGTATGAACATTTGGTAATGACTGGGGTGATTTATATCATTAATGGTTAGCTAATAAGACTGCTGCTAGCATTATAGCTATGTAATCTAACCTGTGGTAATCTTGTGGCTAGCATTAGCATTACTGTGCAGCCTCAGCGAGGAAGCCCATGTTTTTCATTATCTACCTCTGAAGGCTTACAGCGGGGGTCTGGCCACGTCACACACCCTCACTTTGATGGATATGGTATGTTACTGGGAGAGACACAGGGGTGTGTTCGTCTACATGGTATAGACTTGCGTCCGGAACCCTCTGTTCTACCTAGAACCACAGATGGAGTCTCCATCTCTGACTAGAACACTTGTCTACTGGCCTTTAACTCCTCCCACCACCCAAAAGCCATAGAACTTTTACTAGTCGGGAAATAAAGACAGTGATTATACCCTGAACATTCGGTCTGTGCGCCACGGCCAGGTTGTTTGAGGAATGATTTCCATAAGCTAAGCTGTCGCTAGCTCATTAACGTCATGCTAGCTTTTTTTTACTGGCCCATTTATTCATCTTTTCAGGAAAACAGCTCTGAAGCCAAGAGTAGATCTAGAGGGCTGTAGTCTTTTCTCCTCCTTTCAGACAGAGGTCTTTTCAGGCTACAGGATGATAACAGACATGAAGCAACCCCCAGGCTGGCTTTGTGGTTCCCTTTTAAAATGTTAGCACTGGGAACAAAAAGGCTAAGAGACCCTCAAGTGTGTTTTGGAGGTTGAGAGAGAAGAGAGAGAGAAGAGTAGAGAGAGAGGAGAGAGAAGAGAGATCGAGAAGAGAGAGAGAGAAGAGAGAGGAGAGAAAGAAGAGAGAGAGAGAAGATAGAGAAGAGAGAGTGAGAAGAGAGAGAGAGAGAGATTCAGTATAAAATGTGCAGTTTTAGAAGCCAAATATGTGTCCTCCTTCCACAACCTTAGGGACAGCCAGTGAAAAGTGCATTTAGTTTTGTTTTGTCTTTCATACCATGCAATGTTGCTTCTCAGTCATGTAGAGACAGGCCTACTATTATTCCCCTTTCCACTACAACTACTATTATCATGCCTTATTGCTGTTGGTCCCTCCATTTTTTGTTAAATGTAAACTTTTACAATGTAAGTAATTTAACTTTCCATGTCAATAAAGTCTACTGAATTGAATTGAGCGAGAGAACAGTCTGCAGCACCCAGTCTAAAGTTAAATGTCTACTGATGATGATCTGGTGCTTCTGTCCCCAACCAAGGAGGGCCTACAGCAGCACCTAGATATTCTGCACAGATTCTGCCAGACCTGGGCCCTGACAGTAAATCTCAGTAAAACAAAAATAATGGTGTTCCTAAAAAGGTCCAGTTGTCAGGACCACAAATACAAATTCCATCTAGACACCGTTACCTTAGAGCAATGGTTCTTAAACTTTTTAATCCTGGGACCCAAATGAGAAATTCTGTGTTTTCCTGGGTCCCAAGGTTATGAAAATATGCAACTATACGTAAATATCGGTACATTTCATTGCTCTTATGCCCCAAAAAATGCAATATAGACAAAAACAAATAACAATGGAATGCCCATAAATATATTTTCATGCTTATTTTTCCCTATTAAAAACACTCTTAAATACCTTTCTATGTTGGAACTGTTGCTGTCAAAATACAATAAATAATTTCATTCACAGATGTATAACAGATGTATAACAGAACACACACACACACACACACGCACGCACGCACGCACGCACACACACACACACACACACACACACACACACAGGCCTTTTGATCGTGCAACCCTAAGTAACAGTACAAATAAAAAATTATCTGGCCTACTGTACATTCTACTGTACATCTTACTGTACATTCTACTGTACATTCTACTGTACATCCTACTGTACACCTCACTGTACATCCTACTGTACATCTCACTGTACATCACACTGTACATCCTACTGTACATTTCACTGTACATCCTACTGTACATCTCACTGTACATCACACTGTATATCCTACTGTACATCTCACTACATCCTACTGTACATCTCACTGTACATCTTACTGTACATCACACTGTACATCACACTGTACATCCTACTTTACACCCTACTGTACATCTCACTGTACATCCTACTGTACATCCTACTGTACATCTTACTGTACATCCTACTGTACATTCTACTGTACATCCTACTGTACACCTCGCTGTACATCTTACTGTACATCTCACTGTATATCATACTGTACATCCTAATGTACATCACACTGTACATCCTACTGTACATCCTACTGTACATCTCACTGTTTATCCTACTGTACATCCTACTGTACATTTCACTGTACATCCTACTGTACATCTCACTGTACATCACACTGTATATCCTACTGTACATCTCACGACATCCTACTGTACATCTCACTGTACATCCTACTGTACATCCTACTGTACATCTTACTGTCCATCCTACTGTACATTCTACTGTACATCCTACTGTACACCTCGCTGTACATCTTACTGTACATCTCACTGTACATCATACTGTACATCCTAATGTACATCACACTGTACATCCTACTGTACATCCTACTGTACATCTCACTGTTTATCCTACTGTACATCCTACTGTACATCTCACTGTACATATTACTGTACATCACACTGTACATCACACTGTACATCCTACTTTACATCTCACTGTACATCCTACTGTACATCTTACTGTACATCCTACTGTATTCCTACTTTACATCTTACTGTGCAGTAGGATGTACATATCACTGTACATATCACTGTACATCCTACTGTACATCTCACTGTACATCCTACTGTACATCTTGCTGTACATCCTACTGTACATCTTACTGTACTTCCTACTGTGCATCTTACTGTACATCCTACTGTATATCCTATTGTACATCCTACTGTATATCTCACTGTATATCCTACTGTACATGCTACTGTACATCTTACTGTACATCTTACTGTACATCACACTGTACATCCTACTGTACATCCTACTGTACATCCTACTGTACATCCTACTGTACATCCTACTGTATATCCTACTGTACATCTTACTGTACATCTTACTGTACATCACACTGTACATCCTACTGTACATCCTACTGTACATCCTACTGTACATCTTACTGTACATCTTACTGTACATCACACTGTACATCCTACTGTACATCCTACTGTACATCTCACTGTACATCCTACTGTACATCCTACTGTACATCCTACTGTACATCATACTGTATAAATTATTGTTGATAGAAAGTCTAGGTTGGAACTGTTGTTGTTGTAATATATATTTGTTATTCTGAACTGGAATAAACTGATTGATCACATCACAAAGATGTAGACCAGAAAACACACACAGTCCTAATGAGAGGTGTGTGGCTGGTTGATGTTTTCAACAAGCATGTCTATTCTGGAATCAGTTTTTGACAGTACAGCACTGAGGTCATGCTCAGCATTGACACTGTTTCTGTAATTGGTGCATAACTGGAGCAGAACATCTACTGCTTTCTCAGTCAGGCAGGAGACCGCTTCCTGCTGCAGATGAACAACCCAGAACTATGTGAGTGTTTGTCTCAAGGTATCTTGCTTCAATCAGTTTATTCCAGTTCAGAATAAAAAGGTATTACTTACAACAGTTCCAACCTAGACTTGTTTTCAACAATAATTTCTACAGTAAAATGTACAGTAAGCCTGGTCATTTTCATCTACATCTGTACTGTTTCTTAGGGTTGCACTATCAGTAGCTAGTTAGCTTTGGCTAACGTTAGCTGTTAACTGTGTAACGTTGCAAGGCCAGGGGATTGTTTGAAAGAGAAACTCACATCTACTACTATGAGAGTTAGTACTCTCTTATTTCTGCTTATCATCACCTGTTATAAAATCCCCAGAGCGCTAAGAACCTTGGCGTGATCCTGGACAACACCCTGTCGTTCTCAACTAACATCAAGGCGGTGGCCCGTTCCTGTAGGTTCATGCTCTACAACATCCGCATGTCGATCCTGCCTCACACAGGAAGCGGCGCAGGTCCTAATCCAGGCACTTGTCATCTCCCGTCTGGACTACTGTTTCTCGCTGTTGGCTGGGCTCCCTGCCTGTGCCATTAAACCCCTACAACTCATCCAGTCAGGCCGCAGCCCGTCTGGTGTTCAACCTTCCCAGTTCTATGTCACGAGCTCCTGTTCCACTGGCTTCCAGTTATCTTGCATTCAAGACCATGGTGCTTATTCCAGCTGTGAGGGGAACGGCACCTCAGTACCTCCAGGCTCTGATCAGGCCCTACACCCAAACAAGGGCACTGTTTTCATCCACCTCTGGCCTGCTCGCCTCCCTACCACTGAAAATGTACAGTAAGCCCGCTCAGCCCAGTCTAATCTGTACTCGCTGCTCTGGCCCCCAATGGTGGAACAAACTCCCTCACGACGCCAGGACAGCGGAATCAATCACCACCTTCCGGAGACACCTGAAACCCCACCTCTTTAAGGAATACCTAGGATAGGATAAGTAATCCTTCCCCCCTTTTAAGATTTAGATGCACTATTGTAAAGTGACTGTTCCACTGGATGTCATTGGGAATGCACCAATTTGTAAGTCGCTCTGGATAAGAGCGTCTGCTAAATGACTTAAATGTAAATGTAATAAAATGACAACAATGCCTTGCTAGTTGACTTAGTCTTCCACTTTTGAAGCACTGTTTCCTGAAGCATTCAGCCCTGTTCTGAAAGAACTTCCTGGGTTTACCGTCATGTTGTGCCTGGATGTTGGGTCAGGATGTGTCATTTTATTAATTTGTTCGTTTTGAGAGACTCATTACTAAGCACTTCCCCACACAAAACACATTGTGGGAGCTCCTCGTTATTTCCCAAAGTTTGTATGAAAGAGACAAAAAGTAATCACTGTATTTGCGTTTCATGACGTTTGAGCTCAGTCAGAACTTGTGGGTGGCATGAGTCCATTTCATGACAGTGGTGAGTGATGGCGAGTGGGATTTTAAAAATAACATTTTTATTTTACCTTTATTTAACTAGACAAGTCAGTTTAGAACAAATTCTTATTTTCAATGACGGCCTAGGAACAGTGGGTTAACTGCCTGTTCAGGGGCAGAACGGCAGATTTGTACCTTGTCAGCTCGGGGATATGAACTTGCAACCTTTCGGTTACTAGTCCAACTTTCTAACCTATAGGCTACCCTGCCGCTCCATAACAAGTCAGTGACTTGAACGACAGCACTGCAGGGTCGCGGAGTGATGTTCAAGAAAACTGCAGAAAAAAGATCTGGTAAACAGCGAAGCACATGGGCATCTCCCTCTACCTTTCACTTGGGCTGCCCAAACTGAGCAGAGACTGCTGATAAGCATAGAGAGCACTGAACCAGAGCACAGTTGCACTTGGCCAAATCAATTCCAGTAATTAATGAAATAATTATACATTTAGGTCGCAACCCAGTGGGTTGCAACCCATACTTTCAGAAACGCTGCCTTAGAGCACACAAAAAACTATACAGACCTCGGCCTAAACATCAGCACCACAGGTAACTTCCACAAAGCTGTGAACGATCTGAGAGACGGGCCTTCTATGCCATCAAAAGGAACATGAAATTTGACATACAAATTAGGACCTGTCTAAAAATACTTTAATCAGTTATAGAACCCATTGTCCTTTATGGATGTGAGGTCTGGGGTCCGTTCACCAACCAAGAATTCACAAAATGGGACAAACACCGAATTGAGACTCTGCATGCAAAATTCAGCAAAAATACCCTCTGTGTACAATTTAAAACACCAAATAATGCATGCAGAGCAGAATTAGGCCGATACCCGCTAATGATCAAAATCCAGAAAAGAGTCGTTAAATTCTTCAACCACCTAAAAGGAAGCGATTTCCAAACCTTCCATAACAAAGCCATCACCTACAGAGAGATGAACCTGGAGAAGAGTCCCCTAAGCAAGCTGGTCCTGGGGCTCTGTTCACAAACACAAACAGACCCCACAGAGCCCCAGGACAGCAACACAACTAGACCCAACCAAAAAATGAGAAAAGAAAAAGATAATTACTTGACACATTGGAAAGAATTAACAAAAAACTAGAATGATATTTGTCCCTGAACAGAGATTACACAGTGGCAGAATACTTGACCACTGTGACTGACCCAAACTAAAGGAAAGC
This sequence comes from Oncorhynchus keta, assembly GCF_023373465.1. Lineage (NCBI taxonomy): Eukaryota > Metazoa > Chordata > Actinopteri > Salmoniformes > Salmonidae > Oncorhynchus > Oncorhynchus keta. The sequence goes on along the minus strand of NC_068421.1, from coordinate 83,678,245 downwards.
TTTGACTATGTACAGACTCAGTGAGCATAGCCTTGCTATTGAGAAAGGCCGCTGTAGGCAGACCTGGATCTCAAGAGAAGACAGGCTATGTGCACACTGCCCACAAAATTAGATGGAAACTGAGCTGCACTTCCTAACCTCCAGCCAAATATATGACCATATTAGAGACACATATTTCTCTCAGATTACAGACCCACAGAGAAATAGAAAATAAATCAAATTTTGATAAACTCCCATATCTATTGGGAGTTTGTGCAAATACCCACAGTGTGGGTCGTTGCACATCATTGCAACACTGTATATAGACATAATATGACATTTGAAATATCTTAATTTTTTAAAAACTTTTGTGAGTGTACTGTTTTTATTGTTTATTTCCTTTTTGTTTATTATCTATTTCAAAAGCCCTTTGAATTTAATTGAATTGAGAGAAAAGCGAGAGAGAGCGGAGAGAGGGAGGTAGAGAGGGAGTTAGAGTTAAGAGTTCTGTTTGCAGATGTTTTGTTAGAAGGAGAGTTCTTGTCGTGGGTTAGTGAATCTTCAGCAGGTTTTAAAATGTTGTTTGGTGCAGATTTTGTGATTCCCTCCTCAGTGACTGACTACGTATGGAGGTCTCAACATGAGCATGGAATAAACACACTGTCTTTCTTAGTCAAACAAATAGTATGACACCATACAAAGTATTTGCACAATGGATTTTCACAAACATATGCACTTAACACACTTTGATAAGTGTTAAATGAACAAAAAGACCAGAGACTCTTGACGCATAATTACGTGTTACGTCACACATATGTTAGGTGCCTATCCAACATCCCTTCACACTAACAATGCCACACCGACTTCCCAGGCTTTGTGTGTGGAAGTGGATCGGGGGTTGGGCCTGTCTGTTTTTTAACCCTGTAGTGCCAGGCAGTTCAGCTGCATACATCTCGACCTTAGACCTGGGTTCAAATACTATTTGAAATCTTTCATTTTATTTATTTATTTAACCTTTATTTAACAAGGCAAGTCAGTTAAGAACAAATTCTTATTTGCAATGATGACCTATCCCGGCCAAACCCCGGATGACGCTGGGCCAATTGTGCGCCGCCCTATGCAACTCCCAATCACGGCTGGATGTGATACAGCCTGGATTCGAACCAGGGACTGTAGTGAGATGCAGGGACTTGCACTGAGATGCAGTGCCTTAGACACTGAAATACTTAATCTATGCTTCATGGAGCTCTCCTGTTGCAATGGAACCAATAGAGAAGTCGCAAAATGTGATTAATATTATTTATTATTTATTTTCCAAGAAAAATGAAAGTGCATTTTACAGTAGCTTATGTTGGCCTCAGTGTTTCCGTTAGAAAAACATGGCCAGTGACCTACTGTAGGCTACTAAGTGACTGTGATTGAAGAGCAAAATAATTTCCACCATAATTTGCAAATAAATTCATTAAAAATCCTACTATGTGATTTTTTATATATTTTTTCTTATTTTGTTTCTCATAGTTGAAGTGTACCTATGATGAAAATTACAGGCCTCTCTCATCTTTTTAAGTGGGAGAACTTGCACAATTGGTGGCTGACTAAATACTTTTTTGCCCCATGTGATCCATGTGCATCTTCATCAGATGAGCAGAATGGTACCACCCTGAGTGTAAGTAGACCTACAACACATTACTCAACACTAGTACGACTCATCGCGTCTACTGTAGGCCTACAGTATGTCTACATGTAGGTCTCTTTATTTTAATCCCGATTTAACTTGTTTGGCATCAACTGAAATCATTCATCCGTAACTCTGCCAAGCCTACAAGAAAAGAGGAACTGGTGAAGGCCATCAAGACATTTTGGCTTGAGAAACTGACGATACAACAATACAACAAATACATTGATCATCTCAGCAAGGTTTTACTCGTGGTCGTGGAGCTGGGGAGAAGTGCAACTAAAATGTAGCTGAGATGTGCAGTAGTTGAAATAAACAACTGCATTATGAAAGAGTCTTTTTTTATAATTATTTTATTAACAAAAGCAAAAAGATGTTGATTAACAAATACTGTATAGTATATGCTTTATCCAACCTTTTGCGGTTGCATGAGGTTTGGAGTTAGAACTGTAAACCTTTAGAGGACTTAAGCATCGAGTACATCGGAAGTTTGCCCTTTTTTGTCCAATAGGCTACACTTACACAATAGGCTACAAAAGGACTCAACTCTGATTGAACTAAACTCTATCGGTCGTCTAAACTGTGGCACAACTTGGGGGATTATTCAAACCTAGCCGAGCTATTAGACTATCCTTTTGTAAATTAATGGAGGTGTGAATGTTTCAGTCTAGAAGGTTAAACTCATAGGTCTTAGGCCTGCAGTAAATTAAATTAGATTACCAGGTACATTTTTCATTAGGTTATAATAATCCATGCATTCAGGGAATGTCCAAAATGTATTGATGGAGTTAGAAAGTTGTCTGTCAGAAGTATTAAAATCAACCAATGTCGGCCTTTAAATGTTTTATTACTCAAATGTTGAAAGTGCGTTTGGGGGCGACGGAGAGAAACAAAATGGTGCCGTTTGAGGCCATGTGATGCAGGCGCTGGAGATGGAGGTGTGAGTAGGTGGGTTTGAGCAGGTGTGATGTAGTTGTCGTTTGTATGTGTATGTTTCGTATTGTCTAAAAATATAAAATCAAATCTTACAAAAAAAGGAAAAATGACAATCTTGTAACTCGTCTGATTATTCATTATGAATTGGATTTATTTGATTTATTTTGTTTACATTCTTCATTGTAACCACAACGTCACACACAACATGAGCTGATTAACTTGGTCAAAACATTTCTTTATTAAAGAATATCAGAAAGAATGTTGGTACTTACTTTTTTAAATCCAAAGCCACAAATGAGTAAGTCACTCAGCTTTATGCTGACAAATCCTTGCTGGACTCTCTTTCATTCAGTTTCTTCTTCACATCAGCAAAGAAGTACTCTGTGTTTCAGAAACTCACTTTATATAGAGGGTCTGTCACTCTCTAACACTGTGGTACATGAAGACAGTTTGTTATTTAGAATGATTTATTTCTGTTTTTAGAGGGAGAGGAACCAAAAGCCCACTGATTTTTTGAAAATCGTCAGTCCACATGTTGTGTAATTGCACCATTGTATTTACCCAAGTTCTCTTAACTCCAGGACCACCTCCAGCAAAAAAATGTTTTGCCTAATGTAGGACTCTAATGCTCGAGAAGAGAGACTCTTGGACTGAAACATTCACACCTCCATTAATTTATGAAAATGCAATGAAAGAATGATGCAATTTATCACAATCTGCCACCATCTACCACAAACGGTCATGGCATAAACTCAAAACCATTAAAGAAAGAACCATTGTACAAGTTCTGCAGCCCCGTGTTGACATGATCCCTAGCCAAAGATTTTCCAGTTTGTCAAACACTGCCAGAGCCAACGCAAAGCCTGTGCATGCTCTAATGTCTTTCATGCTCAGAAATATGATGCAACAACAACAACAAAGGAAAACAACAGTGGAGAAAGAGAGAGAGAGAGTGGACCTCCTTCTCTCCTCCTCCCCTCACCCTACCCGACCCACCTCCACTGGTTTTTTCTTGTGTGTTTGTGGTTATTAAAAGCAGATGTCAGTGTACTGTAACAATTGATTTAGAGCTATGTATTTTAGAGCTTTGTCTTCTCCCCTCTTCCCCTCATCTCCCTCACTTCCTCCCTCTCTCTCTCCTCATCACCTCCCATCCTTCTCTCTCTGTTCCCATGTGTCCGTGGCAGATACAACTTTTAGAGTGTGTTCAGGGGTAAACAAGACACATGGGGGCCGCACATGAACGCTCTCTTACACACACACACACACACACACACACACACACACACACACACACACACACACACACACACACACACACACACACACACACACACACACACACACACACACACACACACACACACACACACACACTGGCCTGGGCTAAGAGACCAAAGTCACAATAACTTGTGTTTTTTCTTCCAGTTACGTCTTTGTCTCCACGCGGGCCCTTTGAGATTTTTTTCAAAACAGGCCTTGGTTATTGACATCCAGGCCTAATATGACACAGGCGGGCCAAGTTAACCCAAACCAGGAGAGAGAGAGTGAGTGTCTCAAGAACCCTGTAGTACCACCGTGCTGTAAATGTCCACATGCCACAGTACAGAACCCTGTAGTACCACCGTGCTGTAACTGTCCACACACCACAGTACAGAACCCTGTAGTACCACCGTGCTGTAACTGTCCACACACCACAGTACAGAACCCTGTAGTACCACCGTGCTGTAACTGTCCACACGCCACAGTACAGAACCCTGTAGTACCACCGTGCTGTAACTGTCCACACACCACAGTACAGAACCCTGTAGTACCACCGTGCTGTAACTGTCCACACGCCACAGTACAGAACCCTGTAGTACCACCGTGCTGTAACTGTCCACACACCACAGTACAGAACCCTGTAGTACCACCGTGCTGTAACTGTCCACACACCACAGTACAGAACCCTGTAGTACCACCGTGCTGTAACTGTCCACACACCACAGTACAGAACCCTGTAGTACCACCGTGCTGTAACTGTCCACACACCACAGTACAGAACCCTGTAGTACCACCGTGCTGTAACTGTCCACACACCACAGTACAGAACCCTGTAGTACCACCGTGCTGTAACTGTCCACACACCACAGTACAGAACCCTGTAGTACCACCGTGCTGTAACTGTCCACACACCACAGTACAGAACCCTGTAGTACCACCGTGCTGTAACTGTCCACACGCCACAGTACAGAACCCTGTAGTACCACCGTGCTGTAACTGTCCACACACCACAGTACAGAACCCTGTAGTACCACCGTGCTGTAACTGTCCACACACCACAGTACAGAACCCTGTAGTACCACCGTGCTGTAACTGTCCACACACCACAGTACAGAACCCTGTAGTACCACCGTGCTGTAACTGTCACACACCACAGTACAGAACCCTGTAGTACCACCGTGCTGTAACTGTCCACACACCACAGTACAGAACCCTGTAGTACCACCGTGCTGTAACTGTCCACACACCACAGTACAGAACCCTGTAGTACCACCGTGCTGTAACTGTCCACACGCCACAGTACAGAACCCTGTAGTACCACCGTGCTGTAACTGTCCACACGCCACAGTACAGAACCCTGTAGTACCACCGTGCTGTAACTGTCCACACGCCACAGTACAGAACCCTGTAGTACCACAGTGCTGTAACTGAGTCCACACGCCACAGTACAGAACCCTGTAGTACCACCGTGCTGTAACTGTCCACACACCACAGTACAGAACCCTGTAGTACCACCGTGCTGTAACTGTCCACACACCACAGTACAGAACCCTGTAGTACCACCGTGCTGTAACTGTCCACACGCCACAGTACAGAACCCTGTAGTACCACCGTGCTGTAACTGTCCACACTCCACAGTACAGAACCCTGTAGTACCACCGTGCTGTAACTGTCCACACGCCACAGTACAGAACCCTGTAGTACCACAGTGCTGTAACTAGTCCCACGCCACAGTACAGAACCCTGTAGTACCACCGTGCTGTAACTGTCCACACACCACAGTACAGAACCCTGTAGTACCACCGTGCTGTAACTGTCCACACGCCACAGTACAGAACCCTGTAGTACCACCGTGCTGTAACTGTCCACACACCACAGTACAGAACCCTGTAGTACCACCGTGCTGTAACTGTCCACACGCCACAGTACAGAACCCTGTAGTACCACAGTGCTGTAACTGAGTCCACACGCCACAGTACAGAACCCTGTAGTACCACCGTGCTGTAACTGTCCACACACCACAGTACAGAACCCTGTAGTACCACCGTGCTGTAACTGTCCACACACCACAGTACAGAACCCTGTAGTACCACCGTGCTGTAACTGTCCACACGCCACAGTACAGAACCCTGTAGTACCACCGTGCTGTAACTGTCCACACACCACAGTACAGAACCCTGTAGTACCACCGTGCTGTAACTGTCCACACGCCACAGTACAGAACCCTGTAGTACCACAGTGCTGTAACTGAGTCCACACGCCACAGTACAGAACCCTGTAGTACCACCGTGCTGTAACTGTCCACACACCACAGTACAGAACCCTGTAGTACCACCGTGCTGTAACTGTCCACACGCCACAGTACAGAACCCTGTAGTACCACCGTGCTGTAACTGTCCACACGCCACAGTACAGAACCCTGTAGTACCACAGTGCTGTAACTGAGTCCACACGCCACAGTACAGAACCCTGTAGTACCACCGTGCTGTAACTGTCCACACACCACAGTACAGAACCCTGTAGTACCACCGTGCTGTAACTGTCCACACACCACAGTACAGAACCCTGTAGTACCACCGTGCTGTAACTGTCCACACACCACAGTACAGAACCCTGTAGTACCACCGTGCTGTAACTGTCCACACACCACAGTACAGAACCCTGTAGTACCACCGTGCTGTAACTGTCCACACGCCACAGTACAGAACCCTGTAGTACCACAGTGCTGTAACTGAGTCCACACGCCACAGTACAGAACCCTATAGTACCACCGTGCTGTAACTGAGTCCACACACCACAAGTTAGCCAGCAATCATATTTACTTACATACAGTGCATTCGGGAAAGTATTCAGATCCCTTGACCTTTTCCACAATTTTTTACATTACAGCCTTATTCCAAAATTGATTAAATACATGTTTTTCTTAATCAATCTACACACAATAACCCATAATGACAAAGCAAAAACAGGTTTTTAGAAATCGAAATACCACATTTAAACTATTCAAACCCTTTGCTATGAGACTCGAAATTGAGTTCAGGTGCATCCTGTTTCCATTGATCATCCTTGAGATGTTTCTACAACTAGACTGTAGTCCACCTGTGGTGATTGAACATGATTTGGAAAGGCACACACCTGTATATATCAGGTCCCACAGTTGACAGTACATATCAGAGCAAAAACCAAGCCATGAGGTTGAAGGAAAAAAACAATGTAATATATTATAAAATAAGGCTATAACATAACAAAATGTGGAAAAGGTCAAGGGGTGTGAATACTTTCTGAATGCACTGTAATTGGTTACTACACAGCTTTCACAAAATGCCCTTAGACTCCAAATGTTCCTAAACATAGAGGTTAACAGTCTAAACTTAACATCCAACCAAGTTAAAAAGAACAGAGAGAAAAAAATCATGCATAAACAGAAACGTATTAAGATTAAACGTTGCTTGCCTGCCTTAAATTCAAATCAACACTTATCAGTTAATCGCAGGACTTTTTTCTTAGGTTGTGTTACTTATTTAATGGCAGAGTAAAGGAGAGGGGTCCACGCCCAGCTCTGTGGAGCTTGTTCACAGACAGAGCAGAACTGGGTTCAAATACGGTTTCAAATCTTACAATAATCTGCCTGGAATGCCAGGTGGGCGGGATTTGTCATTTTACGACTAATCTATTGGCCCATTAAGCCAAGCAAGCTCATTTAAGCAGGAAGTAAAGTGATAGTCACAGAGTAGAGTAGCGTTGTGTCCAGGAAACAGGACTCATCACCAGGGGCAGACCAGCTCTAGAACATAACACAACCATTATTTCCTGGTGGGAAGAGAAGGGGTTATTTTTTTCCTTGGTTCCCTCCGTTTGCGGGGTCCGTGTGTGTAAACAAACAAACATTTGGCCAACTGGGGACATTTTGTAGGTCCCCACAAGGTCAAATGCTATTTCTAGGGGATTTAGTGTTAGGGTTAGAATTACGTTGAGGGGTAGGGTTAGGAGCTAGGGTTAGTTTTAGTGTTAGGTTTAGGAGCTAGGGTTAGGTTTAGGTTTTCGGGTTAAGGTTAGTATTAGGGTAAGAGTACGGGTTAGGAGTAGGGGTTAGAGAAAATAGAATTTTGAATGGGACTGAACTGTTACAAGGTTAGCTGTACAAGACTGTGTGTGTGTGTGTGTGTGTGTGTGTGTGTGTGTGTGTGTGTGTGTGTGTGTGTGTGTGTGTGTGTGTGTGTGTGTGTGTGTGTGTGTGTGTGTGTGTGTATGTGCACACATGCGTGTGTGATTGGAATAAGAACCTCTAGAGCTGCTGAGCAGAGGAGAGCAGAGCATCCCCAATAGGAATGACATTTCCTCTCCTTTCCCTCTGACTGCTGGACCAGCATCTGAGTTTGGCTCTCACACACACACACACACACACACACACACACACACACACACACACACACACACACACACACACACACACACACACACACACACACACACACACACACACACATATCAAATACACACTGGCATCATTAAAATTAACAGATTCATCTTATTATCTTAAAAGAGGATATTTGTGTGACTCACTAACTCACTAACCTCAATAACAAGGTCATATAAAACCGTTCTCTCTGTTCAGCTCTCCACAGGGCTTTTACTGATAAGGCATGTGGCACTGATTTCTGGAACAAATTCTCATTGAGTTGTATGAAGTCATAAATGAGGGCCATCACAATTAAATGTTTCTACTCCGAAGTGGAAAATGATACAATGGCACTGGTCCTAATTGGTTCCATAGCTCTGGGTTGGCTGGGAGGAGTGTTGGTGCCCTGCACACACAGTGTTGCACAGATGTTGCACAGAGACGCAGGCTGTTGTCCACAGGCTGTTCTCCGCAGGCTGTTGTCGCCATGGTGATTTGTGGTTGCTATGAAGATTTGTGGTCCGGGTGTTGACGTGGTGGTGTCACCAATTGCACCCACCCATTTTGGGTGGTTCAGAATGTGGGTTAAAGACCCACTGTTGCCCACCGGACATAAAACCATATTTGGAGTAACAAACTGCCACAGCCAGTCAACAAACCAAAGCACATCTTAAATAGCAATGCCAATGTTAAATCTTACATAACAAAATACTGTTTTATTTTTCTTTCACCTCAATGATATAACATTGAGAGCATCCTGACCGGTTGCATCACTGCCTGGTACGGCAATTGCTCGGCCTCCGACCACAAGGCACTTCAGAGGGTAGTGCGTACGGCCCAGTACATCACTGGGGCAAAGCTGCCTGCCATCCAGGACCTCTACACCAGGCGGAGTCAGAGGAAGGCCCTAAAAATTGTCAAAGAAGATCCCTCCCTCCCTCCCTCCCTCCCTCCCTCCCTCCCTCCCTCCCTCCCTCCCTCCCTCCCTCCCTCCCTCCCTCCCTCCCTCCCTCCCTCCCTCCCTCCCTCCCCCTCCTGCCACTCCTAACTCTGCCTCACAGCCTGGTTATGACCCTCAGCTCTCTTCCCCTCCTTGCCCTCCCTCCCTCCCCATGACCTCCCTGCCTCCCTCCCTCCCCCCGACCTCCTCCCCCTCCTCACCACCCCTCACCCCTCAGTCTTGCTGGTCACAGGCCACCGCAGCTTAGGGCTAATGAGCCCTCAGCCCCCACCCCAGGGTCAGAACCAATCAAATAGAGTGCAGAACTGCCAACCTGGGCCAGGGCTGAAACCCAGCTGCACAGACGGAACATTCCACAGGCAGGTGGCAGGGGTGTGTGGAGCGCGCCATGTCATGTTCATGACCAACTGAGGGGTTGGAGGAGGATGAGGATAGTGGTAGGGTGATTAGGGGGTTGCACTTGTGTGTACTCTTTCTCTCTCTCAATTCAATTTCAATTTAAGCTCTGCGGGATCGGTGTCCCTAAACCGGGACGGTTGTTGCTAACGTGCGCTAATGTGACTAGAATGACATTGTATACAACAGCCAACTTTCCGGGACATGAAAATGTCTTATATGTGCAGAGAGCTTAAATTTGTGTTAATCTAACTGCATTGTGTAATTAACAGTAATTATTACAGTGAAAAAATACCATGCTATCGTTTGAGGAGAGTGCACAACAACAAAACACTTTTATCATAGAAACTGGTTTGATACATTCATCTCTGAAGGTAAATAATGTACTTAAATTCAGTAAACTTGCTCTGATTTGTCATCCTGAGGGTCCCAGAGATAAAAGGTAGCATAGTTTTGTTTGATAAAATACATTTTTATGTTCAAATGTAGGAACTGGGTTCTACAGTTTGACCCCACTGTTGTCTCTGGCTCCACACCCACCCCGCCCGGCCATCTCGATGTATGAACGTTAGTGTATCAGCTAATGATCCCTCGTGTATGACATTCCTGGGGGTGTGTAAACTTAAATGTTTTGTTACCATAGCATTTTTGTATGTTCTCTATAGTTATGTACTTGAAAATGTATCAGTTGACCAATTCGGCACATTTGGGCAAACTCCTGGCAGACTTGATACAAAATATTGTGCAGTAATGTAATTCTTCACTGGATCAGTCTGAAACTTGGCACACACACTGCTGCAATATGGTGGACAACATCTAAATTACACCTAGACTCCTATCTGAACGTATGGCCTTCTCTTGCATTTCAAAGATGTCGGGAAAAAGAGAGAAGAAAACGCATGTTTTTTTGTAGTAGGTTTTATCTTTTACCAGATCTAATGTGTTATATTCTCCTACATTCATTTCACATTTCCACAAACTTCAAATAGTTTCATTTCAAATGGTATCAAGAATTACCCTTGCTTCAGGTCCATACCCTTGCTTCAGGTCCTGAGCGACAGGCAGTTAGATTAGGGTATGTCAGTTTAAGTGAAAATGTAAAAAAAAGGGCACAATCCTTAAGAGTTTTAAAGGGCTTTATTGGCATGGGAAACCTATGTTTACATTGCCAATGCAAGTGAAATAGATGATAAACAAAAAACAATAAAAGGAAAACATTTCAAATGTCATATTATGGCTATATACAGTGTTGTATCGATGTGCAAATAGTTAAAGATCAAAAGGGAAAATAAATAAACACAAATATGGGTTATATTTTCTTGTGGGAACAGGTCACAAATCTTGCTGCTGTGATTCTCTCTCTCTCTCTCTCTCTCTCTCTCTCGCTCTCTTTCTCTCTCTCACACACACACTCTCTCTCTCTCTCTCTCTCTCTCTCTCTCTCTCTCTCTCTCTCTCTCTCACTCTCTCTCTCTCTCTCTCTCTCTCTCTCTCACTCTCTCTCACTCTCTCACACTCTCTCACTCTCTCTCTCTCTCTCTCTCTCTCTCTCTCTCTCTCTCTCACACACACTCTCTCTCTCTCTCTCTCTCTCTCTCTCTCTCTCTCTCTCTCTCTCTCTCTCTCTCTCTCACTCTCTCTCTCTCTCTCTCTCTCTCACACTCTCTCTCTCTCTCTCTCTCTCTCACTCTCTCTCTCTCTCTCTCTCTCTCTCTCTCTTCTGTCTCTCTCTTTCTGTCTCTATCTGACTCACCACACATCCCACCCTCTGCCTCGTCTCCCTGTCTATCATTCCCAGTGTGTGTTTCAGTGTCGTGTGCACGTCAGCTCTTTCTGATACTGTGGATATGTTTGAAGTGGTGGTTAGGTTTTTGTATTTTAGTCTGTCTTAATTGAGCTTGTCTGGGCAGCCTGTGTTGGTTGGTTGGCAGTTGTGAACGCAGGATAAAATGTTTCTGTCTTAACACAATTGTTCTGTATGTTGAGTTAATACTTTGAAATGCAACAGCATTTGGTGGCCAATAAATGCCTGTATTTTGATAGCAATATATTTTATGAAAGAAGTGGGTTAGTTTATGGTGTAATCGAGCAATATGATGGAATCGGAACCGGAACCCCTCAACTGTAGCTAGCCAGCTAACCACCAACTATGCTAGCGGTCTTCAGCTAACCGGTCATCAGCTAACCTTCAGCCCGGAAAGCTCTCGCCAGTTCGAACAACGCGACTCTAACCAGAGCATAACGGACCTATTTATTTTTCATCCCCGGATTCCCACCGCAAACGGAACATTTTTCAGCTGGATCTTCACAACTAGCTATCTAGCTAAACTGCAACCCCGGATGATTACTCCTGGCTAGCGTTTCCACCCACTTAGCCTGAAGCTAGCCCGGCCAGAGCACCTGTAGCATACTCCTGGGCTACAATACCCGGGCCCACGACTGGTCTATCGATGTCACCGCATGAAGAGGAATAAACAGACTCACCCCATCGCGACGTCCCCCAAAGGCTAACTCTCTAGCCCTCGCTATCTCCCTGCTTGCTAATTCGGCCTGCTAACTGCTAGCTTGTCTAGCTCCGGTCCGCTAACTGCTACCTTGTTTAGCCCGGGCCTACGAACTGTTAGCTTGTTAGCACAGGCCTGCTAACCGTCTGAATCGCCGCGTCCCAAACACTCACTCGACCCACATTTACTTTCTATCTCTTTTTGATTTTTAATTTGTTTATACCTTCCGGAAACCTGCCTCACCCAATGTGATACGGAATCGCTATTATTTTAAATTTTTTAGAACACACTCAAGAACCTCCAGACGCTAACCAGCTAACTAGCTACAAGCTAGTCATTGTTAGTTTTTTTAACCTGGATAACACTCGCCAGTCCAGCTTCCCTGCCCATCCACCGCTGCCCCCTGGACACTGATCTCTTGGCTACATAGCTGATGCACGCTGGACTGTCCATTAATCACGGTACTCCATTCTGCTTGTTTGTTTTATCTGTCGGCCCCGTTGCCTAGTCAACGCCATTTTACCTGCTGTTTGTTGTGCTAGCTGATTAGCTGTTGTTGTCTCACCTACTGTTTTAGCTAGCTTTCCCAATTCAACACCTGTGATTACTGTATGCCTCGCCGTATGTCTCTCTCAAATGTCAATATGCCTTGTATACTGTTGTTCAGGTTAGTTATCATTGTTTTAGTTCACAATGGAGCCCCTAGTTCCACTCTTCATACCCCTGTTACCTCCTTTGTCCCACCTCCCACACATGCGGTGACCTCACCCATTACAACCAGCATGTCCAGAGATACAACCTCTCTCATCATCACCCAGTGCCTGGGCTTACCTCCGCTGTACCCACACCCCACCATACCCCTGTCTGCGCATTATGCCCTGAAAATATTCTACCATGCCCAGAAACCTGCTCCTCTTATTCTCTGTCCCCAACGCTCTATGCGACCAGTTTTGATAGCCTTTAGCCGCACCCTCATACTACTCCTTCTCTGTTCCGCGGGTGATGTGGAGGTAAACCCAGGCCCTGCATGTCCCCAGGCACCCTCATTTGTTGACTTCTGTGATCGAAAAAGCCTTGGTTTCATGCATGTCAACATCAGAAGCGTCCTCCCTAAGTTTGTTTTACTCACTGCTTTAGCACACTCTGCTAACCCTGATGTCCTTGCCGTGTCTGAATCCTGGCTCAGGAAGGCCACCAAAAATTCAGAGATTTCCATACCCAACTATAACATCTTCCGTCAAGATAGAACTGCCAAAGGGGGAGGAGTTGCAGTCTACTGCAGAGATAGCCTGCAAAGTAATGCCATACTTTCCAGGTCCATACCCAAACAGTTCAAACTACTAATTTTGAAAATTACTCTCTCCAGAAATAAGTCTCTCACTGTTGCCGCCTGCTACCGACCCCCCTCAGCTCCCAGCTGTGCCCTGGACACCATTTGTGAATTGATCGCCCCCCATCTAGCTTCAGAGTTTGTTCTGTTAGGTGACCTAAACTGATATGCTTAACACCCCGGCAGTCCTACAATCTAAGCTAGATGCCCTCAATCTCACACAAATCATCAAGGAACCCACCAGGTACAACCCTAACTCTGTAAACAAGGGCACCCTCATAGACGTCATCCTGACCAACTGGCCCTCCAAATACACATCCGCTGTCTTCAACCAGGATCTCAGCGATCACTGCCTCATTGCCTGTATCCGCTACGGAGCCGCAGTCGAACGACCACCCCTCATCACTGTCAAACGCTCCCTAAAACACTTCTGTGAGCAGGCCTTTCTAATCGACCTGGCCCGGGTATCCTGGAAGGACATTGACCTCATCCCGTCAGTTGAGGATGCCTGGTCATTCTTTAAAAGTAACTTCCTCACCATTTTAGATAAGCATGCTCCGTTCAAAAAATGCAGAACTAAGAACAGATACAGCCCTTGTTTCACTCCAGACCTGACTGCCCTCGACCAGCACAAAAACATCCTGTGGCGGACTGCAATAGCATCGAATAGTCCCGTGATATGCAACTGTTCAGGAAGTCAGGAACCAATACACGCAGTCAGTCAGGAAAGCTAAGGCCAGCTTCTTCAGGCAGAAGTTTGCATCCTGTAGCTCCAACTCCAAAAAGTTCTGGGACACTGTGAAGTCCATGGAGAACAAGAGCACCTCCTCCCAGCTGCCCACTGCACTGAGGCTAGGTAACACGGTCACCACCGATAAATCCATGATTCTCGAAAACTTCAATAAGCATTTCTCAACGGCTGGTCGTGCCTTCCACCTGGCTACTCCAACCTCGGCCAACAGCTCCGCCCCCCCCCCCGCAGCTCCTCGCCCAAGCCTCTCCAGGTTCTCCTTTACCCAAATCCAGATAGCAGATGTCCTGAAAGAGCTGCAAAACCTGGACCCGTACAAATCAGCTGGGCTTGACAATCTGGACCCTCTATTTCTGAAACTATCCGCCGCCATTGTCGCAACCCCTATTACCAGCCTGTTCAACCTCTCTTTCATATCGTCTGAGATCCCCAAGGATTGGAAAGCTGCCGCAGTCATCCCCCTCTTCAAAGGGGGAGACACCCTGGACCCAAACTGTTACAGACCTATATCCATCCTGCCCTGCCTATCTAAGGTCTTCGAAAGCCAAGTCAACAAACAGGTCACTGACCATCTCGAATCCCACTGTACCTTCTCCGCTGTGCAATCTGGTTTCCGAGCCGGTCACGGGTGCACCTCAGCCACACTCAAGGTACTAAACGATATCATAACCGCCATCGATAAAAGACAGTACTGTGCAGCCGTCTTCATCGACCTTGCCAAGGCTTTCGACTCTGTCAATCACCATATTCTTATCGGCAGACTCAGTAGCCTCGGTTTTTCGGATGACTGCCTTGCCTGGTTCACCAATTACTTTGCAGACAGAGTTCAGTGTGTCAAATCGGAGGGCATGCTGTCCGGTCCTCTGGCAGTCTCTATGGGGGTGCCACAGGGTTCAATTCTCGGGCCGACTCTTTTCTCTGTATATGTCAATGATGTTGCTCTTGCTGCGGGCGATTCCCTGATCCACCTCTACGCAGACGACACCATTCTATATACTTTCGGCCCGTCATTGGACACTGTGCTATCTAACCTCCAAACGAGCTTCCAACTGCTCTTAAACGCTAGTAAAACCAAATGCATGCTTTTCAACCGATCGCTGCCTGCACCCGCATGCCCGACTAGCATCACCACCCTGGATGGTTCCGACCTTGAATATGTGGACATCTATAAGTACCGAGGTGTCTGGCTAGACTGCAAACTCTCCTTCCAGACTCATATCAAACATCTCCAATCGAAAATCAACTCAAGAGTCGGCTTTCTATTCCGCAACAAAGCCTCCTTCACTCACGGCGCCAAGCTTACCCTAGTAAAACTGACTATCCTACCGATCCTCGACTTCGGCAATGTTATCTACAAAATAGCTCCCAACACTCTATTCAGCAAACTGGATGCAGTCTATCACAGTGCCATCCGTTTTGTCACTAAAGCACCTTATACCACCCACCACTGCGACTTGTATGCTCTAGTCGGCTGGCCCTCACTACATATTCGTCGCCAGACCCACTGGCTCCAGGTCATCTACAAGTCCATGCTAGGTAAAGCTCCGCCTTATCTCAGTTCACTGGTCACGATGGCAACACCCATCCGTAGCATGCGCTCCAGCAGGTGTATCTCACTGATCATCCCTAAAGCCAACACCTCATTTGGCCGCCTTTCGTTCCAGTACTCTGCTGCCTGTGACTGGAACGAACTGCAAAAATCGCTGAAGTTGGAGACTTTTATCTCCCTCACCAACTTCAAACATCAGCTATCTGAGCAGCTAACCGATCGCTGCAGCTGTACATCGTCTATTGGTAAATAGCCCATCCATTTTCACCTACCTTATCCCCATACTGTTTTTATGTATTTACTTTTCTGCTCTTTTGCACACCAATATCTCTACCTGTACATGACCATCTGATCATTTATCACTCCAGTGTTGATCTGCAAAATTGTAAATATTCGCCTACCTCCTCATGCCTTTTGCACACATTGTATATAGACTCCCTCTTTTTTTCTACTGTGTTATTGACTTGTTAATGGTTTACTCCATGTGTAACTCTGTGTTGTCTGTTCACACTTCTATGCTTTATCTTGGCCAGGTCGCAGTTGCAAATGAGAACTTGTTCTCAACAAGCCTACCTGGTTAAATAAAGATTAAATAATTGTTTTTTTTTTAAAGTAAGTATGTATCTCAACAAAGTGTGATGAGATATGAGTTGATGAATCAATATGAATGTTGTACCCACGCATCCCACAGCTCTCCCAGCACAGAGGGCCTCAGACACAGCCTGGGGATGGCAGGAGAGGAATGTGATGGAGAGAGAGGGAGGGAGGGATTGAGCGAGTGAGAGAAAGGGAGAGAGAGAGAGGAAACAGAAATGAAATGTTAACATTTATCAGTCATTGGATCTGTGTGCGGGGGTGGAGAGAGGAAGCATGGGAGGACACCTCGTCTGCAGATGAGTAAACAGGGCAATGCAGAGGTCAAGGGTCACAAAGTCATATAACCAGAGAATCAACTGGATGAGTACAGTATTGTGGATAGGCAGAGAGCGGGAGAGGGGGAATGATGCAGTGACTGAGGGAGGGAAGTAGGGATGTAGAGAGAGATGTGGACTATGAAGTAAACTGCAGTGTTTTCCCAGACCTCCCTGGTCCCCTCTAGCTGACCCAGTTTTATGGCTCTTTTACAGCCCGTAGTAAGGGCTGCTCACTGGGCTGAGGGCTGAGGCCTGGGGCTCTTTCCACTGTGGTCTCTCTGGTCCCAGTTCTCTGGGCTGAGGCCTGGGGCTCTTTCCACTGTGGTCTCTCTGGTCCCAACTCTCTGCTCTAACCACATCCCCTCATAGCCAGAGCCTCAGGTAGCAGCACTGTATTGAGGGAGAAGTTGACCAAAGTCAGGGAAACTCAGCAGTGTGTATTTGGTATTTTATTAGGATCCCCATTAGCTGGTGCCAAAGCAGCAGCTACTCTTCCTGGGGTCCAACACAAAACATGAAACATAATACAGAATGACATAATACAGAACATCAATAGACAAGAGTAGCTCAAAGACAGAACTACATACATTTAAAAAAAAGGCTCACTTCTCTAATGTTGCTACAAATCAGTGCATACACACAAACTATCTAGGTCAAATAGGGGGCAGGCGATGTGCCGTGAGGCGTTGTACCTCTCTCCTATAGGGAGGCACATAGGGAGATCAGGCTTAGAGTATTCATTACTCTCTGGTTAACCACTGACTACCGTCATTAAAGGGGCGGCAGGGTAGCCTAGTGGTTAGAGCGTTGGACTAGTAACCGGAAGGTTGAAAGTTCAAACCCCCGAGTTGACAAGGTACAAATGTGTCGTTCTGCCCCTGAACAGGCAGTTAACCCACTGTTCCTAGGCTGTCATTGAAAATAACATCTTGTTCTTAACTGACTTGCCTAGTTAAATAAAGGTAAAATAAAACATTTACGCCAGGTTGTATGGACTGTTGGTCGTCTTACAAGTTAGCTGTGGTTGTCTTGTATGGACTGTGGTTGTCTTGTATGGACTGTGGTTGTCTTGTATGGACTGTGGTTGTCTTGTATGGACTGTGGTTGTCTTGTATGGACTGTGGTTGTCTTGTATGGACTGTTGTTGTCTTGAATGGACTGTGGTTGTCTTGTATGGGCTGTGTTGTATGGACTGTTGGCTATGGACTGTTGGCTGTGGGCTGTTGGCTGTGTTGTATGGATTGTTGGCTGTGTTGTATGGGCTGTTGGCTGTGTTGTATGTATGGGCTGTTGGCTGTGTTGTATGGGCTGTTGGCTGTGTTGTATGGGCTGTTGGCTGGGTTGTATGGGCTGTTGGCTGTGTTGTATGGGCTGCTGGTTGTGTTGTATGGGCTGCTGGTTGTGTTGTATGGGCTGTTGACTGTGTTGTATGGGCTGTTGGTTGTGTTGTATGGGCTGTTGGTTGTGTTGTATGGGCTGCTGGTTGTGTTGTATGGGCTGCTGGTTGTGTTGTATGGGCTGTTGACTGTGTTGTATGGGCTGTTGGTTGTGTTGTATGGGCTGTTGGTTGTGTTGTATGGGCTGTTGGCTGTGTTGTATGGGCTGCTGGTTGTGTTGTATGGGCTGCTGGTTGTGTTGTATGGGCTGTTGACTGTGTTGTATGGGCTGTTGGTTGTGTTGTATGGGCTGTTGGTTGTGTTGTATGGGCTGCTGGTTGTGTTGTATGGGCTGCTGGTTGTGTTTAGGAGAGCTGACTACCGTGTTGTATGGGCTGCTGGTTGTGTTGTATGGGCTGTTGACTGTGTTGTATGGGCTGTTGGTTGTGTTGTATGGGCTGTTGGTTGTGTTGTATGGGCTGTTGGTTGTGTTGTATGGGCTGCTGGTTGTGTTGTATGGGCTGCTGGTTGTGTTTAGGAGAGCTGACTACCGTGTTGGATGGCAGCACAGGTCCCATCACTTCCTGGAATAGATGATGTGCCAACAGACTAATAATTCATGGTCTTCTCCCCTCAGAGAAAAGTCCCAAGCTAATGGTTTCTGAAGGAAGTGAACATAAGCAGTCACTGAACAATCTGACATCTCATGTTGGAGAAATACAGGGCCTAAAGCTGAATGTAATCTAGACCAGACCCAAGGTTGTGTGACATTGTGTGCGTGTGTGCGTGTTCGTGTCAGGAAAGTCCGGGTCACATTTATCCCAGTCATTTATCAGACTGTGTAGAGAGTTCCCCCACATCGCAGTGGCAGAGCTTTAAGTTATGGCCCAAATTTAGCTCCGTCACCATGCTCTGTAGCCACTGATCTGGGAGCAGTCTGTCCCAGGGGAGGATTAACAGGACTGTGTGACCAAACTGACCGATCTGCTGTGAGACAGGCCCCATAACAGCCAGGGCTGAGGTCCCTGAAAGGTTAGTAGCTAATGTGATACTTTATTTCTCTAGATGACCCACACCACTCATTGAACAGCAAAGTGGCCACTAGTCCTACACCCCCTATTTTAGTATCGCTCTCCCTCTCTCCCCTACCTCTCTGGTTCTATAGCAACACTAACCCATACCTGCTCTCTCTCTCTCTCTCTCTCTCTCTCTCTCTCTCTCTCTCTCTCTCTCTCTCTCTCTCTCTCTCTCTCTCCTCTCTCCCTCTCTCCCCTACCTCTCTGGTTCTATAGCAACACTAACCCATACCTGCTCTCTCTCTCTCAATTCAATTCAATTCAATTCAAGGGGCTTTATTGGCATGGGAAACATGTGTTAACATTGCCAAAGCAAGTGAGGTAGACAACATACAAAGTGAATATATAAAGTGAAAAACAACAAAAATTAACAGTAAACATTACACATACAGAAGTTTAAAAACAGTAAAGACATTACAAATGTCATATTGTATATATATATATACAATGTACAAATAGTTAAAGGACACAAGATAAAATGAATAAGCATAAATATGGGTTGTATTTACAATGGTGTTTGTTCTTCACTGGTTGCCCTTTTCTCGTGGCAACAGGTCACAAATCTTGCTGCTGTGATGGCACACTGTGGAATTTCACCCAAAAGATATGGGAGTTTTTCAAAATTGGATTTGTTTTCGAATTCTTTGTGGATCTGTGTAATCTGGGGGAAATATGTCTCTCTAATATGGTCATACATTGGGCAGGAGG
>NC_068421.1:83648428-83653428 GCF_023373465.1 Oncorhynchus keta | reverse complement strand
CAACATTAACCCATACCTACTCTCTCTCTCTTTCTGGTCCTATAGATTTAGGACTAGGTCTGGGTCTAGGACTGGGTCTGGGACTAGGACAGGGTCTGGGACTGGGTCTGGGTCTAGGACTGGGTCTAGGATGGAGTCTGGGTCTAGGACTAGGACAGGGTCTGGGACTGGGTCTAGGTCTAGGTCTGGGTCTAGGACTGGGTCTGGGACTGAGATTGGGTCTGGGATTGGGTCTAGGACTGGGTCTGGGACTGAGATTGGGAATGGGAATGGGACTGGGTCTGGGATTGGGTCTGGGATTGGGACTGGGTCTGGCTCTGGGATTGGGTCTGTGATTGGGATTGGGTCTGGGATTGGGATTGGGTCTGGTATTGGTTCTGGGTCTGGTATTGGGTCTGGGAATGTGTCTGGGACTGGGACTGGGTCTGGGACTGGGTCTGGGATTGGGACTGGGTCTGGGATTGGATCTGGGTCTGGGATTGGGATTGGGACTGGGTCTGGGATTGGGACTGGGTCTGGGATTGGGTCTGGGATTGGGTCTGGGATTGGGACTGGCTCTGGGACTGGGTCTGTGATTGGGCCTGGGATTGGGACTGGGTCTGGCTCTGGGATTGGGTCTGTGATTGGGATTGGGTCTGGGATTGGGATTGGGTCTGGTATTGGTTCTGGGTCTGGTATTGGGTCTGGGAATGTGTCTGGGATTGGGACTGGGTCTGGGACTGGGTCTGGGATTGGGACTGGGTCTGGGATTGGATCTGGGTCTGGGACTGGGTCTGGGATTGGGATTGGGTCTGGTATTGGTTCTGGGTCTGGTATTGGGTCTGGGACTGGGTCTGGGATTGGGACTGGGTCTGGGATTGGGTCTGGGTCTGGGATTGGGACTGGGTCTGGGATTGGATCTGGGATTGGGACTGGGTCTGGGATTGGGACTGGGTCTGGGTCTGGGATTGGGTCTGGGATTCGGACCGGGTCTGGGATTGGGACTGGGTCTGGGAATGGGTCTGGTATTGGGACTGGCTCTGGGTCTGGGTCTGGGTCTGTCTGCAGGATGGAACAGATCATGCCCAATAGTAAGCCTCTTCTAATGGGACTTTCCCTCCTTCCTCTCCCCTTCCTCTCTTCTCCCCCTGACCCTTTCCCTTGTGCTCAGTCACTCTCTCTCTCTCTCTCTCTCTCTCTCTCTCTCTCTCTCTCTCTCTCTCAACTCTCTCCTTCTCCCTCTCTCTCAACTCTCTCCCTCAACTCTCTCCTTCTCCCTCTCTCTCAACTCTCTCCCTCAACTTTCTCCTTCTCCCTCTCTCTCAACTCTCTCTCTCAACTCTCTCCTTCTCCCTCTCTCAACTCTCTCCCTCAACTCTCTCCTTCTCTCTCTCAACTCTCTCTCTCTCTTAACTCGCTCCTTCTCTCTATGGCATCACACTGAACCGTGAACTACTGTTGACCCTATTCCTGCCTGTGATTAATGTCCCCTATACAACTTTTCATCTCATTAAGAAGAAAAAGGTCCTTGTCATTTTAGAGAGTGAGTTAAGGAGGAGAGGGGGCTAGGAAATGTGTAGTTAGGCCTCATGCCTACTGGGGGTTTGCTGAGTAAGAGAGAGGTAGAGGAAGGAGGAAGAGATAGAGTAAAGGTAGAGAGGTAGAGAGAACTAAAGAGGGCGCTACTAAGATAAAGTAATCAGAGAGAGAGGTTTGGTCTCTCTCTGCGACAGCTGGAGCTCGCTATCTCAGAGTACCTTGCTCCAGGGCCTGGAGGGCATACAGATGTCTGGGGCTCTTTTTTCTCTTCTCTCTCTCTCTCTCTCTCTCTCTCTCTCTCTCTCTCTCTCTCTCTCTCTCTCTCTCTCTCTCTCTCTCTCTCTCTCTCTCTCTCTCTCTCTCTCTCTCTCTAACTCTCATCTCTCTCTCTCTCTCTCTCTCTCTCTCTCTCCTCCCTACCTCTCTGGTCCTAGGCAACACTCTACCTCTCTCTCTCTCTCTCTCTCTCCCTTACCTCACCTATAGCAACACTAACCCATGCCTGCTCTCTCTCTCTCTCTCTCTCTCTCTCTCTCTCTCTCCCCCTACCTCTCTGGTCCTATAGCAACACTAACCCATACCTGCTCTCTCTCTCCCTACCTCTCTGGTCCTATAGCAACACTAGCCCATACCTGTTCTCTCTCTCCCTCTCTCTACCCATACCTGCTCTCTCTCTGCCCCTCCCCTACCTCTCTGGTCCTATAGCAACACTAGCCCATACCTGTTCTCTCTCTCCCTCCCTCTCTCTCTGGTCCTCTCTCTCTCTCATCTCTCTCTCTCTCTCTCTCTCTCTCTCTCTCTCTCTCTCTCTCTCTCTTTTTTCAATTTTTTTCAATTTTAATTCAAGGGCTTTATTGGCATGGGAAACATGTGTTAACATTGCCAAAGCAAGTGAGGTAGATAATATATAACGTGAATATATAAAGTGAAATAAACAATAAAAATTAACAGTAAACATTACACATACAGAAGTTTCAAAACAATAAAGACATAACACATGTCATATTATATATATATATATATACAGTGTTTTAACAATGTACAAATGGTTAAAGGACACAAGATAAAATAAATAAGCATAAATATGGGTTGTATTTACAATGGTATTTGTTCTTCATTGGTTGTCCTTTTCTCGTGGCAACAGGTCACAAATCTTGCTGCTCTGTTGGCACACTGTGGAATTTCACCCAGTAGATATGGGAGTTTATCAAAATTGGATTTGTTTTCGAATTCTTTGTGGATCTGTGTGATCTGGGGGAAATATGTATCTCTAATATGGTCATACATTGGGCAGGAGGTTAGGAAGTGCAGCTCAGTTTCCACCTCATTTTGTGGGCAGTGAGCACATAGCCTGTCTTCTCTTGAGAGCCATGTTTGCCTACGGCGGCCTTTCTCAATAGCAATGCTCACCGAGTCTGTCCATAGTCAAAGCTTTCCTTCATTTTGGGTCAGTCATAGTGGTCAGGTATTCTGCTGCTGTGTACTCTCTGTTTAGGGCCAAATAGCATTCTAGTTTGCTCTGTTTGTGTCAAGTAATTATCTTTTTGTTTTCTCATGATTTGGTTGGGTCTAATTGTGCTGCTGTCTCTCTCTCTCTCTCTCTCTCTCTCTCTCTCTCTCTCTCTCTCTCTCTCTCTCTCTCTCTCTCTCTCTCTCTCTCTCTGGTCCTATAGCAACATTAACCCATACCTACTCTCTCTCTTTCTGGTCCTATAGATTTAGGACTAGGTCTGGGTCTAGGACTGGGTCTGGGACTAGGACAGGGTCTGGGACTGGGTCTGGGTCTAGGACTGGGTCTAGGATGGAGTCTGGGTCTAGGACTAGGACAGGGTCTGGGACTGGGTCTAGGTCTAGGTCTGGGTCTAGGACTGGGTCTGGGACTGAGATTGGGTCTGGGATTGGGTCTAGGACTGGGTCTGGGACTGAGATTGGGAATGGGAATGGGACTGGGTCTGGGATTGGGTCTGGGATTGGGACTGGGTCTGGCTCTGGGATTGGGTCTGTGATTGGGATTGGGTCTGGGATTGGGATTGGGTCTGGTATTGGTTCTGGGTCTGGTATTGGGTCTGGGAATGTGTCTGGGACTGGGACTGGGTCTGGGACTGGGTCTGGGATTGGGACTGGGTCTGGGATTGGATCTGGGTCTGGGATTGGGATTGGGACTGGGTCTGGGATTGGGACTGGGTCTGGGATTGGGTCTGGGATTGGGTCTGGGATTGGGACTGGCTCTGGGACTGGGTCTGTGATTGGGCCTGGGATTGGGACTGGGTCTGGCTCTGGGATTGGGTCTGTGATTGGGATTGGGTCTGGGATTGGGATTGGGTCTGGTATTGGTTCTGGGTCTGGTATTGGGTCTGGGAATGTGTCTGGGATTGGGACTGGGTCTGGGACTGGGTCTGGGATTGGGACTGGGTCTGGGATTGGATCTGGGTCTGGGACTGGGTCTGGGATTGGGATTGGGTCTGGTATTGGTTCTGGGTCTGGTATTGGGTCTGGGACTGGGTCTGGGATTGGGACTGGGTCTGGGATTGGGTCTGGGTCTGGGATTGGGACTGGGTCTGGGATTGGATCTGGGATTGGGACTGGGTCTGGGATTGGGACTGGGTCTGGGTCTGGGATTGGGTCTGGGATTCGGACCGGGTCTGGGATTGGGACTGGGTCTGGGAATGGGTCTGGTATTGGGACTGGCTCTGGGTCTGGGTCTGGGTCTGTCTGCAGGATGGAACAGATCATGCCCAATAGTAAGCCTCTTCTAATGGGACTTTCCTCCTTCCTCTCCCCTTCCTCTCTTCTCCCCTGACCCTTTCCCTTGTGCTCAGTCACTCTCTCTCTCTCTCTCTCTCTCTCTCTCTCTCTCTCTCTCTCTCTCTCTCTCTCCTTCTCCCTCTCCCTCTCAACTCTCTCCCTCAACTCTCTCCTTCTCCCTCTCTCTCAACTCTCTCCCTCAACTTTCTCCTTCTCCTCTCTCAACTCTCTCTCTCAACTCTCTCCTTCTCCCTCTCAACTCTCTCCCTCAACTCTCTCCTTCTCTCTCTCAACTCTCTCTCTCTTAACTCGTTCCTTCTCCCTCTCTCAACTCTCTCTCTCTCTTAACTCGCTCCTTCTCTCTATGGCATCACACTGAACCGTGAACTACTGTTGACCCTATTCCTGCCTGTGATTAATGTCCCCTATACAACTTTTCATCTCATTAAGAAGAAAAAGGTCCTTGTCATTTTAGAGAGTGAGTTAAGGAGGAGAGGGGGCTAGGAAATGTGTAGTTAGGCCTCATGCCTACTGGGGGTTTGCTGAGTAAGAGAGAGGTAGAGGAAGGAGGAAGAGATAGAGTAAAGGTAGAGAGGTAGAGAGAACTAAAGAGGGCGCTACTAAGATAAAGTAATCAGAGAGAGAGGTTTGGTCTCTCTCTGCGACAGCTGGAGCTCGCTATCTCAGAGTACCTTGCTCCAGGGCCTGGAGGGCATACAGATGTCTGGGGCTCTTTT
>NC_068421.1:83643428-83645928 GCF_023373465.1 Oncorhynchus keta | reverse complement strand
GGTCAGCATTACCATTTCAAAGACACCGTCAACCCTGATGGCATCCAGCACCAGCCCTAGCTCCCTCTCATCCACTGCTAAATAAATGTGCTCTGTCTAACTCAATTGAACTGAAACTGCTTTCCTGGAGTGAGTTTCTCGAAAGCTTCGTAACACTAGGATCATCTTTCATACATTGTGGACTTAAGATGATTTTACATAATGCTGTAAAGCTTTCAGGAAACGCACCCCTGATGAGTTAATGTGTACTCTCTATGTAAAAGCCCAACTAAAAGTATTCCTTGATTTGACTGAATGACAGTCTGTTATACTCTCAGCTCCCCAAAGGGACGCAGGGGCCAGCCCAGACACCTGGAGGCCAAAGGCCCTCTGACCTCCTGACCCTGGCTGACCCCAAGTGACCGACATCAGAAAGACAAGAGCGGTGACCCCCCTGGCCTGGCCCTATCATCCCCACCCCCCATCAGGCTCAACTGTCCCCAGGCTAGCCCAATGTCTCTGTGATTCACAAACACTGGGTCTGGCTGTCTAACATTTCCAGGCTTGGGGAAAGATGGAGGGAGAGCAGGTCGTTGCCTAGTTATGGCTCAGCAGCCAGATGGTCTGGGGGAAGAAGCGATTGGCCAGTCTGACAGTTTTTGCCATGATGCTCCTATACTGCCCGCGTCTGAGTGATGGAAGTAGGGAAAACAGGCCGTAGCTCAGGGCTAAACAGCGGGGAGAGAATCTTCTGGAGTGACTGATCCAGTCGCCGAAAGCCCCCACATCAACTTCACCACATGCATCCTCCATTGCCTGGATAAGTGCAGGTCCCTGAAAATCTCATCTACAAAGGGTTGGAAGACTGATGGAACATTTATTAACCCGTACGGCATGACGGAGGTACTCATAATGCCCAGAAGTGGTGCTAAATGCTGTCTTCCACTCATCTCCCGCCCGGATACGCCCGGATCCATCTCCCTCTCTTTCCCCTTCCCCTCTCTCCTCCATCTCCCTCTCTTTCCCCTTCAACTCTCTCCTCCATCTCCCTCTCTTTGCCCTTCCCCTCTCTCCTCCATCTCCCTCTCTTTCCCCTTCACCTCTCTCCTCCATCTCTCACTCTTTGCCCTTCCCTCTCTCCTCCATCTCCCTCTCTTTCCCCTTCACCTCTCTCCTCCATCTCCCTCTCTTTCCCCTTCCCCTCTCTCCTCCATCTCCCTCTCTTTCCCCTTCAACTCTCTCCTCCATCTCCCTCTCTTTGCCCTTCCCCTCTCTCCTCCATCTCCCTCTCTTTCCCCTTCACCTCTCTCCTCCATCTCCCTCTCTTTGCCCTTCCCCTCTCTCCTCCATCTCCCTCTCTTTCCCCTTCACCTCTCTCCTCCATCTCCCTCTCTTTGCCCTTCCCCTCTCTCCTCCATCTCCCTCTCTTTCCCCTTCACCTCTCTCCTCCATCTCCCTCTCTTTGCCCTTCCCCTCTCTCCTCCATCTCCCTCTCTTTCCCCTTCACCTCTCTCCTCCATCTCCCTCTCTTTGCCCTTCCCCTCTCTCCTCCATCTCCCTCTCTTTGCCCTTCACCCTCTCTCCTCCATCTCCCTCTCTTTCCCCTTCCCCTCTCTCCTCCTCCATCTCCTCTCTTTCCCCTTCAACTCTCTCCTCCATCTCCCTCTCTTTGCCCTTCACCTCTCTCCTCCATCTCTCACTCTTTGCCCTTCCCCTCTCTCCTCCATCTCCCTCTCTTTCCCCTTCACCTCTCTCCTCCATCTCCCTCTCTTTGCCCTTCCCCTCTCTCCTCCATCTCCCTCTCTTTCCCCTTCACCTCTCTCCTCCATCTCCCTCTCTTTCCCCTTCACCTCTCTCCTCCATCTTTCTCTCTTTCCCCTTCACCTCTCTCCTCCATCTTTCTCTCTTTCCCCTTCACCTCTCTCCTCCATCTCCCTCTTTTTCCCCTTCACCTCTCTCCTCCAAATCCCTCTCTTTCCCCTTCACCTCTCTCCTCCATCTCCCTCTCTTTCCCCTTCACCTCTCTCCTCCATCTCCCTCTCTTTCCCCTTCACCTCTCTCCTCCATCTCCCTCTTTTTCCCCTTCACCTCTCTCCTCCAAATCCCTCTCTTTCCCCTTCACCTCTCTCCTCCATCTCCCTCTCTTTCCCCTTCACCTCTCTCCTCCATCTCCCTCTCTTTCCCCTTCACCTCTCTCCTCCATCTTTCTCTCTTTCCCCTTCACCTCTCTCCTCCATCTCCCTCTCTTTCCCCTTCACCTCTCTCCTCCAAATCCCTCTCTTTCCCCTTCACCTCTCTCCTCCAAATCCCTCTCTTTCCCCTTCACCTCTCTCCTCCATCTCCCTCTCTTTCCCCTTCACCTCTCTCCTCCAAATCCCTCTCTTTCCCCTTCACCTCTCTCCTCCATCTCCCTCTCTTTCCCCTTCACCTCTCTCCTCCATCTTTCTCTCTTTCCCCTTCACCTCTCTCCTCCAAATCCCTCTCTTTCCCCTTCACCTCTCTCCTCCATCTTCCTCTCTTT
>NC_068421.1:83598428-83638428 GCF_023373465.1 Oncorhynchus keta | reverse complement strand
GCTTATTTGATGGAATAAAAGTTTCGGAATGATTAGGTTGTTATGAGTGTACTTATAAGTTTTTATTTATTTTTTATTTTACTAGGCAAGTCAGTTAAGAACAAATTCTTATTTTCAATGACGTCCTAGGAACAGAGGGTTAACTGCCTGTTCAGGGGCAGAACAACAGATTTGTGCCTTGTCAGCTCGGGGATTCGAACTTGCAACCTTTCAGTTACTAGTCCAATGCTCTAACCACTAGGCTACCCTGCCGCCCCCAGTAGGACATGTCACATCCTGGCGACTTTGAGAAAACAACACTTTATATTGTAGTTGTGCCTGTTGTTCACATGAGTATCTGCCCTGTCATTGGCTAGAATGGTCCCACTTGATCTTGCCTTCTCCTGACTGCCTTGAATTATTTATGAAATGTCTTTTCATTCTTAGACCGGCCACTTGAGTATCTGGTCAATATAATGGATCATCTGTGGTTCTGTCCATAGCCCAGAGGAAACATGGCTTGGTGTTGAACCCTCAGCCACTACACCGTGTGACTGACGGACGGTGAATGATGACTGGGCTTGGCCCTCTCTCCTGGCTCAATGTTATGCGGGATCCTTGAGACATCCCTACCGTAAACCATAACCCTAACCTTAACCCCTACCCTTACCCTAACCTTAACTATTTTAACTTTGAACTTCAATGGGGGTAGGGACGTCCCAAGGATCCCGGATTGCACGGACCCTCTCCTGTGCCTGGATGATGACCTCACTGGGTCCATCTTCATCCTATTAGATTAAGTTCCATGCTGCTTCGTTGTTCTTTTACTTTCGTCAGGACTTGGCGCAGAGCGAAACGTGGAGAAGCAGAACAAAGCAGAACGGCGGGCCCACTAAACAGCAAAGGAAGGCTCGGTCCAGCACCACGCAATTGCTTTTTGGCTTAGAACCCAGCAGAGAATCTGGGAACAATTTAGATGGAGCTTTGGAGAAGGGTCTCACCTCTGCCTCAGAACCTCTCTCTCAGAGAGGGGGGGTTTATGGTAAACATAATGGGGCACATGATAACCCTCCACCCCCTCCTGCCATTTGAAGTGGTACGCCCTAACCTAATGAAAGCAAACATCAGATATGTGCTGCTGGACTGAAGACTGTGATTCCTTTTAATGTATTTTCATTTCAGTTGCATAACTGTATATTTTCCCATAACAATCTGAGGTGGTTGTAGTTAGAGGGAGACTGCCTGTGATTTAGACAGCCACATTGTGTGTGTGAGCGCGTGCATGTGTGCAGTACTGAGCACGCTTGTGCATGTGTATGACTCTTGGTCCCCCCTGACGACAGTACACTGTAGTTCGAATGTTAAACGAGGTGTGTGTGGAGTGCACAGAACACAGGCCAGAATTTGTCGTCGTCGCCACTCTGTGGGAAGAAGTCGTCGAGGTCATCACCATCCTCCTCCTCTACACCCGCCTGTGCTTGCCCAGAGTAACCTCCTAATCTACACCCGTCTGTGCTTGCCCAGAGTAACCTCCTAATCTACAACCGTCTGTGCTTGCCCAGAGTAACCTCCTAATCTACACCCTGTCGGTGCTTGCCCAGAGTAACCTCCTAATCTACACCCGTCGGTGCTTGCCCAGAGTAACCTCCTAATCTACACCCGTCTGTGCTTGCCCCGAGTAACCTCCTAATCTACACCCGTCTGTGCTTGCCCAGAGTAACCTCCTAATCTACACCCGTCGGTGCTTGCCCAGAGTAACCTCCTAATCTACACCCGTCGGTGCTTGCCCAGAGTAACCTCCTAATCTACACCCGTCTGTGCTTGCCCAGAGTAACCTCCTAATCTACACCCGTCTGTGCTTGCCCAGAGTAACCTCCTAATCTACACCCGTCTGTGCTTGCCCAGAGTAACCTCCTAATCTACACCCATCGGTGCTTGCCCAGAGTAACCTCTTAATCTACACCCGTCAGTGCTTGCCTAGGGTAACCTCCTAATCTACACCCGTCGGTGCTTGCCTAGGGTAACCTCCTAATCTACACCCGTCGGTGCTTGCCTAGGGTGACTCATTAGAAATGTAAAAAAGGACCCGCCTGCCCGCTGGATGCAGTGAGCAATTTTATTTGGAACTATCGGATGTCATATTTTTATGAGGCCTTTGGCCCTGGGTTGTGCTCTCCCTTTCAGCTCCAACTTCTCTTTATTACAGTCCATTAACAGACCAGGGCTCAATGGTCCCTTTGTGCTCTTCGGTGTGCCATCTAAAACTGTAATGTGACAAGTTCACTAGCTTAACCTGCTGGAGACATGCTATTCCTGCCTAGGATACTCCAAGGCCAGGCTTATAGCCTGTTATCCATTCCAAACTGAATTCACCCTTCGGTTCAATACATGTAAAGTGAAACAATAGTGAAATTCAAGAACGTGAATTGAGTTTGGACTGGCCCCTGCTTTTTATTATTACATTTGAACGAACCAATCATATTAACTGTATTTTGTAGTTGATCTCATCTTTTACACAACTGACTGTCCTGTGTGGGTAGATGCATGCGATGCATCCATTTCTCAGGTCGGTCTGAAGGGATGAGGTTGTGTTTTTATTGGCTAGATGTCTTCTGGAACAATAGGAGGAGACGGTTAGCTTGCCACGGTCTGTGTGTGTGTGTGTGTGCGCGTGTGTGTGTGTGTGTGTGTGTGTGTGTGTGTGTGTGTGTGTGTGTGTGTGTGTGTGTGTGTGTGTGTGTGTGTGTGTGTGTGTGTGTGTGTGTGTGTGTGTGTGTGTGTGTGTGTGTGTGTGTGTGCATGCTTTGTGTGTGTGTGTGTGCATGCTTGTGTCTGGTTCTGTATATGTGTGTGTTTGCAATTTAGGTGACAGTGTGTGTGTGTGTGTGTGTGTGTGTGTGTGTGTGTGTGTGTACAGCAGACAGATAGTCCTTCACAAGCAGGGGGCTTAGCTCATCACGATGCATGTCTGTCATCAACATCGGCACGATGGGCTGGGGTCCAATAGGACATCATCATCATAGATGGCTCTCTGGACTTAGAGGCTAGATTTGTCAATGCTAGATGCTCTCTGGTCAGCCCTTGCAAGAAATAGTCTTCAACAACCGGTATCAATCTTCTATTGTATGGGTCTGCGATCAAACAACCACCTCTCATCACTGTCAAACGCTCCCTAAAACACAGATATAGTCCAGGTCGCAGTGGTGGGTGGTATAAGGTGCTTTAGTAACAAAACGGATGGCACTGTGATAAACTGGATGTTTGCTGAGTAGAGTATTGGAAGCTATTTTGTAGATGACATCGGCGAAGTCGAGGATCGGTAGGATAGTCAGTTTTACTAGTGTAAGTTTTGCGGCGTGAGTGAAGGAGGCTTTGATGCGAAATAGAAAGCCGACTCTAGATTTGATTTTGGATTGGAGATGTTTGATATGAGTCTGGAAGGAGAGTTTGCGGTCTAGCCAGACACGTAGGTACTTATAGATGTCTACATATTCTAGGTTGGAACCATCCAGGGTCGTGATGCTAGTTGGGCGTGCGGGTGCAGGCAGCGAACGGTTGAAAAGCATGCATTTGGTTTTACTAGCGTTTAAGAGCAGTTGGAGGCTACGAAAGGAGTGTTGTATGGCATTGAAGCTCGTTTGGAGGTTAGATAGCACAGTGTCCAAGGACGGGCCGGAAGTATATAGAATGGTGTCGTCTGCGTAGAGGTGGATCAGGGAATCGCCCGCAGCAAGAGCAACATCATTGATATATACCGAGAAAAGAGTCGGCCCGAGAATTGAACCCTGTGGCACCCCCATAGAGACTGCCAGAGGACCGGACAACATGCCCTTCGATTTGACACACTGAACTCTGTCTGCAAAGTAGTTGGTGAACCAGGCAAGGCAGTCATTAGAAAAACCGAGGCGATAAGAATATGGTGATTGACAGAGTCGAAAGCCTTGGCCAGGTCGATGAAGACGGCTGCACAGTACTGTCTTTTATCGATGGCGGTTATGATATCGTTTAGTACCTTGAGCGGGGCTGAGGTGCACCCGTGACCGGCTCGGAGAATGTATGGTGGGATTCGAGATGGTCAGTGATCTGTTTGTTGACTTGGCTTTCGAAGACCTTAGCTAGGCAGGGCAGGATGGATATAGGTCTGTAACAGTTTGGGTCCAGGGTGTCTCTCCCTTTGAAGAGGGGGATGACCGTGGCAGCTTTCCAATCCTTGGGAATCTCAGATGATATGAAGGAGAGGTTGAACAGGCTGGTAATAGGGGTTGCGACAATGGTGGCGGACAGTTTCAGAAATAGAGGGTCCAGATTGTCAAGCCCAGCTGATTTGTATGGGCCCAGGTTTTGCAGCTCTTTCAGAACATCTGCTACCTGAATTTGGGTAAAGGAGAAGCTGGGGAGGCTTGGGCGAGTAGCTGCGGGTGTGGCAGAGCTGTTGGCCGAGGTTGGAGTAGCCAGGAGGAAGGCATGGCCAGCCATTGAGAAATGCTTGTTGAAGTTTTCGATAATCATGGATTTATCGGTGGTGACCGTGTTACCCAGCCTCAGTGCAGTGGGCAGCTGGGAGGAGGTGCTCTTGTTCTCCATGGACTTTACAGTGTCCCATAACTTTTTGGAGTTAGAGCTACAGGATACAAATTTCTGCTTGATCAAGCTGGCCTTTGCTTTCCTGACTGACTGAGTGTATTGGTTCCGGACTTCACATGACATCACTGATACCTGAACATCTTCAGCCCTCCATTAGGGTTGTTGGGTCCTTATATTAACCTGTAAGAGGAAAGCAAAGAGGTCAGGAAGTTGATTTGCTGTGTATATATTGTTGAAAGAGAGCATTTCAATCTAAAAACACATGGACACTTACAGCAACTCTTATACATGTATGTGCAGTACATAGAGAGCCATTGTTGTAGTAATGATTGTAATTGTAGTCCTATGTGTTTGGGTCGTGTTTGTGTCACTGCATTGCGGTGCCAAGGCAGTATTAGACATTCAGACTTGATGACTCATTAGAGGAGGATGAGGTTGAGGTAATTCATTAGAGAAGAAGTTGATGTAATAAATCCAGATGTCTGCTGTAGTGTTTTTGTTGGGTTGTGGCCCTCTGCAGGCTTCTCTAGGGTTGTGTCCCAAATTGCACCATATTCCCTATTTAGTGCACTACTTTTCAAAAGCAGGGTGCCATTTGAGACACTGTCTATTCTATCTCTCAAGGCATATTGTTTTCATTATAAATAATGTCTTCCTCCAGATGTAGAGAACACCGTGCTGGAATAGTTGTGTGTTGTGATTAAAACGTCTGTGACATTTTTTATGTCGACAAGCTAGAAAGAACTTAAGCTAGCGATTAATAGTAAGACTGTGTGTCAGAGTGTTTAAGCTCTCCTATGTTGGGCTTGTGCACAGGCAGGCATTGGGGAAGAGAGGAGAGGAGGAGAGGAGATGAGAGGCGAGGGGAGGAGGTGAAAATGACAGAGGCTTTATTTAAGCCAGCTGGATAATCACCTATTAGGAGAGAGGGTTGTAAAACAACAAGGAATTTGCCGTCAGGTCCTGTTTTCATCAGGGAGGGAGGTAATGAGGTAGGCTAAAGTTACCCTTAGGGGACAGACAGAGACAGACAGAGACAGACAGAGAGACAGACAGAGAGAGAGAGAGAGAGAGAGCGAGAGAGAGAGAGAGAGAGAGAGAGAGAGAGAGAGAGAGAGAGAGAGAGAGAGAGAGAGAGAGAGAGAGAGAGAGAGAGAGAGAGAGAGAGAATATGTTGTTTCACCCAGCAAAAATGGATGTGTGTCAGTCATGTTTGAAAGTCTGATTCCCCTCTTCTCCACTAGCCTGAGGGTGTGAGCTTTTGGCCACAATGGCAGCAACAGCAGAAATTATATATCTCCATAGTGGGTCATTTGCGCAATGGATAACGTTTATGACTACAGATCAGAAGATTCTAGGTTCGACTCCTGGCTCGCTCGTAACATTTTGCATTAGTGTCTCTTAAACGAAGTCTCCCACTCATTGGAGAGAGACAGGTAAGGAAACGATAGACAGCCAGACTAGAAACTGACAGTTGAAGACAGTTGAACACAGCTATAGCCCCTGAGTTAATGAAGACTAAGATAAATTAGATAAGAACTGTGGAATCCATCCAGCAAAGCCTCTGTGATGCCCTCCTGCTTAGCCAAAGTGGTCTCTATATCTCTCTGTCTCTGAAATACTTATGTTCCCTTGTACATTTCCTAATCAGGTACTGACAGGCTCCAAGTTCACACAACACTTTTACCCTATAAAGAGTATTCAGCAGCATGCCCTGTAAAGTGTATTCACAATCCTATCATAAAGACTACTCACCGTTCTGCTGAGGGGCTGTCGTAACAGAGAACACAGTGGGGAGGATAGATGTAGTGGAGAGAGAATCAGTTAAGACACACACAGTGAGAGAAAGCAAGAGAGAGACAGAAAGAGATTTAGAGAGAGAGAGATAGATAGGGCTACCGTACATAGGGCTACAGCTGAGGACAGAAACAAGTACAAGATGTCCCGCCACGACCTCCGCAGAGTCATCAAACCAGCATAAGAACAATATAGGAACAAGTTGGATTCATATCACACAGGCTCTGCCGCACGCCGCATGTGGCAGGGGTTTACAGTCCATTACGGATTACAAAGGAAGACCCAGCCATGATCTCCCCTACGATCTCTACCACAATGACTACTTACAGTATGTGAGATTGCTGTTAACTGACTACATACAGCTCTGCGTTCAACAAGATTGTCCCTTCCAAGCTCATCACCAAGCTTAGGTCCCTAGGACTGAACACCTCCCTCTGCAACTGGATCCTGGACTTCCTGATGGGGTGACCCCAGGTGGTGAGGGTAGGCAACATCACCTCCGCCACGCTGACCCTCAACAAAGGGGCCCCACAGGGGTGTGTACTTAGTCCCCTCCTGTACTCCCTGTTCCCTCACGACCCCAACACCATCATCAAGTTTGCTGACGACACAACGGTGGTAGGGCTGATCCCTGGTGACGATCAGACAGCCTACAGGGAGGAGGTCAATGACAACAACCTCTCCCTTAACGTCAGTAATACCAGGGAGCTGATTGTGGACTACAGGTGGCTGAGGGCTTCAAGTTCCTCAGTGTCACTAAGGACTTGTCCATAAACACGCGACAGCATCTGCTCCCCCTCAGGAAGTTGAAAAGGTCAAATCCTCAAATTGTTCTACATCTGTACCATTGAGAGCATCTTGACTGGCTGCATCACTGCTTGGTATGGCAACAGCACCGCCCTGATCACATGGCGCTACAGAGGGTGGTGCGGATAGCCCAGTACAAATCGTTAAAGACTCCAGCCACCCAAGCCACAGACAGTTCTCACTGTTTCCGCATGGCAAGCGCTACCGGTGCGTCAAGTCTGATACCAACAGGCTCTTGATCAGCTTCTATCCCCAAGCCATAATACTGCTAAGTAGCTGACAGAATGGCTACACGGACTATCTGAGGTGATCCTTGTATTTGATTTTTATTCTATGCACACTCACAGGTACTCTACACACTAACGGACACTGACATTCCAACACACACATAACATGCACACACAATCATACTGACTCTACACACAACCACTCACATACAGTTGAAGTTGGAAGTTTACATACACCTTAGCTAAATACATTTAAACTCAGTTTTTCACAATTTCTGACTATTAAGCCTTGTAAAAATGAGATCAGCGAGCATCACCACTTTATTTTAATAATGTGAAATGTCAGAATAATAGTGGAGAGAATGATTTATTTCAATTTTTATTTATTTCATCATATTCCCAGTGGGATTTGAAGTTTACATATACTCATTTAGTATTTGGTAGCATTGCCTTTAAATTGTTTAACTCGGGTCAACCGTTTTGGGTAGCCTTCCTCAAGCTTCCCACAATAAGTAGGGTGAATTTTGGCCCATTCCTCCTGATAGAGCTGCTGTAACTGAGTCAAGTTCGTAGGCCTCGCACACACCTTTTCAGTTCTGCCCACAAATGTTTTATAGGATTGAGGTCAGGGCTTTGTGATGGCCACTCCAATACCTTGACTTTGTTGTCCTTAAGCCATTTTGCCACAACTTTGGAAGTATGCTTGGGGTCATTGTCCATTTGGAAGAACCATTTGCGACCAAGCTTTAACTTCCTGACTGATGTCTTGAGATGTTGCTTCAATATATCCATATAATTTTCCTACCTCATGATGTCATCTATTTTGTGAAGTGCACCAGTCCCTCCTGCAGCAAAGCACCCCGACAACATGATGCTATCACCCCCGTGCTTCACGGTTAGGATGGTGTTCTTCGGCTTGCAAGCCTCCCCCTTTTCCTCCAAACATAACAATGGTCATTATGGCCAACAGTTCTATTTTTGTTTCATCACATCAGAGGACATTTCTCCAAAAAGTACAATCTTTGTCCCCATGTGCAGTTTTAAACCGTATTCTGACATTTTTATGTCGGTTTTGGAGCAGTTGCTTCTTCCTTGCTGAGTGGCCTTTCAGGTTATGTCGATATTGGACTCGTTTGACTGTGGATATAGATACTTTTGTACCTGTTTCCTCCAGCATCTTCACAAGGCTCCTTTGCTGTTGTTCTGGGATTGATATGCACTTTTCACACCAAAGAACGCGTCTCCTTCCTGAGCGGTATGACAGCTGCATGGTCCCATGGTGTTTATACTTGCGTACTATTGTTTGCACAGATGAACGGGGTACCTTCAGACGTTTGGAAATAGCTTCCAAGGATGAATCAGACTTGTGGAGGTCTGCAATATTTTTTCTGAGGTCTTGGCTGATTTATTTTGATTTTCTCATGATGTCAAGCAAAGAGGCACTGAGTTTGAAGGTAGGCCTTGAAATACATCTTCAGGTTCACCTCCAATTGACTCAAATGACGTCAATTAGCCTATCAAAAGCCTCTAAAGCCATTACATTATTTTCTGGATTTTTCCAAGCTGTTTAAAGGCACAGTCAACTTAGTGTGTGTAAACTTCTGACCTACTGGAATTGTGATACAGTGAATTATAAGTGAAATAATCTGTCTGTAAACATTTACTTGTGTTATGCACAAAGTAGATGTCCTAACTGACTTGCCAAAACTATAGTTTGTTAACAAGAAGTTTGTGGAGCGGTTGAAAAATGAGTTTTATGACTCCAACCTAAGTGTATGTAAACTTCATTTAGGTCTTACATTTGATATGTTTTTTTGTTTTACATTGGATAAAAGTAGAGAATCAGAGCTACATTTGAGGAACAATTGGAAAGTAATTCTGCTTTGAAAGTTGCTAAACTTGTAACCCCACTTTTGAGAAAATGGCCCATGAATGTTTTTGTACAGCTAGTGGAGAGCTCTTCTTTGTCTCCACCCATTCAGCATCGTTCACACCCTCTTAAGGCTTAGTCCCACCCATATCTTTTAGGATTCACATGTGAGGCCATGTGCTAAACAGAGTGAGTAGTTCAGTAAACAACCAAAGATTTCAAGACTAAAAGTGGTAAAAGTAGTAGCCTACAATAAGGAAAACCTCCAGGTGAAAACACACTATCTAGTCCTTGGTCTTTATCCTAGCCTGACTTTGGTCATGTTGTTCTTCACATTACCGTCTCTGATAAACACACTATCTAGTCCTTGGTCTTTATCCTAGCCTGACTTTGGTCATGTTGTTCTTCACATTACCGTCTCTGATAAACACACTATCTAGTCCTTGGTCTTTATCCTAGCCTGACTTTGGTCATGTTGTTCTTCACATTGCCGTCTCTGATAAACACACTATCTAGTCCTTGGTCTTTATCCTAGCCTGACTTTGGTCATGTTGTTCTTCACATTGCCGTCTCTGATAAACACACTATCTAGTCCTTGGTCTTTATCCTAGCCTGACTTTGGTCATGTTGTTCTTCACATTACCGTCTCTGATAAACACACTATCTAGTCCTTGGTCTTTATCCTAGCCTGACTTTGGTCATGTTGTTCTTCACATTGCCGTCTCTGATAAACACACTATCTAGTCCTTGGCCTTTATCCTAGCCTGACTTTGGTCATGTTGTTCTTCACATTACCGTCTCTGATAAACACACTATCTAGTCCTTGGTCTTTATCCTAGCCTGACTTTGGTCATGTTGTTCTTCACATTACCGTCTCTGATAAACACACTCTATGTGAAATAAAGTGTATGGTCACATGCACAGGATACAAGAGGTTTAAACTGTAGAATGAAATTGTTAAATTGTTAAATTGTTACAACAACAGAAAGTGTCCAGGTAAAAATATTTTAATTAATTATGAGATGACCCTTACCCGACACTTGTCTAAATAGATGGGTCATGTGAAGGAAGTGCTATAACCATCCCCCAGCCACATTTAGCTAAGTGGATGGGACACTATTGTCTAGACATGTACAGTACATATGTTCATGAAATACAATAGATGGCTGTAATCACCCACAGACACACCTGGCTAACTTGATGGGTCATGTAATCATCTGGCGAAGTGGAGCCTTTTGTTTAGCTAGCCAGCTAACTAGCAAAACCTTTGTAGTTCCCGATGGCTAATCCCAAGTCATACTACTACCAATGCAAACATTGTCATAGCTGTCGTATGAATCTGCAGGTAGCTAAATAGTTAACCAACTAGGTTCAATGTTACCTAGCTAACATTAGGCTATAACTAGCAATGCAAATTGGTTTCTGATTTGAATATTATTACTACACAGATCACTTAACACTTAACTGCTAGCGAGCCAGCAAGCTAATGTTTGCAGATAGAGAACAGTACTCTTAAACATGCAATGACAACACATTTCTGACAAAATTAGAAAAGTACACTATCTGTAAATGTAGCTAGACTCCTACCCATATACTGTACATGGAGGAACGCTTCACAGCAGACTGTAGCTACATCTTGCTTGGCCAGCATTGTGTCAAGTCACTCCGGTTCAAATCAAATCAAATCAAATCAAATTTTATTTGTCACACACATGGTTAGCAGATGTTAATGCGAGTGTAGCGAAATGCTTGTGCTTCTAGTTCCGACAATGCAGTGATAACCAACAAGTAATCGAACTAACAATTCCAAAACTACTGTCTTATACACAGTGTAAGGGGATAAAGAATATGTACATAAGGATATATGAATGAGTGATGGTACAGGGCAGCATACAGTAGATGGTATCGAGTACAGTATATACATATGAGATGAGTATGTAGACAAAGTAAACAAAGTGGCATAGTTAAAGTGGCTAGTGATACATGTATTACATAAGGATGCAGTCGATGATATAGAGTACAGTATATACGTATGCATATGAGATGAATAATGTAGGGTAAGTAACATTATATAAGGTAGCATTGTTTAAAGTGGCTAGTGATATATTTACATCATTTCCCATCAATTCCCATTATTAAAGTGGCTGGAGTTGGGTCAGTGTCAATGACAGTGTGTTGGCAGCGTGGCTGTTTAACAGTCTGATGGCCTTGAGATAGAAGCTGTTCACACTGTGTGCATGTGCAGAAAGTAGCCCATCACTTTTTCCAACTGATCTGTCGATAGCGCCTGCTAAACTCAGGGCATCAATGTTCTCAATGTTGAGAAAAGTAGCAAAACCTTTGTAGTTCTCGATGGCTAACGTTATATCTTTAAAAAACGGTTCGGTAGAAAGGACTATCAACACATACTGAGCAGCTCACATTATAGACAGAAGCATGCCTCTCCTGTGAAGTAGTGATGTGCGACATACAGCTAGTTTCCTGAAACAAGTCACATTTATGTTGCTGCTACTCTATTTATCATATATCCTGATGCTTATCCACCTTACCCTTCTATATATCTACCTCTATCACTCCAGTATCCCTGAACCTGTATATAGTCACCTTACCCCATACACATCTACCTCCATCACTCCAGTATCCCTGAACCTGTATATAGTCACCTTACCCTCTATATATCTACCTCATCACTCCAGTATCCCTGAACCTGTATATAGTCACCTTACCCCTATACATATCTACCTCTATCACTCCAGTATCCCTGAACCTGTATATAGTCACCTTACCCCTCTATATATCTACCTCTATCACTCCAGTATCCCTGAACCTGTATATAGTCACCTTACCCCTCTATATATCTACCTCTATCACTCCAGTATCCCTGAACCTGTATATAGTCAGCTTACCCCTATACATATCTACCACCATCACTCCAGTATCCCTGAATCTGTATATAGTCACCTTACCCCTATACATATCTACCTCTATCACTCCAGTATCCCTGAACCTGTATATAGTCAGCTTACCCCTATACATATCTACCACCATCACTCCAGTATCCCTGAACCTGTATATAGTCACCTTACCCGTATACAGATCTACTTCCATCACTCCAGTATCCCTGAATCTCTATATAGTCACCTTACCCCTATACATATCTACCTCTATCACTCCAGTATCCCTGAGCCTGTATATAGTCACCTTACCCTATACATATCTACTTCCTTCACTTCAGTATCCCCGAACCTGTATATAGTCACCTTACCCCTCTATATATCTACCTCTATCACTCCAGTATCCCTGAACCTGTATATAGTCACCTTACCCCTCTATATATCTACCTCTATCACTCCAGTATCCCTGAACCTGTATATAGTCACCTTACCCCTATACATATCTACTTCCATCACTCCAGTATCCCTGAACCTGTATATAGTCACCTTACCCCTATACACATCTACTTCCATCACTCCAGTATCCCTGAACCTGTATATAGTCACCTTCCCCTATACAGATCTACTTCCATCACTCCAGTATCCCTGAACCTGTATATAGTCACCTTACCCCTCTATATATCTACCTCTATCACTCCAGTATCCCTGAGCCTGTATATAGTCACCTTACCCTCTATATATCTACCTCTATCACTCCAGTATCCCTGAACCTGTATATAGTCACCTTACCCCTATACATATCTACCTCTATCACTCCAGTATCCCTGAACCTGTATATAGTCACCTTACCCCTCTATATATCTACCTCTTACCCAGTATCCCTGAACCTGTATATAGTCACCTTACCCCTATACATATCTACCTCTATCACTCCAGTATCCCCGAACCTGTATATAGTCACCTTACCCCTCTATATATCTACCTCTATCACTCCAGTATCCCTGAACCTGTATATAGTCACCTTACCCCTATACATATCTACCTCTATCACTCCAGTATCCCCGAACCTGTATATAGTCACCTTACCCCTCTATATATCTACCTCTATCACTCCAGTATCCCTGAACCTGTATATAGTCACCTTACCCCTATACATATCTACCTCTTCACTCCAGTATCCCTGAGCCTGTATATAGTCACCTTACCCCTATACATATCTACTTCCTTCACTTCAGTATCCCCGAACCTGTATATAGTCACCTTACCCCTCTATATATCTACCTCTATCACTCCAGTATCCCTGAACCTGTATATAGTCACCTTACCCCTATACATATCTACCTCTATCACTCCAGTATCCCTGAACCTGTATATAGTCACCTTACCCCTATACATATCTACCTCTATCACTCCAGTATCCCTGAACCTGTATATAGTCACCTTACCCCTCTATATATCTACCTCTATCACTCCAGTATCCCTGAACCTGTATATAGTCACCTTACCCCTCTATATATCTACCTCTATCACTCCAGTATCCCTGAACCTGTATATAGTCAGCTTACCCCTATACATATCTACCACCATCACTCCAGTATCCCTGAATCTGTATATAGTCACCTTACCCCTATACATATCTACCTCTATCACTCCAGTATCCCTGAACCTGTATATAGTCAGCTTACCCCTATACATATCTACCACCATCACTCCAGTATCCCTGAACCTGTATATAGTCACCTTACCCGTATACAGATCTACTTCCATCACTCCAGTATCCCTGAATCTCTATATAGTCACCTTACCCCCTATACATATCTACCTCTATCACTCCAGTATCCCTGAGCCTGTATATAGTCACCTTACCCCTATACATATCTACTTCCTTCACTTCAGTATCCCGAACCTGTATATAGTCACCTTACCCCTCTATATATCTACCTCTATCACTCCAGTATCCC
Source organism: Oncorhynchus keta (assembly GCF_023373465.1). Lineage (NCBI taxonomy): Eukaryota > Metazoa > Chordata > Actinopteri > Salmoniformes > Salmonidae > Oncorhynchus > Oncorhynchus keta. The sequence goes on along the minus strand of NC_068421.1, from coordinate 83,624,309 downwards.
TGAACCTGTATATAGTCACCTTACCCCTCTATATATCTACCTCTATCACTCCAGTATCCCTGAACCTGTATATAGTCACCTTACCCCTATACACATCTACTTCCATCACTCCAGTATCCCTGAACCTGTATATAGTCACCTTCCCCCTATACAGATCTACTTCCATCACTCAGTATCCCTGAACCTGTATATAGTCACCTTACCCTCTATATATCTACCTCTATCACTCCAGTATCCCTGAGCCTGTATATAGTCACCTTACCCCTCTATATATCTACCTCTATCACTCCAGTATCCCTGAACCTGTATATAGTCACCTTACCCCTATACATATCTACCTCTATCACTCCAGTATCCCTGAACCTGTATATAGTCACCTTACCCCTCTATATATCTACCTCTATCACTCCAGTATCCCTGAACCTGTATATAGTCACCTTACCCCTATACATATCTACCTCTATCACTCCAGTATCCTGAACCTGTATATAGTCACCTTACCCCTCTATATATCTACCTCTATCACTCCAGTATCCCTGAACCTGTATATAGTCACCTTCCCCTATACAGATCTACTTCCATCACTCCAGTATCCCTGAACCTGTATATAGTCACCTTACCCCTCTATATATCTACCTCTATCACTCCAGTATCCCTGAGCCTGTATATAGTCACCTTACCCCTCTATATATCTACCTCTATCACTCCAGTATCCCTGAACCTGTATATAGTCACCTTACCCCTATACATATCTACCTCTATCACTCCAGTATCCCTGAACCTGTATATAGTCACCTTACCCCCTCTATATATCTACCTCTATCACTCCAGTATCCCTGAACCTGTATATAGTCACCTTACCCCTATACATATCTACCTCTATCACTCCAGTATCCCCTGGAACCTGTATATAGTCACCTTACCCTCTATATATCTACCTCTATCACTCCAGTATCCCTGAACCTGTATATAGTCACCTTACCCCATACACATCTACCTCCATCACTCCAGTATCCCTGAACCTGTATATAGTCACCTTACCCCATACACATCTACCTCTATCACTCCAGTATCCCTGAACCTGTATATAGTCACCTTACCCCTATACATATCTACCTCTATCACTCCAGTATCCCTGAACCTGTATATAGTCACCTTACCCCTCTATATATCTACCTCTATCACTCCAGTATCCCTGAGCCTGTATATAGTCACCTTCCCCCTATACATATCTACTTCCATCACTCCAGTATCCCTGAACCTGTATATAGTCACCTTACCCCTATATATATCTACCTCTATCACTCCAGTATCCCTGAACCTGTATATAGTCACCTTACCCCTATACATATCTACCTCTATCACTCCAGTATCCCTGAACCTGTATATAGTCACCTTACCCTATACATATCTACTTCCATCACTCAGTATCCCTGAACCTGTATATAGTCACCTTACCCCTATACAGATCTACTTCCATCACTCCAGTATCCCTGAACCTGTATATAGTCACCTTCCCCCTATACAGATCTACTTCCATCACTCCAGTATCCCTGAACCTGTATATAGTCACCTTCCCCCTATACAGATCTACTTCCATCACTCCAGTATCCCTGAACCTGTATATAGTCACCTTCCCCTATACAGATCTACTTCCATCACTCCAGTATCCCTGAACCTGTATATAGTCACCTTCCCCTATACAGATCTACTTCCATCACTCCAGTATCCCTGAACCTGTATATAGTCACCTTACCCCTCTATATATCTACCTCTATCACTCCAGTATCCCTGAACCTGTATATAGTCACCTTCCCCTATACAGATCTACTTCCATCACTCCAGTATCCCTGAACCTGTATATAGTCACCTTCCCTTATACAGATCTACTTCCATCACTCCAGTATCCCTGAACCTGTATATAGTCACCTTACCCCTATACATATCTACCTCTATCACTCCAGTATCCCTGAATCTGTATATAGTCACCTTACCCCTATACATATCTACCTCTATCACTCCAGTATCCCTGAACCTGTATATAGTCACCTTACCCCTCTATATATCTACCTCTATCACTCCAGTATCCCTGAATCTGTATATAGTCACCTTACCCCTATACATATCTACTTCCATCACTCCAGTATCCCTGAACCTGTATATAGTCACCTTCCCCCTATACAGATCTACTTCCATCACTCCAGTATCCCTGAACCTGTATATAGTCACCTTACCCCTCTATATATCTACCTCTATCACTCCAGTATCCCTGAACCTGTATATAGTCACCTTCCCCTATACAGATCTACTTCCATCACTCCAGTATCCCTGAACCTGTATATAGTCACCTTCCCCTTATACAGATCTACTTCCATCACTCCAGTATCCCTGAACCTGTATATAGTCACCTTACCCCTATACATATCTACCTCTATCACTCCAGTATCCCTGAATCTGTATATAGTCACCTTACCCCTATACATATCTACCTCTATCACTCCAGTATCCCTGAACCTGTATATAGTCACCTTACCCTCTATATATCTACCTCTATCACTCCAGTATCCCTGAATCTGTATATAGTCACCTTACCCCTATACATATATACTTCCATCACTCCAGTATCCCTGAACCTGTATATAGTCACCTTACCCCTATACAGATCTACTTCCATCACTCCAGTATCCCTGAACCTGTATATAGTCGCCTTACCCCCTATACAGATCTACTTCCATCACTCCAGTATCCCTGAACCTGTATATAGTCACCTTACCCCTCTATATATCTACCTCTATCACTCCAGTATCCCTGAACCTGTATATAGTCACCTTCCCCTATACAGATCTACTTCTATCACTCCAGTATCCCTGAACCTGTATATAGTCACCTTACCCCTATACATATCTACCTCTATCACTCCAGTATCCCTGAATCTGTATATAGTCACCTTACCCCTATACATATCTACCTCTATCACTCCAGTATCCCTGAACCTGTATATAGTCACCTTCCCCCTATACATATCTACTTCCATCACTCCAGTATCCCTGAACCTGTATATAGTCACCTTACCCCTATACATATCTACTTCCATCACTCCAGTATCCCTGAACCTGTATATAGTCACCTTACCCCTATACATATCTACCTCTATCACTCCAGTATCCCTGCACATTGTAAATATGGTATTGGCACTGAAGCTTTGAGTGTTCTTCTGATTCCTTTGTTTAATTTCTTGTGTGTTCTTATTCTACCTCATATTATTTTGTTGTGCTAGTGGTAAGAGCGTTGGACTAGTAACCGGAAGGTTGCAAGTTCAAACCCCCGAGCTGACAAGGTACAAATCTGTCGTTCTGCCCCTGAACAGGCAGTTAACCCACTGTTCCTAGGCCGTCATTGAAAATAAGAATTTGTTCTTAACTGACTTGTCTAGTTAAATAAAGGTAAAATAAAATAAATATTGATTACTGGATTGTTTGGGTTCGGAGCTTACAAGAAAGGCATTTCACTGTACTTGTGCACGTGACATAAAAACTTGAAACTTGAAAGAGATTTAGAGAGAGAAAGAGATTTAGAGAGATGGAGAGAGAGAGAACGAGAAAAAGGGAGCTCACCCAAATTACCCAGATGCCAATTAGAGAGTAGCTACCTTGAGGCTGCAGGGTGGGACGTCCAGAGAGTGGAGGGGAGGGTGGAGGGATGAGAAGGGGGAGGAGGGGCTGAGTTTACAGCTGTTAACATATCATGTTTGACATCACTCTCCTGCTCTCAACCCACTACTCAATCTACAGATTTATAGGCCTCTGGATCGCCCCTGGGCTTCTTCCACTTTAAATACCCTTCATTCTGCATAACTCCCTCTCCATTCCCTCATCTACCCTTTATTTTCTCTCCTTTTCTTCTCTCATCTTCCCTCCCTCGATAGTGTGTGGAGCCTGTGATTATGGGCCAAGCTGGAGTGAGTAACACTGAGTCAGCAGGGTGAGTGAAGGCAGAGCTCTCAGCCATTAACCAACTCATTCACCCCCATAACGCTAACAAAGTCCGACCCCAGCTATCTAATGCACCCTAATGCACCCTCCCTATCTTACCTCATACATTCTCACCCCAACCCTCTGCCAACTCACTCACCCTCAAAACCCTGAAGTATTACAGTCCTTCCTTATAAACCCTCAGCCCAGACCTCTGACAACTCATGAGCCCCCTCTGATATCATCCCCACAGCCCTGGCCAGCACCACCCCTCTCATACATATGACCTTTCACCGTCGTCATCCACAAGCTTATGCACTAGAACTCTTTATCCCCTCTCACCCCGCTCTATCCTGACACGCGTCACCAACTCCACACACCCAGGGCCCTGCCCCAATGTAGGGCTGGACAGTTACTGTATCATCATGGAATCAATGTTTATGTATGAAGATTGTCATGAAAATAAAATAGCCGTCATCACTTCATTTTTTTTCACTGTGGAACAAACAGCTGACTGAAGACGGGACGGACGGGCATTCGTGCGGTTGAATCCATTTCCGCGGTTACAAGGACTCGTTACAACCTGATTAAACTTTGTTGCTTCTTTGCACCTTGCTGAAACAAGCAAGGTGTTGTAGCAAACAAGTCTTTGGTTGCATAAGCAATGCCTCCCTTCCTGCAGCAGCAGTTTGATATTCAAATGATTATAACAACGATTGTCATCCAAAATTCCAGCCCTACGCACGCACGCACGCACGCACGCACGCACACACACACACACACACACACACACACACACACACACACACACACACACACACACACACACACACACACACACACACACACACACACACACACACACACACACACACACACACACACACACACATTAGGATCAGAGAACTACAGTTAGTGTAGATTAGATTCAATGATTTGAGTTATGTTATGAACAGTTGTGTTTCAGGTATGGCTGCTGGAGAGAGGCAGGACAGAGCGCATGGAGAGATTGGAAGGAGGAGATGGTAGTGGATGGGATGGAAGGAGGAAGGGAGAGGTGAGGACACTCCCTCTCTCTCTCTCCTCCCTCCCTCTCCTCTCTCCCTCTCCTCCTTTCTTCTCCTCCCTCCCCTCTCCTCCCCCCTCCTCCCTCCCTCCCTCCCCCTCTCTTGGTCCAGGTGCTCTGTGTGCGGTCCATTCAGGCCATGCTTTCAGACCACCATGCCCAGCCAACCCAACCTGACCCAACTCAGCCTGCATCTCTCTACTGCCAATAAAGGACTTCCTGTCTCACCTGAGCATGCAGTCTCAATTCATCAAGTCAATACCTGAGCATGCAGTCTCAATTCATCAAGTCAATACCTGAGCATGCAGTCAGCAACCTACATGGAAGAAGTGAAAACGTTAGTCACACTTCTCACCTCTTAACTCCTTTCCTTTCCTCTGTGACGTCTTGAGAAACAACACTGGCAACACCTAGCGATGAATAACACGCTGGAATACATACACTTTTTCCATGTTATTGGCATAGGTAGGCATGTAAAAACAATATATGACTTTAGTAAGTGTCATCTGGACAAGTCAAGGACATCTGCTGAATGACATGTGTACTGAAGTGTAAATGTATAACTATGCCAGGCTTCTGAGTATGGAATGTAAATACAAAATAGTTTGTGAGAGTAGCAGGCAATACTATACTGTACTTTACAGCAATGTGTGTGTGTGTGTGTCTGTGTGTGTCCGTGTGTGTGTGTGTATGTAGCCCTGTCAATGTTCCTGCCCCAGCCACTCACCCACTTCCCAACACGCAGCCACAGCTTGTAAAAGCCACAACTGGTGTGAAACTAAAGAGCTGCTCACTGCGTTTACGAGCTCCAGCCCTCTACACGCCTCTCCAGCTATGTGTGTGAAGTAAAAGTGTGCCATGCCATGCTGCAGTGTTGACTTGATCCCTCCATCTCTCCCTGTTTCTCTCTCTTTCTCCCTGTTTCTCTCTCTCTCTAACTTTCTCTCCCTGTTTATCTCTTTCCCTCTCTCCCTCTCTCTTTTTCCCTGTTTCTCTATCTTTCTCTCTCTGTCTCTCTCTCTGTTTCTCTCGCTCTCTGTCTCCCTGTTTCCCTTTCTCTCTTTCTCCCTCTTCTTCTCCCTCCAGCTGTGGCCATATCGGAGCCAGGTTACTGTAGGCCAAAGACCCTGTCTGTGTCTCAATTCTGTTCCACATTTTCCCCAGCTCATTACCCAAGATGATTCATACTGTTGTGTGTTTCCCTCACTATTGCTTGTGTTTTGACAGCATGGCACACGTCATAATATGATTAGCAGTCCACGAATGGGCACCAGCGGGTAGCGTGTCACTGCTGCTTACCCTCCGACGTGTTGAGCTGGTGGAAAACACGTAACACAATCACCCTACCCTAATGACCTGTACAACTGTAACACAACGCTGTTGTCATAAATCAGCTTGGAAATGGTTTGAAACAGTTATTCCCAGTTATTCCAAGGCCGGCAGCGACTTTGAAGCAGCTTCAAGGATAATGACAGTGTTTGTTAGGGCATAAACCCTGTAACTTGATCCGCCCCTGCACTGGCTCAGCAGTGGGCCAGCACAGGCAGCGCCTGTTATGGATTGGATAGATCCATTTGAAAGCATGTTTAGAGAAACAACCAGAATGGACGGATAGCTTGGTGTTTTGTTATTTATCTTCCTGCCTTCCAGTAGTCAGCCACCTCTCAATCCCTCACTCCACTCCTCCTCTACCCTAGCCTTCCCTCACTCCACTCCTCCTCTACCCTAGCCTTCCCTCACTCCACTCCTCCTCTACCCCATCCTTCCCTCACTCCACTCCTCCTCTACCCTAGCCTTCCCTCACTCCACTCCTCCTCTACCCTAGCCTTCCATCACTCCACTCCTCCTCTACCCTAGCCTTCACCTCACTCCACTCCTCCTCTACCCTAGCCTTCCCTCACTCCACTCCTCCTCTACCCTAGCCTTCCCTCACTCCACTCCTCCTCTACCCTAGCCTTCCCTCACTCCACTCCACCTCTACCCTAGCCTTCCCTCCCTCCACTCCTCCTCTACCCTAGCCTTCACCTCACTTCATTCCGCCTTTACCCTAGCCTTCACCTCACTTCATTCCTCCTCTACCCTAGCCTTCCATCACTCCACTCCTCCTTTACCCTAGCCTTCCCTCACTCCACTCCTCTACCCTAGCCTTCCCTCACTCCACTCCTCCTTTACCCTAGCCTTCCCTCACTCCACTCCTCTACCCCATCCTTCCCTCACTCCACTCCTCCTTTACCCTAGCCTTCCCTCACTCCACTCCTCCTTTACCCTAGCCTTCCCTCACTCCACTCCTCTACCCTAGCCTTCCCTCACTCCACTCCTCCTTTACCCTAGCCTTCCCTCACTCCACTCCTCCTTTACCCTAGCCTTCCCTCACTCCACTCCTCCTTTACCCTAGCCTTCCCTCACTCCACTCCTCTACCCTAGCCTTCCCTCACTCCACTCCTCCTTTACCCTAGCCTTCCCTCACTCCACTCCTCCTTTACCCTAGCCTTCCCTCACTCCACTCCTCCTACCCCATCCTTCCCTCACTCCACTCCTCCTTTACCCTATCCTTCCCTCACTCCACTCCTCCTTTACCCTAGCCTTCCCTCACTCCACTCCTCTACCCCATCCTTCCCTCACTCCACTCCTCCTTTACCCTAGCCTTCCCTCACTCCACTCCTCCTTTACCCTAGCCTTCCATCACTCCACTCCTCCTTTACCCTAGCCTTCCCTCACTCCACTCCTCTAACCCTAGCCTTCCCTCACTCCACTCCTCCTTTACCCTAGCCTTCCCTCACTCCACTCCTCCTTTACCCTAGCCTTCCCTCACTCCACTCCTCTACCCCATCCTTCCCTCACTCCACTCCTCCTTTACCCTAGCCTTCCATCACTCCACTCCTCCTTTACCCTAGCCTTCCCTCACTCCACTCCTCTACCCTAGCCTTCCCTCACTCCACTCCTCCTTTACCCTAGCCGTCCCTCACTCCACTCCTCTACCCCATCCTTCCCTAACTCCACTCCTCCTTTACCCTAGCCTTCCCTCACTCCACTCCTCCTCTACCCCATCCTTCCCTCACTTCATTCCTCCTCTACCCTAGCCTTCCCTCACTCCACTCCTCCTCTACCCTAGCCTTCCCTCACTTCATTCCTTCTCTATCCTAGCCTTCCCTCACTCCACTCCTCTACCCTAGCCTTCCCTCACTCCACTCCTCCTCTACCCTAGCCTTCCCTCACTTCATTCCTCCTATATCCTCCTCTACTCCACCCCTCCTCTCCTGGTTTTCCCAGCAGGCCTTTTGTGGAGCAACAAATGTACGTACCTACCTAATTCTTGTGTAGAATGTTCTGCTCTGCTCTGTTCTGTACCCTGTCCCACACAGCCCTGCTGTTACCCGGGGTTAATAATGTCAGCCAGTAAAACTTTAGGAGCCACACTCAGCCAGCCTTTATATGATTGCACTGAAGGGACTTCCCTGGAAACACTGCCAAAGCCTACCGTCTACCCTCCACCCTCCAGACTACCAGCAAAAACCTCCTAATCTGTCCCCCAAAATGAGACACTCCAATAGGACAGTGTAGGCCTGACCTGCTACCTTCAGCCTGGTCCCTGGCGCTCTAGGCTGTCCAGTCCAGGATACAGGGCAGATGTAAACCCTCCTTACGTACTGTACCCTTCCAGGGCTTGGAGGCTTAACCCACCCTGGCTCTATCTTTCTCCTTAACCCACCCTGGCTCTATATTTCTCCTTAACCCACCCTGGCTCTATATTTCTCCTTAACCCACCCTGGCTCTATCTCTCTCCTTAACCCACCCTGGCTCTATCTTTCTCCTTAACCCACCCTGGCTCTATCTCTCTCCTTAACCCACCCTGGCTCTATATTTCTCCTTAACCCACCCTGGCTCTATATTTCTCCTTAACCCACCCTGGCTCTATATTTCTCCTTAACCCACCCTGGCTCTATATTTCTCCTTAACCCACCCTGGCTCTATCTCTCTCCTTAACCCACCCTGGCTCTATCTTTCTCCTTAACCCACCCTGGCTCTATCTCTCTCCTTAACCCACCCTGGCTCTATCTTTCTCCTTAACCCACCCTGGCTCTATATTTCTCCTTAACCCACCCTGGCTCTATCTTTCTCCTTAACCCACCCTGGCTCTATCTCTCTCCTTAACCCACCCTGGCTCTATCTTTCTCCTTAAACCACCCTGGATCAAATTATTTTTTCCCTCACTGTACACCACCTGGCTAGTGGAGAGGAGAGTGTTCAAACACCTCCCTTCCTCTCCACAGTGGTACCAACAGCAGAAACTTAATAGACTGTTGCGCAATGGATAATGCATCTGACAACGGATAAGAAGATTCTAGGTTCAACTCCTGGTTGGTTAATTCTTTTCAAGGTGAAGTCACGCTAATGCCATTGTGGGTGATACATGCTTGGGAGTCTGCAGCACTACCATTACCATTCTGCACAATTCAATAATAACACTTTATATGTTCCAGTGAAGAGACAACAACACACATAAATATCACAGGCCAACCAGGAGTCGGACCTACAATCTTCTGATCCGTAGTCAGACACGTTATCCGTTGTGCCACGTGGTGATGGCCTTTTTGGAGTGTAGATTTGAACTGGAAATGCTTATTACCCAGGTCTCATGTTTTACTTGTTAGTCCCACTGTGTTGAGGGGTGTAAAGCACACACCCTCTGGCTAGTGGAGAGGACGGTGTTCAAACATGATTGACCCACACCCCTCTCTCTTACTCTATAAGTGAAGTGACTCTCTCTCTCTCTCGGTTTAACAGCCAAGGCAAGTTGGTAGACACCACAACTCAATCCAAACTTTGGGATCAAATACAATAAGTGTGCACTCTGGATGGGCTCTCTGTCTCTCTGTCTCTCTCTGTCTCTCTCTCTCTCTCTCTCTCTCTCTCTCTCTCTCTCTCTCTCTCTCTCTCTCTCTCTCTCTCTCTCTCTCTCTCTCTCTCTCTCTCTCTCTCTCTCTCTCTCTCTCTCTCTCTCTCTCTCTCTCTCTCTATCGGTTTAACAGGCAACGCTAGTTGGTAGACACCACAACTCAATCCAAACTTTGGGATCAAATACAATAAGTGTGCACTCTGGATGGGCTCTCTGGTCTCTCTGTCTCTCTCTGCTCTCTCTCTCTCTCTGTCTCAATCCAAACTTTGGGATCTCTGCACTCTCTCTCTCTCTCTCTCTCTCTCTCTCTCTCTCTCTATCGGTTTAACAGGCAACGCTATTTGGTAGACACCACAACTCAATCCAAACTTTGGAATGAAATACAATAATTTGACTTTGTATTAGCTCTGTGTGTGCTTGTATTGTATTTTGGACCTGTCTGCTGCTAATCTTTTCTCCCTAACCATTTCAATGTAAATATTCCATTCATAAATTATTCTTGAACATTCTTCACAGAACTTTGGGGGAATGTGGACGTCAGCTTCATCAAACTGTTTCAGCTCCTTGGCTGCTCTTCGCTGCGTTGTCGACACACACACACACACACACACACACACACACACACACACACACACACACACACACACACACACACACACACACACACACACACACACACACACACACACACACACACACACAACTTCCGTGCCTGGTTGCTGAGGCGTGGTAAATTGAATTAAGCAGCAGAGGTTCATGAGGGCTATCTTTCTTAAGGAACAATTGCAGTGGTGTGGTGCCTTTTGGGTGGCCTAAATGAGATTTGATTGAAGGGCCCCCACTAAACAGGCAATTTTTTAAGTTATTAAGTTAATTACCTGAACTTTTACTCATTCTGACATGGGGCATACAGAAAATGTTGCCACAATTGTATAAAAAATGTAATGCAATTCTGCTCATTTTGCCATGGAGTAGAGAGTCATTTTTTCAGTTTTAAAACAACTTTTCTGCAATTCTACATGTTTTGCCATGACTTACGCCATGTTAATGATATCTGAGTGAGAGTGTCTAACAAAATAAATGAGGGCCTCCTGGAGGTCAGGGCCCTTGGGCACATGCCCGGTGTGCCCGGTCAGAATTCGGCCATGATTACTAAAGGTTTAGATAACTGGCTAACTTACCAATTTAAAAGTTGTTAGCTGACATGGCTAATTGAATGACTGTCAATGACTGACAAAACAAAGAGAAAAACTACTGATGCACAACCACATTTCTAAATTCCAGCTTGTGTATTCTACTATTCTAACTCTCAACAGTAAGATGAGACCCCGACTGAGTTCTTTAAAAGAAAGCGGCCGCTTATGGTGCTTATGCACGAGGCCGACCCTGGTGAGGTGAATCTGAGTCTATTTGCGTATTGGAGGAAGAATATCTGCATGGGGCCGACCCTGGTGAGGTGAATCTGACTCTGAGTCTATGGAGGGAGTGCGTATTGGTGAGGTGAATCTGACTCTGAATATTCTGCATGAGGCCGACCCTGGTGAGGTGAATCTGACTCTGGAGGAGTCTATGTGCTGAGTCTATGTGCGTATTGGAGGGAGTATTGGAGGGAGAATTTCTGCATGAGGCCGACCCTGGTGAGGTGAATCTGACTCTGAGTCTATGTGCGTATTGGAGGGAGAATTTCTGCATGAGGCCGACCCTGGTGAGGTGAATCTGACTCTGAGTCTATGTGCGTATTGGAGAGAGAATTTCTGCATGAGGCCGACCCTGGTGAGGTGAATCTGACTGAGTCTATGTGCGTATTGGAGGGAGAATTCTGCATGGGGCCGACCCTGGTGAGGTGAATCTGACTCTGAGTCTATGTGCGTATTGGAGGGGAGAGAGAAGGTGAATCTGACTCTGAGTCTGCGTATTGGAGGGAGAATTCTGCATGGGGCCGACCCTGGTGAGGTGAATCTGACTCTGAGTCTATGTGCGTATTGGAGGGAGAATTTCTGCATGGGGCCGACCCTGGTGAGGTGAATCTGACTCTGAGTCTATGCGTATTGCTGTATTGGAGGTGAATCTGGAGTCTAATTTTCTGCATGAGGCCGACCCTGGTGAGGTGAATCTGACTCTGAGTCTATGTGCGTATTGGAGGGAGAATTTCTGCATGAGGCCGACCCTGGTGAGGTGAATCTGACTGAGTCTATGTGCGTATTGGAGAGAGAATTTCTGCATGAGGCCGACCCTGGTGAGGTGAATCTGACTCTGAGTCTATGTGCGTATTGGAGGGAGAATTTCTGCATGGGGCCGACCCTGGTGAGGTGAATCTGACTCTGAGTCTATGTGCGTATTGGAGGGAGAATTTCTGCATGAGGCCGACCCTGGTGAGGTGAATCTGACTCTGAGTCTATGTGCGTATTGGAGGGAGAATTTCTGCATGGGGCCGACCCTGGTGAGGTGAATCTGACTCTGAGTCTATGTGCGTATTGGAGGGAGAATTTCTGCATGAGGCCGACCCTGGTGAGGTGAATCTGACTCTGAGTCTATGTGCGTATTGGAGGGAGAATTTCTGCATGGGGCCGACCCTGGTGAGGTGAATCTGACTCTGAGTCTATGTGCGTATTGGAGAGAGAATTTCTGCATGGGGCCGACCCTGGTGAGGTGAATCTGACTCTGAGTCTATGTGCGTATTGAAGAGAGAATTTATGGCAGATGTTCATTTTGAACAATGTAGTGTCCAGAGTATTTTTACTCGTGCCCTCCATTGAAACAAAGGAAGGAAGAAATCAATAGTAAGGAAGAAGGGATGGAAGGAGGAAGTGAGGAACACATAAACAAACAACAAGTGAATTAGTCCCCCATGAACAGAAAGAAAATGCAGTGCAGAAAGGACACTAAAAGCGTACTCTTCTACAACAAGGGAGAACTTGTTATTGCTTTCTATTTTTCAACTCCAGACAAATTAATATAGCCTATGTCATCTCCAGCAGTTGAAATGACTGATCTCCTGTGCTGTCTGAGGAGGAAGTGTGCACTCTGGATGGGCTCTCTCTGTCTCTCGCTCTCTCTCTGTCTCTCTCTGTCTCTCTCTGTCTCTCTCTGTCTCTCTCTCTCTGTCTCTCAATTCAATTCAATTCAAGGGCTTTATTGGCATGGGAAACATGTGTTAACATTGCCAAAGCAAGTGAGGTAGATAATATATAAAGTGAAATAAACAATAAAAATTAACAGTAGACATCACACATACAGAAGTTTCAAAACAATAAAGACATTACAAATGTCATATTATATATATATATACAGTGTTTTAACAATGTACAGTAAAGGACACAAGATAAAATAAATATAGATATATCTCGTTCTTCACTCTCTCTCTCTCTCTCTCTCTCTCTCTCTCTCTCTCTCTCTCTCTCTCTCTCTCTCTCTCTCTCTCTCTCTCTCACTACATACCCAGCGTGCGACAGAGTTGCAGGAGTTGTGACCCATTTTTGTTGGTTATGTTGTCTTAGTTATGCCTAGGGGGGTACATAGGGGAGGGAATGCAGGCAGGTGTTTGTCCCCCTGTGTGCTGAGGGTGTCGGGTTCTTGTCCAGTTCTGGCATTTAGGTTACCACAGACTAGTACATGTCCCTGGGCCTGGAAATGATTGATTTCCCTCTCCAGAATGGAGAAGCTGTCTTCATTAAAGTATGGGGATTCTAGTGGGGGGATATAGGTAGCACACAGGATGACATTTTTCTCTGTTAAGATCATTTCCTTTTGAATTTCTAGCCAAATGTAGAATGTTCCTGTTTTGATTAATTTAATGGAGTGAGTTAGGTTTGCTCTATACCAAATTAGCATACGCCCTGAGTCCCTTCCCTGTTTCACACCTGGTAGTTTGGTGGATGGGACTACCAGCTCTATGTAACCTATAGGGCAACCAGTGGGTCTGTCTCCTCTATACCAGGTTTCTTGCAGGATGACAATGTCTGTATTACCGATTTCTTTGGTGAAGTCCAGGTTCCTGCTCTTTAGGCCAAAGGCAGATGACCTCAGCCCTTTGATATTCTAGGATGAGATGGTGAAGGCTTTGTGTTCCATAAAATTTCCAATGTTGTTGGTCGTGTGGTTTGGCCTCAGGCCAGTAAGTGTGAGCAGAGCCTGCTGAGCATCTGGTACATGCCATTGGCTTGGGCTAGTGTAAGAGTGGGGGTTGGGCCTTTTTGCCCGCTCACTGCCTGGGCGTATGTGTGACTTTCATGTTGAGGCCCTCTTTGCGAGGGTGGGGTGCATGGGGTGGGCAGGAGGGGCATAGGTCTGATCTGAGGGGGCCTAAATGGGGTGTGGGCATGGTTGACTTGGGGGGGTGTTGATTGATTGGGGTGGGGGTGTGGATGTGGATGGGGCTGGTGGTGCTGTGGTCTGGATGTAAGTGCTCTTCGTGTGGGTCCTCTATGTGTAGGTCCGGGGGGTCCTCTCTCTTCTGTTCTGTTCTATCCTCTCCTCCTCTCTTCTGTTCTGTTCTATCCTCTCCTCCTCTCTCTTCTGTTCTGTTCTATCCTCTCCTCTCTCTTCTCTTCTGTTCTGTTCTATCCTCTCCTCCTCTCTTCTGTTCTGTGCTATCCTCTCCTCTCTCTTCTGTTCTGTTCTATCCTCTCCTCCTCTCTGTTCTGTTCTGCTCTATCCTCTCCTCCTCTCTTCTGTTCTGCTCTATCCTCTCCTCTCTCTTCTGTTCTGTTCTATCCTCTCCTCCTCTCTGTTCTGTTCTGCTCTATCCTCTCCTCCTCTCTGTTCTGTTCTGTTCTGTTCTATCCTCTCCTCCTCTCTATTCTGTTCTGCTCTATCCTCTCCTCTCTGTTCTGTTCTGTTCTGTTCTGTTCTATCCTCTCCTCCTCTCTATTCTGTTCTGCTCTATCCTCTCCTCTCTCTCTTCTGTTCTGTTCTATCCTCTCCTCTCTCTTCTGTTCTGTTCTATCCTCTCCTCTCTCTTCTGTTCTGTTCTATCCTCTCCTCCTCTCTTCTGTTTCTGTTCTATCTCTCCTCCTCTCGATTCTGTTCTGCTCTATCCCCTCCTCCTCTCTCTTCTGTTCTGTTCTATCCTCTCCTCTCTCTTCTGTTCTGTTCTATCCTCTCCTCTCTCTTCTGTTCTGTTCTATCATCTCCTCCTCTCTCTTCTGTTCTGTTCTATCCTCTCCTCCTCTCTCTTCTGTTCTGTTCTATCCTCTCCTCTCTCTTCTGTTCTGTTCTATCCTCTCCTCTCTCTTCTGTTCTGTTCTATCCTCTCCTCTCTCTTCTCTTCTGTTCTGTTCTATCCTCTCCTCTCTCTTCTGTTCTGTTCTATCCTCTCCTCTCTCTTCTGTTCTGTTCTATCATCTCCTCCTCTCTCTTCTGTTCTGTTCTATCCTCTCCTCCTCTCTCTTCTGTTCTGTTCTGTTCTATCCTCTCCTCTCTCTTCTGTTCTGTTCTATCATCTCCTCCTCTCTCTTCTGTTCTGTTCTATCCTCTCTCTTCTGTTCTGTTCTATCCACTCCTCCTCTCTGTTCTGTTCTATCCTCTCCTCCTCTCTGTTCTGTTCTGCTCTATCCTCTCCTCCTCTCTCTTCTGTTCTGTTCTATCCTCTCCTCCTCTCTCTTCTGTTCTGTTCTATCCTCTCCTCCTCTCTGTTCTGTTCTATCCTCTCCTCTCTCTTCTGTTCTGTTCTATCCACTCCTCCTCTCTGTTCTGTTCTATCCTCTCCTCCTCTCTGTTCTGTTCTATCCTCTCCTCTCTCTGTTCTGTTCTATCCTCTCCTCCTCTCTGTTCTGTTCTGCTCTATCCTCTCCTCCTCTCTCTTCTGTTCTGTTCTATCCTCTCCTCCTCTCTGTTCTGTTCTGCTCTATCCTCTCCTCCTCTCTCTTCTGTTCTGTTCTATCCTCTCCTCCTCTCTGTTCTGCTCTATAGTCTCCTCCTCTCTCTTCTGTTCTGTTCTATCCTCTCCTCCTCTCTGTTCTGTTCTATCCTCTCCTCTCTCTTCTGTTCTGTTCTATCCACTCCTCCTCTCTGTTCTGTTCTATCCTCTCCTCCTCTCTGTTCTGTTCTATCCTCTCCTCTCTCTGTTCTGTTCTATCCTCTCCTCCTCTCTGTTCTGTTCTGCTCTATCCTCTCCTCCTCTCTCTTCTGTTCTGTTCTATCCTCCCCTCCTCTCTGTTCTGTTCTGCTCTATCCTCTCCTCTCTCTTCTGTTCTGTTCTATCCTTTCCTCCTCTCACTTCTGTTCTGTTCTATCCTCTCCTCCTCTCTGTTCTGTTCTATCCTCTCCTCTCTCTTCTGTTCTGTTCTATCCTCTCCTCCTCTCTGTTCTGTTCTATCCTCTCCTCTCTCTTCTGTACTGTTCTATCCTCTCCTCCTCTCTGTTCTGTTCTATCCTCTCCTCTCTCTGTTCTGTTCTATCCTCTCCTCCTCTCTGTTCTGTTCTGTTCTATCCTCTCCTCTCTCTTCTGTTCTGTTCTATCCTTTCCCCCCCTCACTTCTGTTCTGTTCTATCCTCTCCTCCTCTCTGTTCTGTTCTATCCTCTCCTCTCTCTTCTGTTCTGTTCTATCCTCTCCTCCTCTCTGTTCTGTTCTGTTCTATCCTCTCCTCTCTCTTCTGTTCTGTTCTATCCTCTCCTCCTCTCTCTTCTGTTCTGTTCTATCCTCTCCTCCTCTCTTCTGTTCTGTTCTATCCTCTCCTCCTCTCTCTTCTGTTCTGTTCTATCCTCTCCTCTCTCTTCTCTTCTGTTCTGTTCTATCCTCTCCTCCTCTCTTCTGTTCTGTGCTATCCTCTCCTCTCTCTTCTGTTCTGTTCTATCCTCTCCTCCTCTCTGTTCTGTTCTGCTCTATCCTCTCCTCCTCTCTGTTCTGTTCTGTTCTGTTCTATCCTCTCCTCCTCTCTATTCTGTTCTGCTCTATCCTCTCCTCTCTCTTCTGTTCTGTTCTATCCTCTCCTCTCTCTTCTGTTCTGTTCTATCCTCTCCTCCTCTCTTCTGTTATGTTCTGCTCTATCCTCTCCTCTCGATTCTGTTCTGCTCTATCCTCTCCTCCTCTCTCTTCTGTTCTGTTCTATCCTCTCCTCTCTCTTCTGTTCTGTTCTATCCTCTCCTCCTCTCTTTTCTGTTCTGTTCTATCATCTCCTCCTCTCTCTTCTGTTCTGTTCTATCCTCTCCTCCTCTCTCTTCTGTTCTGCTCTATCCTCTCCTCTCTCTTCTGTTCTGTTCTATCCTCTCCTCCTCTCTCTTCTGTTCTGTTCTATCCTCTCCTCTCTCTTCTGTTCTGCTCTATATTCTCTCTCTTCTGTTCTGCTCTATCCTCTCCTCTCTCTTCTGTTCTGTTCTATCCTCTCCTCTCTCTTCTGTTCTGTTCTATCATCTCCTCTCTCTTCTGTTCTGTTCTATCCTCTCCTCTCTCTTCTGTTCTGTTCTATCATCTCCTCCTCTCTCTTCTGTTCTGTTCTATCCTCTCCTCTCTCTTCTGTTCTGTTCTATCCTCTCCTCTCTCTTCTGTTCTGTTCTATCCTCTCCTCTCTCTTCTGTTCTGTTCTATCCTCTCCTCCTCTCTCTTCTGTTCTGTTCTATCCTCTCCTCTCTCTTCTGTTCTGTTCTATCCTCTCCTCTCTCTTCTGTTCTGTTCTATCATCTCCTCCTCTCTCTTCTGTTCTGTTCTATCCTCTCCTCTGCTCTTCTGTTCTGTTCTGTTCTATCCTATCCTCCTCTCTCTTCTGTTCTGTTCTCATCTCCTCTCTTCTGTTCTGTTCTATCCTCTCTCTTCTGTTCTGTTCTATCCTCTCCTCTCTCTTCTGTTCTGTTCTATCATCTCCTCCTCTCTCTTCTGTTCTGTTCTATCCTCTCCTCCTCTCTCTTCTGTTCTGTTCTGTTCTATCCTCTCCTCTCTCTTCTGTTCTGTTCTATCCTCTCCTCCTCTCTCTTCTGTTCTGTTCTATCCTCTCCTCTCTCTTCTGTTCTGTTCTATCATCTCCTCCTCTCTCTTCTGTTCTGTTCTATCCTCTCCTCCTCTCTCTTCTGTTCTGTTCTGTTTTATCATCTCCTCCCTCTCTTCTGTTCTGTTCTATCCTCTCCTCTCTCTCTTCTGTTCTGTTCTGTTCTATCCTCTCCTCCTCTCTTCTGTTCTGTTCTATCATCTCCTCCTCTCTTCTGTTCTATCCTATCCTCTCTCCTGTTCCTCTCTCTTCTGTTCTGTTCTGTTCTCCTCTCCTCCTCTCTCTTCTGTTCTGTTCTGTTTTATCCTCTCCTCTCTCGTCTGTTCTGTTCTATCCTCTCCTCCTCTCTTCTGTTCTGTTCTATCCTCTCCTCTCTCTTCTGTTCTGTTCTATCATCTCCTCTCTCTTCTGTTCTGTTCTGTTCTATCCTCTCCTCCTCTCTCTTCTGTTCTGTTCTCTCCTGTCCTCCTCTCTCTTCTGTTCTGTTCTATCCTCTCCTCCTCTCTCTTCTGTTCTGTTCTATCCTCTCCTCCTCTCTCTTCTGTTCTGTTCTATCCTCTCCTCTACTTGATTTCCTTCTCTCCTATTCTCTATTCTTCTCTTCTTTACTCTTTTCCACTCCTGTTCTCCTTTCCTCTCCTCTCCTCTCTCTTGTCCCCCTGTTCTTCTCTCCTCCTCTGTACATTCTCTGTGATTCCCTCTCTTCTCATGTGTGACTGATTGTAAGATGGGACTGGAGGAAAACTCCGGCTTTGTTTTCCCGGTCACAGCGTTCCCGGCATTCCGAGGGATTTACAGCTCTGAGCAGCCTCAGATCCCAGTGATCAATGGCAACCCTGAGATGGACAGATGGAGTGTCCCTCTTTCCCTGCTCCGCACACCGCACTCCCCCACCCCCTCCTCTCCTCCTTACCCAGATTCCAGATGAGACAGATTCCATTTCAGGCTCAGTGGGGGGAGAGAGATATAGTTAGTCCATTTAGCTGCTGAGTGACTGGTCATTTTCTCATCACAGCTGCCTCTCAGTCAGAGGCTAATGAAAAGTCATAGTGAAGTTATGGTTTTTCCAATAGGATCCTTTGTCTCCAAAATGGGATCCTTTGTCAGACAGATAGCACTGGGGACGTTTGAGGAGTGTACTTCATGCCACCCCATGCAAAGGCCTACTGCATTTTCAGATTACGCACACGCACGCACGCACGCACGCACACACACACACACACACACACACACACACACACACACACACACACACACACACACACACACACACACACACACACACACACACACACACACACACACACACACACACACACACACACACACACTGTATAGCAGCAACTGTATTTTAGATATGCGTGGCAACCGACCTATTCTCAGTCAAACATCACAATCAGCCTCCAGACATTCTACAGTGATAGGACAGCGAGAGCTGCGAGAGTGTAATTTCTACCAAAAACAATCAGAGTAAGCGAAGCGTGGATGGATCAGAGGGTCCTCTGGTATGCCTGAGTATTAGCCTAATTAAAGAACGTGGAGCTGGAGCCTGAATCACAGTCAAGCAAAACAAACCTCCCAAAATAAAACTTGGAGAGTAACATAGCCATGCCATTCCTGCTAGTGATTTTACTCCGCTCGACAGATGCTGTGCAGAATGGCAGGAGTATTTGTTTGTGTGTGTGTGTGTGTGTGTGTGTGTGGGTGTGTGTGTGTGTGCACATAGGAGTATGTGTGTGCGCACAGGAGTATGTGTGTGCGCATAGAAGTATGTGTGTGCGCATAGGAGTATGTGTGTGCGCATAGGAGTATGTGTGTGCGCACAGGAGTATGTGTGTGCGCATAGAAGTATGTGTGTGCGCACAGGAGTATGTGTGTGCGCACAGGAGTATGTGTGTGCACACAGGAGTATGTGTGTGCGGACAGGAGTATGTGTGTGCGCATAGAAGTATGTGTGTGCGCATAGAAGTATGTGTGTGCGCATAGAAGTATGTGTGCGTCCTTGTGTCTGGTTCTGTATATGTGTGTGTTTGCAATTTAGGTGAGTTGAACTATAGGCTGTGTTGTTTGAGTTCCCATAGACATTGTCAGAAGTGTGTGTGTGTGTGTGTGTGTGTGTGTGTGTGTGTGTGTGTGTGTGTGTGTGTGTGTGTGTGTGTGTGTGTGTGTGTGTGTGTGTGTGTGTGTGTGTGTGTGTGTGTGTGTGTGTGTGTGTGTGTGTGTGTGTGTGTGTCAGTGCAACGTGTGGCGTATGATGTGGGCTCCTCCAGATCAGGCTGATTAGATAGTAGGGTCTCTGAGGTGACTGCAGACCCCATGATATCTCTGTTGTATAACTGCAGCTGTTGAGGGGCTGTCTTGTCTTGCCTTGAGAACCCTGACAAGTAAACTGTTTTCAGATCTCTATTTAATGCTGTTAGGGCTAGATCCAGCTACACGTGGAAGCAATAATACATTCTACTGGTTTGTCCTGAATGACTGGCTGCTATGTAGACTTTGAGTTGTATCTGTTCTGTTAGAAAAAAATGATCCAAGTTGTTTAGCTGGAGGTGTGTATTGGGACATGTCATCATTTTAAGACATTTCTTATTGTGTTTATTCTCTCCCTTTGAAAGAACAATTACATTGACTTCACTCTATTCTCTGACCTGACTCCATTGTCTCAGTGGGAACATTCCAGATCATGGTCAGGATATTCACTGGCTAATGTCTAAACAGGAGAGTGTCTGACTGAATCAATAACTGAGTGTGTGGATGACTCTGCCCCCAGTATCCCCAGCCTTATGGTAGGGTGTCAGCTGTTGTCAGTGGGCTGGTTGACAGAAGGACTGAGCAGGCTGTAAAAGTTCTTAGTCTCTGCATGGCTCTGGTCATCAGACTGCTTGTCAAGCCTTGACCCTAACCTGCTACCTTCTCTCTACCGGGGGGGAGTGGCTGAGGGAAGGAGTTATTTAGGACTGCTGCCTTGGTAAAGATGAGTAATAGACCCAGTACTTTAGAATACCAGCTTCAAGACAAATGTAATATGTAGAACCCATTTCTACACACCTAATAATACTCTCTTTCATGTTTGGATTTCCCGTTCTCAGTTCAAATGAGACGTGTTCCTAAACGCTATCAAAACACTTATTCTAGTGCAGATTTAAGCGTCAGGTCGTAAACGGAGATGACGGACGGACATTAAAATATCATTATTAACCCAGATGTAAGGGGCCGGTGTTTTAACGGGCGAGACCGAGACGGATTCAGAGAGAAATGTGGTCAGATATTTTTACTCAGTGTTCAGCCACCCTTTAGCAACCCCTACTCCATTCCACAACACACCACAAATCTGCTGAAAGTCGACACAAACACTTCAGTTCCACTTCCCCTCCTATATAAGTCATAGTGAGAGGAAGTAGAGACTGGGAAAGAGGTAGAGACAAAGAAAAGGAACATTTCTGGAAGTGTGGATATCAAAGCAAGACGTGACTTGCTGCGCTGTGTAAAAACAGAAAGACAGTGAGTGTGTGACAAGCACCCGTTGTCTCTCTCTCCCTCCTACTGTAGCAACCACCACAGAACATCAGTGTTTATCCGTCTGTCCATGTTGTTGAAGCTGCAACATAATCACTGACTGAAAAGTTCTGTTTCCGAAATCCGTCACCTGTTTAGGAAAAACATTCCCTATTCCCTCAACCCTTGCTCTCTTAACGTGGCACGTATGCATCACATGAAGTGACCAAGAGGACCTGACATATAGCATATCATAATCACACCAATACATTTGTTATAACAAACTACAAACACCGTAACAGCATAATGGTTGCAAATAAACTCAAAATGGGTGACTGTTTACTGGTTAATCAGGAGGTAAAGCGGAATGTGTGGAATATGTGTGGAATGTGTGGAATATGTGTGGAATGTGTGGAATATGTGTGGAATACATTTGACTTGTTGTGGAAAATACTGGAGATCAAGAGTATTATGTGTGTCAAACAGGTGCTGTTAGATAAAAAAAAAGATCTGACTGTTTGGAACAATGTAAACAACACTAAATAAATGATAAGTGTACCAGAGAGTCTGTTGATTTTTCTTAAGCATTTAATACAGCAAAGACTAAAAGCAGTCACATTCATTGGTGAATGCAATTCCCTAAAATGGAACGGTTTATTTATTGTTCACGCTAATTATTCAAGGGTCACTTTGTTATTTTATTTGAAATTATCCTAATTATTATAATGAGGATCACAATAATAATAATAATAATAATAACAATAAGAAGGAGATCAAGAAAAAGGAGGGTTATTATTTTTCAGACAGTTTGGAACCATGTAAAAAACACTACATTAATGATAAATAATACCAGAAACCTAATTAAGTTGAGGTTTCCTCTCTCCTCACTTTTCTTAGACTATAAGATTAGGGCTGTTTTCTCCTCTCCTCATTCTGCTGCTGCCTCCGCCTCATTGTTCTCAACACCAATATGCTGGTTAATATAATAATAATATAATAATAATATAATAAATAATATATGCCATTTAGCTGACGCTTTTATCCAAAGCGACTTACAGTCATGTGTGCATACATTCTACGTATGGGTGGTCCCGGGAATCGAACCCACTACCCTGGCGTTACAAGCGCCATGCTCTACCAACTGAGCCACAGAAGGACCTGTGGATTGTCAATATAATATAATAATATAATACTTAACTTTAACTTTGCTATTATATGCACATAGCAACATGGTCTAGGAAAAGTAGCCAATTCAACAGCACACTGATGTGTTTCAGAACCACGGACCTCTATCCAACACGGGTGAAAGCGCATTTGTAATGAAATAATATATTTTTAAATTTGTGTTGCACCATTGTTCTTATGTAGTATAACCATATACAATTTGAGGACTACCTCTTTCTCTGATTTCTCTCTCCTCGTGTCTTTCTCCCCCTCTCTCTCTCTGACTTTAGCTTCCTTCCTCCGTCAGTCTCATACTTCTTTTGTCTGTCTATATTTTACACACACACACACACACACACACACACACACACACACACACACACACACACACACACACACACACACACACACACACACACACACACACACACACACACACACACACACACACACACACACACACACACACACACACACACACACACACACACATCCCCTTTGCTTGTATTACTGCTCACAGGAGACTTGATAAAACAGTCTGCAGGCAGAGGGGGTGTCGGGGTGCGGTGGGGTGAAGCAGGACGGTGTGGGGGGCTTGGGAGGGACAGATGAGAGGGAACAAAGGAAGGAGGAGGGGATGGAGGGAGGGTCCTGGGAAGGCCTCTGTGGATTGTCAACAGCGGCTGCTCATTTCAAAGCCAGCAGATATTCCAGATGTGGAGATTAGTGAAAAACACTAAAGTGCCTCGCTCCTGTCTGTGACCCAAATGGCACCCTATTGCCTATATAGGGCACTACTGTTAACTGACAGACAGTGTAGAGCGGTCTAGAGCCACAAACCCTATACATGGCAGTAAGAGATAACAGTAGCTCTCCTCTCAAGCATAAACCAGGGGACCTGCTGGCTCGCATTAAAGGATAGTCAATCATGCCATTAAACGGGTCTGTGTGGTTCTGAGTGGTTCAATACTCTCCTTTTTCAGGGACTAGAGATCCAGGGAGGGTGGTCAGAGTGACCCTGCTAACATCCATCAAAACCCTCATGGAAGTCTAACCAGTGAGGCCTGGGGTTGGTTAATCAAGTTTAAACCATCCAAAATAATGGCCTGTAATCTGTAGCAAACAAGGGTGATAGGCACCTCCCAACCAGTGCTGGGCAAAAAACTATACTATGACCTAAATAAATGAAAGAAAGGCCCGCACATGGTGTAATACTGTAATCTGAGTCAGAAAGAACAGTCATCTTGGGTTGGACAGAACAAAGTGATTCTAATTTGGAACTGAACCATAACTACTTGTGTGTATTTATGCTTTCATAGGTTCGGCAAACATTTACATTGACCCTAGTTTGAAACTACATTTAGTTACAGTATATACAGACAGAGTGGAGTTCTAGTAGTATAACAGTCCACTGTTCTCTTTTGAAGATTGGGGGATTTTGTGTATTACTGTGTGTGTGTGTGTGTGTGTGTGTGTGTGTGTGTGTGTGTGTGTGTGTGTGTGTGTGTGTGTGTGTGTGTGTGTGTGTGTGTGTGTGTGTGTGTGTGTGTTGAAGTCAGGATGATTGTGTACATTAGACCAACTAGATAATGGGTGTATTACTTTGAGGGGAACCCTGTCAGGTTGTCTAATGTGTTTATATAAAGAAACACTGTCTACAGTGTTTCTCTTCCCTATGAGGGAAAGCTGGTACTTTAGATAGATGGCGAGAGCATTCTTTGAAAACGAACACAATATTACATTGTGAGAGTTCTTTATCCTTACCAAGGCGCAGAGAAGAGAGGAGAAGGATCGGGGAAAATAGATGAGAAGAGAGAAGGAGAGGAGAGGAAAAATAGATGAGAAAAGAGGAGGAGAGGGGAAAATAGATGAGAAAAGACGAGAGTAGGAGGAGAGGGGAAAATAGATGAGAAGAGAGGAGGAGGAGATGGGAAAATAGAAGAGAAGAGAGGAGGAGAGGAGAGGGGAAAATAGATGAGATTAGAAGAGATGAGAGGAGGAGAGGAGAGGGGAAAATAGAAGAGAAGAAAGGAGGAGAGGAGGGGAAATAGATGAGATGAGAAGAGAGGAGAGGAGAGGGGAAAATAGATGAGATGAGGAGAGAGGAGAGGAGAGGGGAAAATAGATGAGATGAGGAGAGAGGAGGAGAGGAGAGGGGAAAATAGAAGACAAGAAAAGAGGAGAGGAGGGGAAATAGATGAGATGAGAAGAGAGGAGAGGAGAGGGGAAAATAGATGAGATGAGGAGAGGAGAGGGGAAAATAGAAGAGAAGAAAAGAGGAGAGGAGGGGAAATAGATGATATGAGAAGAGAGGAGAGGAGAGGGGAAAATAGATGAGATGAGGAGAGAGGAGGAGAGGAGAGGGGAAAATAGATGAGATGAGGAGAGAGGAGAGGAGAGGGGAAAATAGATGAGATGAGGAGAGAGGAGGAGAGGAGAGGGGAAAATAGATGAGATGAGAGAGGAGGAGAGGGAAAAATAGATGATAGTAGAATGGAGGAGGTGAGGAAAATGAGAGGAGAATAGAGGACAGCCCTTGTGTTTCTAGGAAGATCAGTGGTGGTACAGCCTGGGATGAGCATCTGATCCACGAAATGAAGAGGTGTGATAACATCAGGGGAGAGCAATTCTGTAAACATCTTCCATATGCCCTCCTCCACCTTCCCCCTTTCCTTATCTTCTTTATATTCCTCATCTCCTCCTTCTCCACCCTCCTCCTCTCCTCGTTGTCCTCTCCTCCTCCTCCTCCCTCTCCTCACTGTTTTTTGTTTTATTGAGGCACAGAACCTCCTGACTCTTGGACGTTTCAATTGAAGTAAGGGTTTGATCTTACTGGTTGCTTGACAGCCCGCACCCCTGGGGGGCTCAGGAGCGAGGTAGGGGGAGGGGGGGTGAAGTTGTGCTCATGTGTCCCCAATTACCCAGCTGGAAATGAAAGGGTGCAGAAGATTTATTCCGAGGTGCTTCTCTCGACAGGAATAAAACACCTAATCAGCCCCAGACCCACTGCTAGTTCTAACACACACACACACACACACACACACACACACACACACACACACACACACACACACACACACACACACACACACACACACACACACACACACACACACACACACACACACACACACAGACCACTGCTGGAGACCAGACCACTACTGGAGACCAGACCACTACTGTAGACCAGACCACTACTGGAGACCAGACCACTACTGTAGACCAGACCACTACTGGAGACCAGACCACTACTGTAGACCAGACCACTACTGGAGACCAGACCACTACTGGAGACCAGACCACTGCTGGAGACCAGACCACTACTGGAGACCAGACCACTACTGGAGACCAGACCACTACTGGAGACC
>NC_068421.1:83590928-83595928 GCF_023373465.1 Oncorhynchus keta | reverse complement strand
GTCATTTCTTTGACAGTGCCCTGTAGTTTAGTAACTGACGGTGGCCTGTGGTTTAGTAACTGACCGTGGCCTGTAGTTTAGTAACTGACGGTGGCCTGTAGTTTAGTAACTGACGGTGGCTGACGGTGCCCTGTAGTTTAGTAACTGACGGTGGCCTGTAGTTTAGTAACAGACGGTGGCCTGTAGTTTAGTAACTGACGGTGGCCTGTAGTTTAGTAACTGACGGTGGCCTGTAGTTTAGTAACTGACGGTGGCCTGTAGTTTAGTAACTGACGGTGGCCTGTAGTTTAGTAACTGACGGTGGCCTGTAGTTTAGTAACAGACGGTGGCCTGTAGTTTAGTAACTGAC
Source organism: Oncorhynchus keta (assembly GCF_023373465.1). Classification (NCBI taxonomy): domain Eukaryota; kingdom Metazoa; phylum Chordata; class Actinopteri; order Salmoniformes; family Salmonidae; genus Oncorhynchus; species Oncorhynchus keta. The sequence goes on along the minus strand of NC_068421.1, from coordinate 83,595,579 downwards.
GGTGCCCTGTAGTTTAGTAACTGACGGTGGCCTGTAGTTTAGTAACTGACGGTGGCCTGTGGTTTAGTAACTGACCGTGGCCTGTAGTTTAGTAACTGACGGTGGCCTGTAGTTTAGTAACTGACGGTGGCCTGTAGTTTAGTAACTGACGATGGCCTGTAGTTTAGTAACCGACGATGGCTGACGGTGGCCTGTAGTTTAGTAACTGACGGTGGCCTGTAGTTTAGTAACTGACGGTGGCCTGTAGTTTAGTAACTGACGGTGGCCTGTAGTTTAGTAACTGACGGTGGCCTGTAGTTTAGTAACTGACGGTGGCCTGTAGTTTAGTAACCGACGATGGCTGACGGTGGCCTGTAGTTTAGTAACTGACGGTGGCTGACGGTGGCCTGTAGTTTAGTAACTGACGGTGGCCTGTAGTTTAGTAACTGACGGTGGCCTGTAGTTTAGTAACTGACGGTGGCCTGTAGTTTAGTAACTGACGGTGGTCTGTAGTTTAGTAACGGTGGCCTGTAGTTTAGTAACCAACGGTGGCCTGTAGTTTAGTAACCGAGTGGCCGGTGGCCTGTAGTTTAGTAACTGACGGTGGCCTGTAGTTTAGTAACTGACGATGGATGACGGTGGCCTGTAGTTTAGTAACTGACGGTGGCCTGTAGTTTAGTAACTGACGGTGGCCTGTAGTTTAGTAACCGACGGTGGCCTGTAGTTTAGTAACTGACGGTGGCCTGTAGTTTAGAAACTGACGGTGGCCTGTAGTTTAGTAACTGACGGTGGTCTGTAGTTTAGTAACTGACGGTGGCCTGTAGTTTAATAACTGACAGTTTGGTAACTGAATACTGCCATTGTTATGGCCTGGCAGAAATTACTCTGCACAGACTTTCTCTCTGCTGTACTGTGAAATAGTGAAATGTCTGTCTGTCTGTCTGTCTGTCTGTCTGTCTGTCTGTCTGTCTGTCTGTCTGTCTGTCTGTCTGTCTCCAGCGGTAGTCAGCCCGCCCTGTGTTGAGCCTGTCTCTGTGTTTGTATATATGCCATTTAGCGGTGTTTGTAGTAGTAGCAGCAGCGGTATTAGTAGTAGTATTAGCAGTAGCAGTACTACTATTAATATTGTTGTGGTGGTTGGATGGTGTGGCTGTGACAGAGATGTTAGACTGTTTTAGTGGCTCTCCGTCGGGCCCTACTGAGTTTGGCCCCCTTCAGACCCCGATGGCACAAGCTTTTCTCTCCACTTCTCTCTCTTTTCTCTCTCTCGTCTCTCTTCTCCTCTCCACTGTCTTCATCGTTACTTCTCCCAAACAGGGCTTTGGAATGCTGGAGATTATTTTCCTAACCTTCAGTGGATGAGGGATTTGGACTGGAGAGAGGAGTGACGCTCGCAGTGATTGACAGGGAAGAGTTTTTTGGCTTTTGGTGTCCCTCTGGTCTCTCTCTCTCTCTCTCTCTCTCTCTTTCTCTTTTTCTTTCTTTCTTTCTCTCTCTCACCCCATTCACTCTCTCTCTTTCTCCCTTTCTTTCTCTCTTCCTGTCTCGCTCCCTCTTCCTCAGAGTTGGCAATGCTATGCTGGAATGAGAGTGGAAGAATAACAGGCAGTGTAGTTTTTCCTGGAAAGAATCTCTGTGTCTGTCTGAATCTTGCGTGGGATCAGTGTAATGTGTGTTATGAGTGGTGCTGCATGGAGCTGTATGCCTTAAAGGTAGGCATGGGGTCAGGTGAAAGGGGCAGGGTGTCTCGGGAGACGTCGTAAACAGACATGTGTTTCCTGGTCCCATGCTGAGAGGATCAGGCCATTAGTTCTGAACTGGAGACAGTTATAAACCATCAACAGATCCTTGAAATACGTTTTCATCATTTGATATATACCATTTTAATCTAATATATAATTTATATGAAATACTGTGTTGATATATACTGTATGTAAGGGTTGGGTGGTATTCAGATGTTCATACCGTCATACCGTTTCTGTACCGGAGTATATGGCATTACCGGACGTATCCATAAGGGGAGCTATAAAAAAAAGAGTTTGTTTTTTGACACACAAAGCAATTTAGGCAACATGGATTTTGATCCTGGAGGGGACTGATTGTCTCTGCTGTAACTGGGGTTGCACATTTTGGGGAAAATTCAGAGGTGGAAACTTTCCGTGGGAATTAAGAGGAATATATGGGAATTAACGGGAATATATGCAAATTACTATTAATACCATTTAAATGTAGATGTTTTTTGCATTGGATATATTTACCATCATATGGAGACAGAAACATAAACCTTTTACCTCATCAGAAGTAGACATAATTGCAAAAGATTAAATCCTCCCAATAGAAATTTTAAAAAACTCTTTAGTTAAGAATTTAACTTTAATTAAATGAGTTGACTCTTCACATGGGATGATTTCACTGAACAACAAAATAAAGGGAATATGGAATGATCCCCAATGATCCATCACATCTCACAAAAATTATTTCAACATAGTAGTAAAATGATTTGGTTGTCTTCCTCTGAGGCTTCCATGTTTTCTCCCTGGACCTCCTCAATGTCCACCTCTTGAACATCAGACTCTCAGGCTTCCATGTCTTCTCCCTGGACCTCCTCAATGTCTACCTCTTGAACATCAGACTCTGAGGCCTCATCTTCACTGTCACTTTCCAACCTTCTTGAGGATGGCTCGTTGTCAGGCTCAAAAAGCCAAAAATTTGCCCGGATGGCCATCCATTTTTCAACCTTTGTATTGGTCAGCCTGTTGCGCACATTGGCGTGTGTGTTCCCAAAAAAGGACCAGTTGCGCTCTGAGGCAGCTGATGTTGGTGGGATTTGGTGGATGATGGAGGCAACAGGGGAAATATCCTCAGAAGTCCCTTCTACCAGGTGGCTGATGAGATATGTTGGCACGACTGCCATTGTGCATCTCCATCCCAAAGCCCTTGCTTGGAAGTGTACTTTTCCAGACTGCCAAGAACATTGCCCTCATCCAGGCCAAGGTGGCGAGACACGGTAGTGATGACAACAACGGCCTTGTTGATCTCTGCACCAGACAGGATGCTCTTGACAGCATACTTGGGGTCCAACATGCATGCTGTGGCATGTATGGGCTTCAGGCAGAAGTCTTCACGCTTTTTGATGTATTTCAAAACTGCAGTTTCCTCTGCTTGGAGCAACAGTGAAGTGGGCAGGGCAGTACGGTTTCTTCTGTTACCTCTGCAAGCAGAGTCTGAACATTAGACAGGGTGGCATGGTCTTCCTCAATCTGTGCAATGGCTACTACTATAGGTTTCAGGAGTTTCAGGCTGCTTACCACTCTCTGTTAAAATACATCATCCCAGAGGATCCTCTTGATGGGGCTGTCCATATCGGTAGACTGTGATATGGCCATTTCTTGGAGAGACTCCTTCCCCTCCAGGAGACTGGATAACAACACCACCCAAAAGGGTGTTGCTGGGCAGCTTCAAAGTGGTGCTCTTATTCTTCGCACTTTGCTTGGTAAGGTAGATTGCTGCTATAACTTAGTGACCCTTCACATACCTAACTATTTAATTGGCTCTCTTGTAGAGTGTATCCATTGTGTTCAGTGCCATGATGGCCTTGAGCAGCAGATTCAATGCATGAGCCACACAGCCAATGGGTGTGATGTGAGGGTAGGACTCCTCCACTTTAGACCAAGCAGCCTTCATGTTCGCAGCATTGTCTGTCACCAGTGCAAATACCTTCTGTGGTCTTTGCTTGTTGTGAGCGCTGAGGGATCATTATGCACGTCCAGATGATTCTGCATCTTTGTTCCATTCTTCACATATGATTTGGCACATTTTCAAATGTACACAGATTGTCCTTCTACATTAGCTGCAGTGAAATGTCTCCACACATCAGATGATGCACTTGGCATTTTCCCGTAAAGATTAGAAAAAAATAGTAAACAACCCCAAATACAATTCCATGTACAGATAAATAGTTAAGAAGTTAGATTAGGGCCTCCCGGGTGGCGCAGTGGTTAAGGGCTGTGCCACCAGAGACTCTGGGTTTGCGCCCAGGCTCTGTCGCAACCGGCCGCGACCGGGAGGTCCGTGGGGCGACGCACAATTGGCCTAGCGTCGTCCGGGTTAGGGAGGGTTTGGCCGGTAGGGATATCCTTGTCTCATCGCGCACCAGTGACTCCTGTGGCTGGTCGCGCGCAGTGCACACTAACCAAGGTTGCCAGGTGAACGGTGTTTCCTCCGACACATTGGTGCGGCTGGCTTCCAGGTTGGATGCGCGCTGTGTTAAGAAGCAGTGCGGCTTGGTTGGGTTGTGTATCAGAGGAAGCATGACTTTCAACCTTCGTCTCCCCCGAGCCCGTACGGGAGTTGTAGCGATGAGACAAGATAGTAGCTACTAACAATTGGATACCACGAAATTGGGGAGAAAAAATGGGGTAAAACTTTTTTTTTAAGAAAAGGAAAAAAAGAAAGGAGAAAAAAAAGTTAATTTAACAACTCCTTTGTAAAATAAATGTTTTAAAATGAAACATGTATGGAAACAGGTGAATTCACAGTCCTCAGTTAGCAGGCTCAAGCAAGCTAAAACCCACATGGTAGGAAAAAATAACAAGCAGAAATTGTTAACAAGTTAGAAAGTATTTAAACACACTTTGCTGTAGGCTATTATTTACTAGTTAACAAAAAATAA
>NC_068421.1:83468428-83583428 GCF_023373465.1 Oncorhynchus keta | reverse complement strand
AATATGAGGGAAGGGAAATCTAGGATCCCTTAATGATAATGTAGGGGAGCTGATTCATCAACCACACACACTCACGCACGCACGCACACACACGCGCGTGCACACACACGCACTTACACATACACACACTGCATAAAGGACATCCCACAGACTTCAGTTCAACATCGAGTTTTGATTTCCATTGGTTGAGTTGTCAATTAATGGGAATTCAACGTGAAATCTACAAAACATTTCACCATGTCATTGGATTTAGGTTAAAACCCCCCGAAATGCACTTATGTGGATGACTTCTTGCAAATCCAATCAGTCTCCCCACATTGATTCAACGTCATTACATAGACTTTTTGGATTTAAATGATGTGGAAACAATATTGTTTCAGCCAGTTTTTGCCCAGTGGGATGAGACCCAAATCATACGGTAATATTAGCTGCCCTGCATATCCGCCGCTCAAATTGAACATTTTGGATTTTATTGTATTCCTCTATTCCGCCCTTGGCCGGCTCTCTGTCTGGCCGGAGTTTAAGTCATCTCTGTTCCACTTGTTACCACATCTCATGTGGTGCTTTCACAGTTGAGCTGCGTAAAATCTGAAGAAAATATTTTTATAGAATAAGCTCAAGTCGCTTTGTGATTTTATTATCATTATGTAAATACAGCTGGAGGGATCAGACACGAAGAGAGATCACATGACGCGATGCTCTGATGTGTGGTGGTAGCCTGTTTGAAGAGAGATCTGGATGACGCGATGCTCTGATGTGAGGGGGTAGCCTGTTTGAAGAGAGATCACATGACGCGATGCTCTGATGTGAGGGCGTAGCCTGTTTGAAGAGAGATCTGGATGACGCGATGCTCTGATGTGAGGGCGTAGCCTGTTTGAAGAGAGATCACATGACGCGATGCTCTGATGTGAGGGCGTAGCCTGTTTGAAGAGAGATCTGGATGACGCGATGCTCTGATGTGAGGGCGTAGCCTGTTTGAAGAGAGATCACATGACGCGATGCTCTAATGTGTGGTGGTAGCCTGTTTGAAGAGAGATCTGGATGACGCGATGCTCTGATGTGAGGTGGTAGCCTGTTTGAAGAGAGATCTGGATGACGCGATGCTCTGATGTGTGGTGGTAGCCTGTTTGAAGAGAGATCTGGGTGACGCGATGCTCTGATGTGAGGTGGTAGCCTGTTTGAAGAGAGATCTGGATGACGCGATGCTCTGATGTGTGGTGGTAGCCTGTTTGAAGAGAGATCTGGGTGACGCGATGCTCTGATGTGAGGTGGTAGCCTGTTTGAAGAGAGATCTGGATGACGCGATGCTCTGATGTGAGGTGGTAGCCTGTTTGAAGAGAGATCACATGACGCGATGCTCTAATGTGTGGTGGTAGCCTGTTTGAAGAGAGATCTGGATGACGCGATGCTCTGATGTGAGGTGGTAGCCTGTTTGAAGAGAGATCACATGACGCGATGCTCTGACGTGAGGTGGTAGCCTGTTTGAAGAGAGATCTGGATGACGCGATGCTCTGATGTGAGGTGGTAGCCTGTTTGAAGAGAGATCTGGATGACGCGATGCTCTGATGTGAGGGCGTAGCCTGTTTGAAGAGATCTGGATGACGCGATGCTCTGATGTGAGGGCGTAGCCTGTTTGAAGAGAGATCTGGATGACGCGATGCTCTGATGTGAGGTGGTAGCCTGTTTGAAAGAGATCTGGATGACGCGATGCTCTGATGTGAGGTGGTAGCCTGTTTGAAGAGAGATCTGATGACGCGATGCTCTGAAGTGAGGCGTAGCCTGTTTGAAGAGAGATCTGGATGACGCGATGCTCTGATGTGAGGTGGTAGCCTGTTTGAAGAGAGATCTGGATGACGCGATGCTCTGATGTGTGGTGGTAGCCTGTTTGAAGAGAGATCTGGATGACGCGATGCTCTGATGTGAGGTGGTAGCCTGTTTGAAGAGAGATCTGGATGACGCGATGCTCTGATGTGTGGTGGTAGCCTGTTTGAAGAGAGATCTGGATGACGCGATGCTCTGATGTGAGGTGGTAGCCTGTTTGAAGAGAGATCACATGACGCGATGCTCTAATGTGTGGTGGTAGCCTGTTTGAAGAGAGATCTGGATGACGATGCTCTGATGTGAGGTGGTAGCCTGTTTGAAGAGAGATCACATGACGCGATGCTCTGATGTGAGGTGGTAGCCTGTTTGAAGAGAGATCTGGATTCATGCTCTGATGTGAGGTGGTAGCCTGTTTGAAGAGAGATCTGGATGACGCGATGCTCTGATGTGAGGGCGTAGCCTGTTTGAAGAGAGATCTGGATGACGCGATGCTCTGATGTGAGGGCGTAGCCTGTTTGAAGAGAGATCTGATGACGCGATGCTCTGATGTGTGGTGGTAGCCTGTTTGAAGAGAGATCTGGATGACGCGATGCTCTGATGTGTGGTGGTAGCCTGTTTGAAGAGAGATCTGGATGACGCGATGCTCTGATGTGAGGTGGTAGCCTGTTTGAAGAGAGATCTGGATGATGCTCTGATGTGAGGTGGTAGCCTGTTTGAAGAGAGATCTGGATGACGCGATGCTCTGATGTGTGGTGGTAGCCTGTTTGAAGAGATCTGGATGACGATGCTCTGATGTGAGGGCGTAGCCTGTTTGAAAGAGATCTGGATGACGCGATGCTCTGATGTGAGGTGGTAGCCTGTTTGAAGAGAGATCACATGACGCGATGCTCTAATGTGTGGTGGTAGCCTGTTTGAAGAGAGATCTGGATGACGCGATGCTCTGATGTGAGGTGGTAGCCTGTTTGAAGAGAGATCACATGACGCGATGCTCTGATGTGAGGTGGTAGCCTGTTTGAAGAGAGATCACATGACGCGATGCTCTGATGTGAGGGCGTAGCCTGTTTGAAGAGATCTGGATGACGCGATGCTCTGATGTGAGGTGGTAGCCTGTTTGAAAGAGATCTGGATGACGCGATGCTCTGATGTGAGGTGGTAGCCTGTTTGAAGAGAGATCACATGACGCGATGCTCTAATGTGTGGTGGTAGCCTGTTTGAAGAGAGATCTGGATGACGCGATGCTCTGATGTGAGGTGGTAGCCTGTTTGAAGAGAGATCACATGACGCGATGCTCTGACGTGAGGTGGTAGCCTGTTTGAAGAGAGATCTGGATGACGCGATGCTCTGATGTGAGGTGGTAGCCTGTTTGAAGAGAGATCTGGATGACGCGATGCTCTGATGTGAGGGCGTAGCCTGTTTGAAGAGAGATCTGGATGACGCGATGCTCTGATGTGAGGGCGTAGCCTGTTTGAAGAGAGATCTGGATGACGCGATGCTCTGATGTGAGGTGGTAGCCTGTTTGAAGAGAGATCTGGATGACGCGATGCTCTGATGTGAGGTGGTAGCCTGTTTGAAGAGAGATCTGGATGACGCGATGCTCTGATGTGAGGTGGTAGCCTGTTTGAAGAGAGATCTGGATGACGCGATGCTCTGATGTGAGGTGGTAGCCTGTTTGAAGAGAGATCACATGACGCGATGCTCTGATGTGAGGTGGTAGCCTGTTTGAAGAGAGATCTGGATGACGCGATGCTCTGATGTGTGGTGGTAGCCTGTTTGAAGAGAGATCTGGATGACGCGATGCTCTGATGTGTGGTGGTAGCCTGTTTGAAGAGAGATCACATGACGCGATGCTCTGATGTGAGGTGGTAGCCTGTTTGAAGAGAGATCACATGACGCGATGCTCTGATGTGAGGTGGTAGCCTGTTTGAAGAGAGATCTGGATGACGCGATGCTCTGATGTGAGGGCGTAGCCTGTTTGAAGAGAGATCTGGATGACGCGATGCTCTGATGTGAGGTGGTAGCCTGTTTGAAGAGAGATCTGGATGACGCGATGCTCTGATGTGAGGTGGTAGCCTGTTTGAAGAGAGATCACATGACGCGATGCTCTGATGTGAGGTGGTAGCCTGTTTGAAGAGAGATCTGGATCCGATGCTCTGATGTGAGGGCGTAGCCTGTTTGAAGAGAGATCTGGATCGATGCTCTGATGTGAGGCGTAGCCTGTTTGAAGAGAGATCTGGATGACGATGCTCTGATGTGAGGGGCGTAGCCTGTTTGAAGAGAGATCTGGATGACGCGATGCTCTGATGTGAGGTGGTAGCCTGTTTGAAGAGAGATCACATGACGCGATGCTCTGATGTGAGGGCGTAGCCTGTTTGAAGAGAGATCTGATGACGCGATGCTCTGATGTGAGGTGGTAGCCTGTTTGAAGAGAGATCACATCGCGATGCTCTGATGTGAGGTGGTAGCCTGTTTGAAGAGAGATCTTCGATGCTCTGATGTGAGGTGGTAGCCTGTTTGAAGAGAGATCACATGACGCGATGCTCTGATGTGAGGTGGTAGCCTGTTTGAAGAGAGATCACATCGATGCTCTGATGTGAGGTGGTAGCCTGTTTGAAGAGAGATCTGGATGACGCGATGCTCTGATGTGAGGTGGTAGCCTGTTTGAAGAGAGATCTGGATGACGCGATGCTCTGATGTGAGGTGGTAGCCTGTTTGAAGAGAGATCACATGACGCTGATGCTCTGATGTGAGGTGGTAGCCTGTTTGAAGAGAGATCACTGCTGCAGAGTCCAAGAGGAAGCTTATCTAACATATCTTTCATATCTCTCACATCATCAAAATCCAAATGTGCTACAATTGCAGTTTATTTCACCGTATTCAATGACCAATATATCATTGTTTCTTCTTCCAGCACACATCAAATCCACTGAGAAAAAAAGGAATGCACATCTATTAACTTTTCCCTATCGTTTCCCTAATTTAATCAATCTGATTCAGAAGTCTGTGTGTGCGTGTGTGTGTGCTTGCGTGTGTGTACTGTATGTGTGTGTATGCTTCTGTGTGCATGCATACCTGTTTGAGTGTGTGCGCCATGTTTGTATGTGAGTCATATATTCATGTCTAGGTCGTGTGCGTATGTGTACGTAGCTCCTGCTCTACAATGCCTACCCTGCAGTAACAACAGAACCACAGAACCAGAGTCAGCTGTTTCCTTTGTTTCCTGACCGGACATTCTTTTCTGTTTCATCTCTGCAGACCCAGGACCAGCCCTGTGACCAGCTCTAACCAGGCCCTATTTTTAGGCCTTCATTAACAAATGGTCTAATAAAACCAACCCTTTGTTGCTGGGAAACATTAGAATGCTAATCTCCAAATTACCCTGCAATTTCCCAGATATTCCTTGATTGTGTAATGACGGGGTTCGGGTTGGGTTAGCTTGCAGATGTGAGGAGGGAAAACAGGGCCTCTCATCTGTGTTGATATTCCCGGGACCAACTGACCGGACGGGATAGTTCTTGAAACAGAATCCTCTATAGTACACCTAACACCCCTCTCCTCTTTCTTCCATATTATTTCCTTTCTTCTCCTCTCTCCATGTCCACTTCCTCTGTAGGGTCCTCACCTGCCTCCACTTCCTCTTTAGGGTCCTCACATGGATCCACTTCCTCTGTAAGGTCCTCACCTGGTTCCACTTCCTCTGTAGGGTCCTCACCTGACTCCACTTCCTCTATAGGGTCCTCACCTGCCTCCACTTCCTCTTTAGGGTCCTCACATGGATCCACTTCCTCTTTAGGGTCCTCACCTGGCTCCACTTCCTCTGTAGGGTCCTTACCTGGCTCCACTTCCTCTGTAAGGTCCTCACCTGGCTCCACTTCCTCTGAAGGGTCCTCACCTGGCTCCACTTCCTCTATCGGGTCCTCACCTGGCTCCACTTCCTCTGTAGGGTCCTCACCTGACTCCACTTCCTCTGAAGGGTCCTCACCTGACTCCACTTCCTCTATAGGGTCCTCACCTGACTCCATTTCCTCTATAGGGTCCTCACCTGACTCCACTTCCTCTATAGGGTCCTCACCTGACTCCACTTCCTCTATAGGGTCCTCACCTGACTCCACTTCCTCTATAGGGTCCTCAACTGGCTCCACTTCCTCTGAAGGGTCCTCACCTGGCTCCACTTCCTCTGAAGGGTCCTCACATGGCTCCACTTCCTCTGAAGGGTCCTCACCTGGCTCCACTTCCTCTGTAGGGTCCTCACCTGGCTCCACTTCCTCTGTAGGGTCCTCACCTGGCTCCACTTCCTCTATAGGGTCCTCACCTGACTCCACTTCCTCTGTAGGGTCCTCACCTGGCTCCACTTCCTCTGTAGGGTCCTCACCTGGCTCCACTTCCTCTGTAGGGTCCTCACCTGGCTCCACTTCCTCTGTAGGGTCCTCACCTGGCTCCACTTCCTCTGTAGGGTCCTCACCTGGCTCCACTTCCTCTATAGGGTCCTCACCTGGCTCCACTTCCTCTGTAGGGTCCTCACCTGGCTCCACTTCCTCTGTAGGGTCCTCACCTGGCTCCACTTCCTCTGTAGGGTCCTCACCTGGCTCCACTTCCTCTGTAGGGTCCTCACCTGGCTACACTTCCTCTATAGGGTTCTCACCTGACTCCACTTCCATTGTAGGGTCTTCACCTTCCTCCGCTTCCTCTGTAAGGTCCTCACATGGCTCCACTTCATTTGTAGGGTCCTCACCTGGCTCTATTTCCTCTGTAGGGTCCTCAACTAGCCACTTCCTCTGTAGGGTCCTCAACTAGCCACTTCCTCTGTAGGGTCCTCAACTAGCCACTTCCTCTATAGGGTCCTCACCTGGCTCTATTTCCTCTGTAGGGTCCTCAACTAGCCACTTCCTCTATAGGGTCCTCACCTGGCTCTATTTCCTCTGTAGGGTCCTCAACTAGCCACTTCCTCTATAGGGTCCTCACCTGGCTCCACTTCCTCTGTAGGGTCCTCAACTAGCCACTTCCTCTATAGGGTCCTCACCTGGCTCCACTTCCTCTGTAGGGTCCTCACCTGGCTCCATTTCCTCTGTAGGGTCCTCAACTAGCCACTTCCTCTATAGGGTCCTCACCTGGCTCCACTTCCTCTGTAGGGTCCTCAACTAGCCACTTCCTCTATAGGGTCCTCACCTGGCTCTATTTCCTCTGTAGGGTCCTCAACTAGCCACTTCCTCTATAGGGTCCTCACCTGGCTCTATTTCCTCTGTAGGGTCCTCAACTAGCCACTTCCTCTATAGGGTCCTCACCTGGCTCTATTTCCTCTGTAGGGTCCTCAACTGGCTCCACTTCCTCTGTAGGGTCCTCACCAGGCTCTATTTCCTCTGTAGGGTCCTCAACTAGCCACTTCCTCTATAGGGTCCTCACCTGGCTCCACTTCCTCTGTAGGGTCCTCACCTGGCTCTACTTCCTCTGTAGGGTCCTCACCTGGCTCCACTTCCTCTGTAGGGTCCTCACCTGGCTCCACTTCCTCTGTAGGGTCCTCACCTGGCTCCATTTCCTCTGTAGGGTCCTCAACTAGCCACTTCCTCTATAGGGTCCTCACCTGGCTCCACTTCCTCTGTAGGGTCCTCAACTAGCCACTTCCTCTATAGGGTCCTCACCTGGCTCTATTTCCTCTGTAGGGTCCTCAACTAGCCACTTCCCTATAGGGTCTCACCTGGCTCTATTTCCTCTGTAGGGTCCTCAACTAGCTCACTTCCTCTGTAGGGTCCTCACCTGGCTCCACTTCCTCTGTAGGGTCCTCACCTGGCTCTATTTCCTCTTCCTCTAGTAGGGTCCTCACCTGGCTCCACTTCCTCTGTAGGGTCCTCAACTAGCCACTCTATAGGGTCCTCACCTGGCTCTATTTCCCTGTAGGGTCCTCAACTAGCCACTTCCTCTATAGGGTCCTCACCTGGCTCTATTTCCTCTGTAGGGTCCTCAACTAGCCACTTCCTCTGTAGGGTCCTCACCTGGCTCATTTCCTCTGTAGGGTCCTCAACTGGCTCCACTTCCTCTGTAGGGTCCTCACCAGGCTCCACTTCCTCTGTAGGGTCCTCACCTAGCCACTTCCTCTATAGGGTCCTCACCTGGCTCCACTTCCTCTGTAGGGTCCTCACCTGGCTCTGTACTTCCTCTGTAGGGTCCTCACCTGGCTCCACTTCCTCTGTAGGGTCCTCACCTGGCTCCATTTTCCTGGCTCCACTTCCTCTGTAGGGTCCTCACCTGGCTCCACTTCCTCTGTAGGGTCCTCACCTGGCTCCACTTCCTCTGTAGGGTCCTCACCTGGCTCCACTTCCTCTGTAGGGTCCTCACCTGGCTCCACTGCCTCTGTAGGGTCCTCACCTGGCTCCACTTCCTCTGTAGGGTCCTCACCTGGCTCCACTGCCTCTGTAGGGTCCTCACCTGGCTCCACTTCCTCTATAGGGTCCTCACCTGGCTACACTTCCTCTATAGGGTCCTCACCTGGCTCCACTTCAGTGGCTTCATTGTGTTAGGAGAGCCAGCGGGCCGTCACACTTCTCTCTCATATTTCCTTTTTTCCCTTTCTTCTCTCCTCTCTCCCATTTCCACCTCCTGTGTTTTTCTTACTATGATTACATCATAAAAACTAGGCTACGTTATAGCTCATGAGACTGTTTGTAGTTTAGATTGAGGTCTCAGCCACAGCCAGGAAATAGAACCCTCCCTAGAGTTCCACAGCCTAGAGGAAATAGAACCCTCCCTAGAGTTCCACAGCCTAGAGGAAATAGAACCCTCCCTAGCCTAGAGTTCCACAGCCTAGAGGAAATAGAACCCTCCCTAGAGTTCCACAGCCTAGAGGAAATAGAACCCTCCCTAGAACTAGGCTACGTTATAGCTCATGAGACTGTTTGTAGTTTAGATTGAGGTCTCAGCCACAGCCAGGAAATAGAACCCTCCCTAGAGTTCCACAGCCTAGAGGAAATAGAACCCTCTCTAGAGTTCCACAGCCACATTCAGCAGTGTCATCATCAACATCACCCACAAGTATGAATCAGTGTGCCAAAACATTCCACCTACACTAATTGTTATGTTATGAAATACACTTGATTATAATACCAGCATGTTGTTTACAGCCATGTTAATGTAAGAGCAGAGCCTCATCAGCCTGCCTGTCTGGCTGCCACAGTGACAGGTGCAGCTGGCCTACACCATTCAGCCTCATTAATCCAGGCTAGATTCCTGACACTACTCTGAGCTGCACCGCGCTCGTTACTCCCTCCCAACACACCACGCGTTGAACCGCACATTATCACCCAATTAACACCTCCCACACACCACAGCTCTCACAGGTCCTCTAGTCTACTACAGCCTCACTCTCTGCTACGCCCCTCTCACTGCCATGGCCTTCTCACTGCCATGGCCCTCTTACTGCCACGCCCCTCTTACTGCCACGCCCCTCTCACTGCCATGGCCTTCTCACTGCCATGGCCCTCTTACTGCCACGCCCCTCTTACTGCCACGCCCCTCTCACTGCCACGCCCCTCTTACTGCCACAGCCCTATCACTGCCACGCCCCTCTCACTGCCATGGCCCTCTCACTGCCACGCCCCTCTCACTGCCACGCCCCTCTCACTGCCATGGCCTTCTTACTGCCATGGCACTCTTACTGCCACGCCCCTCTTACTGCCACAGCCCTATCACTGCCACGCCCCTCTCACAGCCATGGCCCTCTCACTGCCACGCCCCTCTCACTGCCACGCCCCTCTCACTGCCATGGCTCTCACTGCCACGCCGCTCTCACTGCCACGGCACTCTCACTGCCATGGCCCTCTCACTGCCACGCCCCTCTCACTGCCACGGCCCTCTCACTGCCACGCCCCTCTCACAGCTAAGTCCCTCTCACAGCCATGGCCCTCTCACGGCCATGGCCCTCTCACTGCCAAGGCCCTCTCACTGCCACGCCCCTCTCACTGCCACGGCCCTCTCACTGCCACGCCCCTCTCACTGCCACGCCCCTCTCACTGCCATGGCCCTCTAACTGCCACGCCCCTCTTACTGCCATGGCCTTCTTACTGCCACGGCTCTCTCACTGCCATGGCCCTCTCACTGCCATGGCCCTCTTACTGCCATGGCCCTCTTACAGCCACGCCCCTCTTACTGCCACGCCCCTCTCACTGCCATGGCCTTCTCACTGCCATGGCCCTCTTACTGCCACGCCCCTCTTACTGCCACGCCCCTCTTACTGCCACGTCCCTCTCACTGCCGTGGCCCTCTCACTGCCATGGCCTTCTCACTGCCATGGCCCTCTTACTGCCACGCCCCACTTACTGCCACGCCCCTCTCACTGCCACGCCCCTCTTACTGCCACAGCCCTATCACTGCCACGCCCCTCTCACTGCCATGGCCCTCTCACTGCCACACCCCTCTCACTGCCACGCCCCTCTCACTGCCACGCCCCTCTCACTGCCATGGCCTTCTTACTGCCATGGCACTCTTACTGCCACGCCCCTCTTACTGCCACGCCCCTCTTACTGCCACAGCCCTATCACTGCCACGCCCCTCTCACAGCCATGGCCCTCTCACTGCCACGCCCCTCTCACTGCCACGCCCCTCTCACTGCCATGGCTCTCACTGCCACGCCGCTCTCACTGCCACGGCACTCTCACTGCCATGGCCCTCTCACTGCCACGCCCCTCTCACTGCCACGCCCCTCTCACTGCCACACCCCTCTCACAGCTAAGTCCCTCTCACAGCCATGGCCCTCTCACGGCCATGGCCCTCTCACTGCCAAGGCCCTCTCACTGCCACGTCCCTCTCACTGCCACGCCCCTCTCACTGCCATGGCCCTCTAACTGCCACGCCCCTCTTACTGCCATGGCCTTCTTACTGCCACGGCTCTCTCACTGCCATGGCCCTCTCACTGCCACGCCCCTCTTACTGCCATGGCCTTCTTACTGCCACGGCTCTCTCACTGCCATGGCCCTCTCACTGCCATGGCCCTCTTACTGCCATGGCCCTCTTACAGCCACAGCTCTCTCACTGCCATGGCCCTCTCACTGCCATGGCCCTCTTACTGCCATGGCCCTCTCACTGCCATGTTCCTCTTACTGCCACGGCTCTCTCACTGCCATGGCCCTCTTACTGCCATGGCCCTCTTACAGCCACAGCTCTCTCACTGCCATGGCCCTCTCACTGCCATGGCCCTCTTACTGCCATGGCCCTCTCACTGCCATGGCCCTCTAACTGCCACGCCCCTCTTACTGCCATGGCCTTCTTACTGCCACGGCTCTCTCACTGCCATGGCCCTCTCACTGCCACGCCCCTCTTACTGCCATGGCCTTCTTACTGCCACGGCTCTCTCACTGCCATGGCCCTCTCACTGCCATGGCCCTCTTACTGCCATGGCCCTCTTACAGCCACAGCTCTCTCACTGCCATGGCCCTCTCACTGCCATGGCCCTCTTACTGCCATGGCCCTCTCACTGCCATGTTCCTCTTACTGCCACGCCCCTCTCACTGCCACGTCCCTCTCACTGCCATGACACTTTGGGTCAGTTTGAAAGGTTCCGGTGAGCAGGGGTGGGGGTGGCTCCAGTAAGGCTACTTACAGTAGAGCCTACGTCTGTGACAGAGAAGGCCCATGTCTGTCTGTCTCTCTGTCTATGTCTCTCTGTCTGTCAGCACTCTGTCCATTCGTAATGTTAAACAAGCACAGCAACCTGCAGAGAGGCTGTGGGAGCCTGCCCCATTAAACACACTCACTCAGGCATTGCTGTGCATGGGAACGAGCTACTTCACAGAGAGACACAGAGAGAAGGAGAAAACGAGAGAGAGAGAAGAACTTGGACAGAGAGAATCAGAGAGATACAGGTTGTGAATTTGTTGACAGAGTCTCATCAGTCGGTCAGAGGGAGACTCATTATAATAGTTTCTACCCCTACACAGCTCCAGCCTCCAACTGTGTCGCGTGCAGAGATATTAGATTGGACAGATGTGAATAGTTCCTTCTGCCTGTCTCATCTCTGGTTATGAAACAGAGGTTGCATCACAAATGGCACCCTATTCCCTATACACAGTAGCGCACTACTTTTGAAAAGTGCTCTGGTCAAAAGTAGTGCACTATGTAGGGAAATAGTGCCATTTAGGATGCAGGCAGAGAGGAGAGCTGCTGTGGTCAGGTATTAATAACTCCATGATGTTACCTGTCTGATACTACTGCCCTCAGGTCTTCAGTAATAACATCATCGTCATTATTATTATTATTATTACTCATAGATGAACTGTCATTACTCATTTGATATTTTCTTCTTAAATGTAAAACCCCACTTTTCTCCCTGTCAATGTGTATGTCTTGATGGTGGCACAACCCAGTAAGAGTGATGTCTCCTCTGTCTCCTGTCTACAGGGTCTGATTTCCACCACGACCCCAGTGTTGTGGCCCCCTCCACTTGGAACAGCTCAGGTGAGAGATAACATGTCTAACAGACAGCAAACACACTGATGTACACACAAACACAATGATGTACACACAAACACAATGATGTACACACAAACACAATGATGTACACACAAACACAATGATGTACACACAAACACAATGATGTACACACAAACACAATGATGTACACACAAACACAATGATGTACACACAAACACAATGATGTACACACAAACACAATGGTGTACACACAAACACAATGATGTACACACAAACACAATGATGTACACACAAACACAATGATGTACACACAAACACAATGATGTACACACAAACACAATGATGTACACACAAACACAATGGTGTACACACAAACACAATGATGTACACACAAACACAATGATGTACACACAAACACAATGATGTACACACAAACACAATGATGTACACACAAACACAATGATGTACACACAAACACAATGATGTACACACAAACACAATGATGTACACACAAACACAATGGTGTACACACAAACACAATGATGTACACACAAACACACAATGATGTACACACAAACACACAATGATGTACACACAAACACAATGATGTACACACAAACACAATGATGTACACACAAACACAATGGTGTACACACAAACACAATGATGTACACACAAACACAATGGTGTACACACAAACACAATGATGTACACACAAACACAATGATGTACACACAAACACAATGATGTACACACAAACACAATGGTGTACACACAAACACACAATGATGTACACACAAACACAATGGTGTACACACAAACACAATGATGTACACACAAACACAATGATGTACACACAAACACAATGATGTACACACAAACACAATGGTGTACACACAAACACACAATGATGTACACACAAACACACAATGATGTACACACAAACACACAATGATGTACACACAAACACAATGATGTACACACAAACACAATGATGTACACACAAACACAATGATGTACACACAAACACAATGGTGTACACACAAACACACAATGATGTACACACAAACACAATGGTGTACACACAAACACAATGATGTACACACAAACACACAATGATGTACATACAAACACACAATGATGTACACACAAACACAATGATGTACACACAAACACAATGATGTACACACAAACACACAATGATGTACACACAAACACAGAATGATGTACACACAAACACAATGATGTACACACAAACACAATGATGTACACACAAACACAGAATGATGTACACACAAACACAATGATGTACACACAAACACACAATGGTGTACATACAGACACAAAATGAAGTACACAAAAAACTATGACACACACACACAGTGGTGTACACAGACAGACAGACAGACAGACAGACAGACAGACAGACAGACAGACAGACAGACAGACAGACAGACAGACAGACAGACAGACAGACAGACAGACAGACAGACAGTTAAACAAACAAAGATAAACCTTTTAGAAGGATACCGTTGTGACCTCCCAGATAGAGATGTGGATGGGATTAAGAAGAACCAGTGGGTGGACTTGTTACTGTGATGACGATAAGACCAACCAATGGGTGGACTTGTTACGGAATTAGCTGTGATGCTGATTATTTGGCCAGTTATGTCAATGTTGTACTCCATGCACTCTGGCCCAGGACCAACAACACTGGAATCCTGTGTTGTTTGTTTATGTATATCAGCTGTTCCACTCCACTATTCCTTCAACACAGAGGCTAAGATTGTATCCATGCCACGGCAGAAGGAGTCCTGTACTGTTTGTATCTCAGCATCCCTCCACTCCACTATTTTTAGCCTACAACACAGTGGCTAGCTAGCTAACATATGTCTCTGCTATCTGATGGAAGGATGCTGATTGGCCAGTGTTGTGTCTAGAGGCAGGGCTGGTTTTGATTTGTCGAGCACACAGCATTCAGGTCCTATGAAAGCAGCTGGGTCTCTCTGCATGCTCCACTGGAACAATGTCATCATTGTGAAATAGATTCATATTGCGGTTGTCTGATGTTAGTTTACAGGTACATGAACCTGATTTAACTTCCTGGTGTTTTCCAATAGACTGAGTTTACCAAACAACATTATGAACACCTGCTCTTTCCATGACATAGACTGACCAGGTGAGTCCAGGTGAAAGCTATGATCCCTTATTGAGGTCACCTGTTAAATCCAATCAAATCGGTGTAGATGAACGGGAGGAGACAGATTAAAGAAGGATTTTTAAGCCTTGAGATAATTGAGACATGGATTGTGTATGTGTGTCATTCAGTGGTTGAACTGGCAAGACAAAAGATTGAAGTGCCTTTGAACGGGGCATGGTAGTAGGTATCAGGTACACCGTTTTGTGTCAAGAACTGCAACGCTGCTGGGTTTTTCACGCTCAACAGTTTCCCGTGTGTGTCAAGAATGGTTCACCACTCAAAAGACAACTTCCGGCGCCGACAGAGATGGTCGCCTCGCTTCGCGTTCCTAGGAAACTATGCAGTTTTTTGTTTTTTTACGTGTTATTTCTTACATTAGTACCCCAGGTCATCTTAGGTTTCATTACATACAGTCGAGAAGAACTACTGAATATAAGATCAGCGTCAACTCACCATCAGTACGACCAATAATATGTTTTCCGCAACGCGGATCCTGTGTTCTGCCTTACAAACAGGTCAACGGAATTGATTCCATGCAGCGACCCCCAAAAAAAACGACTTCGTAAAAGAAACGTAGCGGTCTTCTGGTCAGACTCAGGACACGGGCACATCGCGCACCACTCCTGCATTCTTCTTGCCAATGTCCAGTCTCTTGACAACAAGGTTGATGAAATCCGAGCAAGGGTAGCATTCCAGAGGGACATCAGAGACTGTAACGTCCTCTGCTTCACGGAAACATGGCTCACTGGGAAGACGCTATCCGGGGCGGTGCAGCCAACGGGTTTCTCCACTCATCGCGCCGACAGAAACAAACATCTTTCTGGTAAGAAGAGTGGCGGCGGCGTATGCCTCATGACTAACGAGACATGGTGTGATGAAAGAAACATACAGGAACTCAACTCCTTCTGTTCACCTGATTTAGAATTCCTCACAATCAAATGTAGACCGCATTATCTACCAAGAGAATTCTCTTCGATTATAATCACAGCCGTATATATCCCCCCCCCAAGCAGACACATTGATGGCTCTGAACGAAATTTATTTAACTCTTTGCAAACTGGACACCATTTATCCGGAGGCTGCATTCATTGTAGCTGGGGATTTTAACAAAGCTAATCTGAAAACAAGACTCCCTAAATTGTATCAGCATATCGATTGCGCAACCAGGGGTGGTAAAACCTTGGATCATTGTTACTCTAACTTCCGCGACGCATATAAGGCCCTGCCCCGCCCCCCTTTCGGAAAAGCTGACCACGACTCCATTTTGTTGATCCCTGCCTACAGACAGAAACTTAAACAAGAGGCTCCCACGCTGAGGTCTGTCCAACGCTGGTCCGACCAAGCTGACTCCACACTCCAAGACTGCTTCCATCACGTGGACTGGGACATGTTTCGTGTTGCGTCAGATAAAAATATTGACGAATACGCTGATTCGGTGTGCGAGTTCATTAGAACGTGCATTGAAGATGTCGTTCCCATAGCAACGATAAAAACATTCCCTAACCAGAAACCGTGGATTGATGGCAGCATTTGCGTGAAACTGAAAGCGCGAACCACTGTTTTTAATCAGGGCAAGGTGTCTGGTAACATGACCGAATATAAACAATGCAGCTATTCCCTCCGCAAGGCTATTAAACAAGCTAAGCGTCAGTACAAAAGACAAAGTAGAATCTCAATTCAACGGCTCAGACACAAGAGGCATGTGGCCGGGTCTACAGTCAATCACGGACTACAAGAAGAAACCCAGCCCAGTCACGGACCAGGATTTCTTGCTCCCAGGCAGACTAAATAACTTTTTTGCCCGCTTTGAGGACAATACAGTGCCACTGACACGGCCTGCAACGAAAACATGCGGTCTCTCCTTCACTGCAGCCGAGGTGAGTAAAACATTTAAACGTGTTAACCCTCGCAGGGCTGCAGGCCCAGACGGCATCCCCAGCCGCGCCCTCAGAGCATGCGCAGACCAGCTGGCCGGTGTGTTTACGGACATATTCAATCAATCCCTATACCAGTCTGCTGTTCCCACATGCTTCAAGAGGGCCACCATTGTTCCTGTTCCCAAGAAAGCTAAGGTAACTGAGCTAAACGACTACCGCCCCGTAGCACTCACTTCCGTCATCATGAAGTGCTTTGAGAGACTAGTCAAGGACCATATCACCCCACCCTACCTGACACCCTAGACCCACTCCAATTTGCTTACCGCCCAAATAGGTCCACAGACGACGCAATCTCAACCACACTGCACACTGCCCTAACCCACCTGGACAAGAGGAATACCTATGTGAGAATGCTGTTCATCGACTACAGCTCGGCATTCAACACCATAGTACCCTCCAAGCTCGTCATCAAGCTCGAGACCCTGGGTCTCGACATTTACATTTACATTTAAGTCATTTAGCAGACGCTCTTATCCAGAGCGACTTACAAATTGGACCCCGCCCTGTGCAACTGGGTACTGGACTTTCTGACGGGCCGCCCCCAGGTGGTGAGGGTAGGCAACAACATCTCCTCCCCGCTGATCCTCAACACGGGGGCCCCACAAGGGTGCGTTCTGAACCCTCTCCTGTACTCCCTGTTCACCCACGACTGCGTGGCCACGCACGCCTCCAACTCAATCATCAAGTTTGCGGACGACACAACAGTGGTAGGCTTGATTACCAACAACGACGAGACGGCCTACAGGGAGGAGGTGAGGGCCCTCGGAGTGTGGTGTCAGGAAAATAACCTCACACTCAACGTCAACAAAACTAAGGAGATGATTGTGGACTTCAGGAAACAGCAGAGGGAACACCCCCCTATCCACATCGATGGAACAGTAGTGGAGAGGGTAGCAAGTTTTAAGTTCCTCGGCATACACATCACAGACAAATTGAATTGGTCCACTCACGCTGACAGCGTCGTGAAGAAGGCGCAGCAGCGCCTCTTCAACCTCAGGAGGCTGAAGAAATTCGGCTTGTCACCAAAAGCACTCACAAACTTCTACAGATGCACAATCGAGAGCATCCTGGCGGGCTGTATCACCGCCTGGTACGGCAACTGCTCCGCCCTCAACCGTAAGGCTCTCCAGAGGGTAGTGAGGTCTGCACAACGCATCACCGGAGGCAAACTACCTGCCCTCCAGGACACCTACACCACCCGATGTTACAGGAAGGCCATAAAGATCATCAAGGACATCAACCACCCGAGCCACTGCCTGTTCACCCCGCTATCATCCAGAAGGCGAGGTCAGTACAGGTGCATCAAAGCTGGGACCGAGAGACTGAAAAACAGCTTCTATCTCAAGGCCATCAGACTGTTAAACAGCCACCACTAACATTGAGTGGCTGCTGCCAACACACTGTCATTGACACTGACCCAACTCCAGCCACTTTAATAATGGGAATTGATGGGAAATGATGTAAATATATCACTAGCCACTTTAAACAATGCTACCTTATATAATGTTACTTACCCTACATTATTCATCTCATATGCATACGTATATACTGTACTCTATATCATCGACTGCATCCTTATGTAATACATGTATCACTAGCCACTTTAACTATGCCACTTTGTTTACTTTGTCTACATACTCATCTCATATGTATATACTGTACTCGATACCATCTACTGTATGCTGCCCTGTACCATCACTCATTCATATATCCTTATGTACATATTCTTTATCCCCTTACACTGTGTATAAGACAGTAGTTTTGGAATTGTTAGTTAGATTACTTGTTGGTTATCACTGCATTGTCGGAACTAGAAGCACAAGCATTTCGCTGCACTCGCATTAACATCTGCTAACCATGTGTATGTGACAAATAAAATTGGATTTGATTTGATTTGACACAACACTTTGGAGTCAACATGGACCAACATCCCTATGGAATGCTTTCCACACCTTGTAGAGGCCATGCCCCGACAAGGCTGTTCTGAGGGCAACTAAATATTAGGAAGGTGTTCTTAATGTTTTGTACACTCAGTGTATATATTTATGTATGTCACTGGGTTTTCCACACCTTGTAGTGAGGTGGAGTTGGCAGGCGATGTACTGTACAGTACAGTATGACACTTGTGTGGTGAGGAAGACAGATATTATAACAGCTCTGTATCACCCACACTGTTACATTTAAGCAATAAGGGGGCGTGGTATATGGCTAATATACCACGGCTAAGGGCTGTTTTGCACAACGCAACGCTGAGTGCCTGGATACAGCCATTAGCCATGGTATATTAGCCATATACCATGAACCCCCGAGGTGCCTTATTGCTATTATAAACTGGTTACCAACATAATTAGAGCAGTAAAAATACATGTTTTGTCATATCTGTGGTATACAGTCTGATATACCATGGCTGTCAGCCAATCAGCATTCAGGGCTCGAACCACCCAGTTTATAACATGGAATATTATAGTGAGAGTACAAAGATATTGTAAACTTAGTGTGCTTCTAATGCGTTTGGCTGATCTTGATTGTATAAGTTTAATTCATAGCTTACACACACACACACACACACACAGTCAGGACCCGGTTACGAACCCGGGTCTCCGGAGTGAGAAACAGTCACTTAACCAACTGAGCCATGAATAATCGGCAGAACCCAGAAGATGAGGCAGACACAGCAGTACTTGAGACGGTGTATTTAATGAAGTAAAAAGTGAAGTTCTTCAGGAAAACATGTAACTCCACAACCTCAAAAGGAATTCCACAAGAACAAAGGTAATCCTCCAAGACAAAAAGGTAAATCCACAAGGTGGAAGGTAAAGCACAAAAAGCCTCAAAAGATACTCAAAAACAAACAAACAAGAACAAAAAACAGAATTCCACAAGAGAGTCCACCGGGATCAACAAGAGTTCACAGAGTACTAGGGCTAGGTGCTAACATACAAACACAGAGCAAAGAACTGAGGAAAACAAAGGGTTTAAATACAATCAGGGGAAACGAGGCACAGGTGCAAATAATAATGGGGATCAAGGGAAAACAAACGGTCAAAAGGCACAATGGGGGCATCTAGTGACCAAAAACCGGAACAACTCTGGCCAAGTCCTGACACACACACACACACACACACACACACACACACACACACACACACACACACACACACACACACACACACACACACACACACACACACACACACACACACTCTCTCTCTTAGCAGCTCTTTTGCTTATAATATGGATTCAGAACTTCACCTTTGCCAGAGCTGGCTACAGTGGAGTGCAGGGCCAGGCAGCTCGGCATCACTCCCATGTTATGTTAGCTATGCTCCGGGTCAGGTTTCTAGTCTGTCTACTGCTGTGTGGGCCAGACCAGCAGAATTTCTATGGCAGTATTAGACTGTATTAACCAATGACTCACTAATAGTAGCACACACAGAGGTAGGATGGTTCTGAAGGGGGATTTGGGGGATTTGGGTGGGTTTGACATGTGTCTGTGTGAGTGTCTGTGTGAGTGTACGTGTGAGTGTGTGTGTGTGTGTGTGTGTGTGTGTGTGTGTGTGTGTGTGTGTGTGTGTGTGTGTGGCTGATTAGGTGTTTTATTCCTGTCGAGAGAAGCACCTCGGAATAAATCTTCTGTACCCTTTCATTTCCAGCTGGGTAATTTCCCCCCTCTCAGACACGGGTCCAAACAACAGTAATAAAGAGAGTGGTGATGATGGGAACAATTTAGCAATCTGGTGATATTAAAGAAACGTCATGAGCCAGGCTGGGTTTTGGTTTCAGAGGGATTTGGTTGCCAATCACTACAACACTCCACACAAGACAATTAGGGGAAGAATGGGCTTGTTGTACAAACATTGGCAGGACATCGCTTTCCTCCTCTCTCCTCCTCTCTCCTCTTTTCCAGCTCTATTATCTATAATTAAGGCAGTCAGGGGAGTGTGCAGACAGACCCACACACACAAACTGTCATCTCAGGAGTGTGTGCTTAGACAGCTCTCTATATGGTGCCTGACTGTGAGAGGTGGAGTGCTCATCCTATCAGACGTGTTCAGATATGAGTCACACGTCACTGGCAGACGAGGTACCACTACACATAGCATAGCCCTGGCACATAGACACCAGACTAGCGCCACGGTTAGCTTAGCATCGCTGCCATGTAGTTTTGTCTGGTCACAGTAGTAGGGAAACTTAAATGCTAGAGCTATAGTCTCATGTTATATTTATTTAGTCCGCTATGAGTTATGATTTGTTATACTATGTTGGGATCAAATGAATGCAGACAAACCGTCTGTTTGTGCAGTCAGTGACTTGTGTTTTTGTGATTTCCAACAGACTTCTCTCAGAATGCTACAGTAAATGGCTGGAGCCAGCCATACGTATGGAGGCAGCCATACGGAGCACTGCAACTCTCAGAGGCAGTTAAAAACATGCATGGAGAAACAATCCAAACCCCTCTATCATAAACAGTTTGAAGTATTTGTTCACTGTTTTGTAAATAGATTATTTTGAGCTATAAAGCACATGTTGTCGTCATATTCTCCATCTCTCTCTCTCACTCTCTCCCTCTCTCTCTCACCCTCTCCGTCTCTCTCTCTCTCCGTCTCTCTCTCTCTCAATTACATTTAAGGGGCATGGGAAACATATGTTAACATTGCCAAAGCAAGTGAGGTCTCCCTCTCTCTCTCCCTCTCTCCCTCCCTCTCTCCCTCCCTCTCTGTCTGTCTGTCTGTCTGTCTGTCTGTCTGTCTGTCTGTCTGTCTGTCTGTCTGTCTGTCTGTCTGTCTGTCTGTGTCTGTGTCTGTGTCTGTGTCTGTGTCTGTGTCTCTTTCTCTCCCTCTCTCTTTATTTTTAACCCTTATTTTACCAGTTAAGTTGACTGAGAACACATTGTCATTTACAGCAACGACCTGGGGAATAGTGACAGGGGAAAGGAGGGGTGATGAATGTGCCAATTGGAAGCTGGGGGTGATTAGGTGGCCATGATGGTGCGAGAGCCAGATTGGGAATTTATCCAGGACACCGGGGTTAACACCCCTACTCTTACGATAAGTGCCATGGGATCTTTAGTAACCACAGTGAGTCAGGACACCCATTTAAAGTCCCACCCGAAAGACGGCACCCATCACAGGGCAATGTCCCCAATCATTTTTTATACCAAAGGAAATGTGCCTCCTACTGGCCCTCCACTGACATTGGTTGTTTCTTTTATGCCTTTTTGAAACAGTTTTATGGGAATTGAAAAATATAAACTACATGACCAAAAGTATGTGGATACCTGCTCATCGAACATCTCATTCCAAAATCATGGGCATTAATATGGAGTTGGTCCCCCCTTTGCTGCTATAACAGCCTCCACTTTGCTGGGCAGGCTTCCCACTAGATGTTGGAACATTGCTGAGGGGACTTTCTTCCATTCACCCACTAGAGCATTAGTGAGGTCGGGCACTGATGTTGGGCGATGAGGCCTGGTTCACAGTCGGCATGCCAATTCATCCCAAAGGTTTTCCATGGGGTTGAGGTCAGGGCTCTGTGCAGGCCAGTCAAGTTCTTCCACACTGATCTCGTCAAACCTTTTCTACATAGTCCTCACTTTGTGCGGACAGTGAGGCTATATGTCAGTGACCGTATGGCAGAAAGTGAGGCTAAATCTCAGTGACCATATGGCAGACAGTGAAGTTATATCTCAGTGACCGTATGGCAGACAGTGAAGCTATATCTCAGTGACCGTATGGCAGACAGTGAAGCTATATCTCAGTGACCGTATGGCAGACAGTGAAGCTATATCTCAGTGACCGTATGGCAGACAGTGAAGTTATATCTCAGTGACCGTATGGCAGACAGTCAAGCTATATCTCAGTGACCGTATGGCAGACAGTGAAGCTATATCTCAGTGACCGTATGGCAGACAGTCAAGCTATATCTCAGTGACCGTATGGCAGACAGTGAAGCTATATCTCAGTGACTGTATGGCAGACAGTGAAGCTATATCTCAGTGACCGTATGGCAGACAGTCAAGCTATAGCTCAGTGACCGTATGGCAGACAGTGAAGCTATATCTCAGTGACCGTATGGCAGACAGTGAAGCTATATCTCAGTGACCGTATGGCAGACAGTGAAGCTATATCTCAGTGACCGTATGGCAGACAGTGAAGCTATATCTCAGTGACCGTATGGCAGACAGTGAAGCTATATCTCAGTGACCGTATGGCAGACAGTCAAGCTATATCTCAGTGACCGTATGGCAGACAGTCAAGCTATATCTCAGTGACCGTATGGCAGACAGTGAAGCTATATCTCAGTGACCGTATGGCAGACAGTGAAGCTATATCTCAGTGACCGTATGGCAGACAGTCAAGCTATATCTCAGTGACCGTATGGCAGACAGTGAAGCTATATCTCAGTGACCATATGGCAGACAGTAAAGCTATATCTCAGTGACCGTATGGCAGACAGTGAAGCTATATCTCAGTGACCGTATGGCAGACAGTCAAGCTATATATCAGTGACCGTATGGCAGACAGTGAAGCTATATCTCAGTGACCGTATGGCAGACAGTGAAGCTATATCTCAGTGACCGTATGGCAGACAGTGAAGTTATATCTCAGTGACCGTATGGCAGACAGTGAAGCTATATCTCAGTGACTGTATGGCAGACAGTGAAGCTATATCTCAGTGACCATATGGCAGACAGTGAAGTTATATCTAAGTGACCGTATGGCAGACAGTGAAGCTATATCTCAGTGACCGTATGGCAGACAGTGAAGCTATATCTCAGTGACCGTATGGCAGACAGTGAAGCTATATCTCAGTGACCGTATGGCAGACAGTGAAGCTATATCTCAGTGACCGTATGGCAGACAGTCAAGCTATATCTCAGTGACCGTATGGCAGACAGTGAAGCTATATCTCAGTGACCGTATGGCAGACAGTGAAGCTATATCTCAGTGACCGTATGGCAGACAGTCAAGCTATATCTCAGTGACCGTATGTCAGACAGTGAAGCTATATCTCAGTGACCATATGGCAGACAGTAAAGCTATATCTCAGTGACCGTATGGCAGACAGTGAAGCTATATCTCAGTGACCGTATGGCAGACAGTCAAGCTATATCTCAGTGACCGTATGGCAGACAGTGAAGCTATATCTCAGTGACCGTATGGCAGACAGTGAAGCTATATCTCAGTGACCGTATGGCAGACAGTGAAGTTATATTTCAGTGACCGTATGGCAGACAGTGAAGCTATATCTCAGTGACCGTATGGCAGACAGTGAAGTTATATCTCAGTGACCGTATGGCAGACAGTGAGGATATATCTCAGTGACCGTATGGCAGACAGTGAAGCTATATCTCAGTGACTGTATGGCAGACAGTCAAGCTATATCTCAGTGACCGTATGGCAGACAGTGAAGCTATATCTCAGTGACCGTATGGCAGACAGTGAAGCTATATCTCAGTGACCGTATGGCAGACAGTGAAGCTATATCTCAGTGACCGTATGGCAGACAGTGAAGCTATATCTCAGTGACCGTATGGCAGACAGTCAAGCTATATCTCAGTGACCGTATGGCAGACAGTGAAGCTATATCTCAGTGACCGTATGGCAGACAGTGAAGTTATATCTCAGTGACCGTATGGCAGACAGTGAGGATATATCTCAGTGACCGTATGGCAGACAGTGAAGCTATATCTCAGTGACCGTATGGCAGACAGTGAATCTATATCTCAGTGACCGTATGGCACACATTAAGGCTAAATAGGGCAACTGAGGCTGTGTCCTGATTCTCCAAACTTCTCTCAAAGTGTGCACTTGCACACTCTCCATCAGTGGTGTAAGCTTTAGCTGGAGGGAGTTTCCACAATTGTTAAATCCAAGATGGGGAGTGTGTAAGTGTACACTTTGAGAGAAGGGTGGATAATGGAGATGTAGACTTTCTCTCTTTTCATCAACCAGCTCATATGATCACACCACTTTCTGTCCTCGGCTGATAAGAGGTCTGTAGACACACTCTCAGGACCATGTGGCCAGTGGCCCCTATTGGCCTCCTCAGGCCCCTTGTTAAGTCAGAGGGGATTCATAGCTCCAATCCCCTCTACCCAACACAGGTTAGAAAGTTAATAAGCAAGGTTTTATGTCTCTGACATATGTCCTTACAACCCTCCTGATTATTACTGTCATACAACCCTCCTGATTATTACTGTCATTACAACCCTCCTGATTATTACTGTCAGTACAACCCTCCTGATTATTACTGTCAGTACAACCCTCCTGATTATTACTGTCATTACAACCCTCCTGATTATTACTGTCATTACAGCCCTCCTGATTATTACTGTCATTACAACCCTCCTGATTATTACTGTCATTGCAACCCTCCTGATTATTACTGTCATTACAACCCTCCTGATTATTACTGTCATTTACAACCCTCCTGATTATTACTGTCATTACAGCCCTCCTGATTATTACTGTCATTACAACCCTCCTGATTATTACTGTCATTGCAACCCTCCTGATTATTACTGTCAGTACAACACTCATGATTATTACTGTCATTACAGCCCTCCTGATTATTACTGTCAGTACAACCCTCCTGATTATTACTGTCAGTACAACCCTCCTGATTATTACTGTCAGTACAACCCTCCTGTTCATAAACACTACTATCGGTCACTACGGCCCTCCTGTTTATAAACACTATAATCAGTCAGCATGGCCCTCCTGTTTATAAACACTACTATCAGTCAGGATGGCTCTCCTGTTTATAAACACTCCTATCGGTCAGCATGGCCCTCCTGTTTATAAACACTACTATCAGTCAGCATGGCCCTCCTGTTTATAAACACTACTATCAGTCTGCATGGCCCTCCTGTTTATAAACACTACTATCAGTCAGCATGGCCCTCCTGTTTATAAACACTACTATCAGTCAGCATGGCTCTCCTGTTTATAAACACTACTATCAGTCAGCATGGCCCTCCTGTTTATAAACACTAAAATCAGTCAGCATGGCTCTCCTGTTTATAAACACTACTATCAGTCAGCATGGCACTCCTGTTTATAAACACTACTATCAGTCAGCATGGCCCTCCTGTTTATAAACACTATAATCAGTCAGCATGGCCCCCTGTTTATAAACACTATAATCAGTCAGCATGGCTCTCCTGTTTATAAACACTACTATCAGTCAGCATGGCTCTCCTGTTTATAAACACTCCTATCGGTCAGCATGGCTCTCCTGTTTATAAACACTACTATCAGTCAGCATGGCCCTCCTGTTTATAAACACTATAATCAGTCAGCATGGCCCTCCTGTTTATAAACACTACTATCAGTCAGCATGGCCCTCCTGTTTATAAACACTATAATCAGTCAGCATGGCCCTCCTGTTTATAAACACTACTATCAGTCAGCATGGCCCTCCTGTTTATAAACACTACTATCGGTCACCATGGCCCTCCTGTTTATAAACACTATAATCAGTCAGCATGGCCCTCCTGTTTATAAACACTACTATCAGTCAGCATGGCTCTCCTGTTTATAAACACTCCTATCGGTCAGCATGGCCCTCCTGTTTATAAACACTACTATCAGTCAGCATGGCCCTCCTGTTTATAAACACTATAATCAGTCAGCATGGCTCTCCTGTTTATAAACACTCTTATCGGTCAGCATGGCCCTCCTGTTTATAAACACTACTATCAGTCAGCATGGCTCTCCTGTTTATAAACACTATAATCAGTCAGCATTGCCCTCCTGTTTATAAACACTACTATCAGTCAGCATGGCTCTCCTGTTTATAAACACTCCTATCGGTCAGCATAGCCCTCCTGATTATTACTGTCATTACAACCCTCCTGATTATTACTGTCATTGCAACCCTCCTGATTATTACTGTCAGTACAACACTCATGATTATTACTGTCATTACAGCCCTCCTGATTATTACTGTCAGTACAACCCTCCTGTTCATAAACACTACTATCGGTCACTACGGCCCTCCTGTTTATAAACACTACTATCAGTCAGCATGGCCCTCCTGTTTATAAACACTCCTATCAGTCAGCATGGCTCTCCTGTTTATAAACACCACCATCAGTCAGTATGGCTCTCCTGTTTATAAACACTACTATCAGTCAGCATGGCTCTCCTGTTTATAAACACTACTATCAGTCTGCATGGCCCTCCTGTTTATAAACACTACTATCAGTCAGCATGGCCCTCCTGTTTATAAACACTACTATCAGTCAGCATGGCTCTCCTGTTTATAAACACTACTATCAGTCAGCATGGCCCTCCTGTTTATAAACACTAAAATCAGTCAGCATGGCTCTCCTGTTTATAAACACTACTATCAGTCAGCATGGCACTCCTGTTTATAAACACTACTATCAGTCAGCATGGCCCTCCTGTTTATAAACACTATAATCAGTCAGCATGGCCCCCTGTTTATAAACACTATAATCAGTCAGCATGGCTCTCCTGTTTATAAACACTACTATCAGTCAGCATGGCTCTCCTGTTTATAAACACTCCTATCGGTCAGCATGGCTCTCCTGTTTATAAACACTACTATCAGTCAGCATGGCCCTCCTGTTTATAAACACTATAATCAGTCAGCATGGCCCTCCTGTTTATAAACACTACTATCAGTCAGCATGGCTCTCCTGTTTATAAACACTCCTATCGGTCAGCATGGCCCTCCTGTTTATAAACACTACTATCAGTCAGCATGGCTCTCCTGTTTATAAACACTACTATCAGTCAGCATGGCCCTCCTGTTTATAAACACTATAATCAGTCAGCATGGCCCTCCTGTTTATAAACACTACTATCAGTCAGCATGGCTCTCCTGTTTATAAACACTCCTATCAGTCAGCATGGCCCTCCTGTTCATAAACACTACTATCAGTCAGCATGGCCCTCCTGTTTATAAACACTATAATCAGTCAGCATGGCTCTCCTGTTTATAAACACTACTATCAGTCAGCATGGCCCTCCTGTTTATAAACACTACTATCGGTCACTACGGCCCTCCTGTTTATAAACACTATAATCAGTCAGCATGGCCCTCCTGTTTATAAACACTACTATCAGTCAGCATGGCTCTCCTGTTTATAAACACTCCTATCGGTCAGCATGGCCCTCCTGTTTATAAACACTACTATCAGTCAGCATGGCCCTCCTGTTTATAAACACTATAATCAGTCAGCATGGCTCTCCTGTTTATAAACACTACCATCAGTCAGCATGGCCCTCCTGTTTATAAACACTACTATCAGTCAGCATGGCTCTCCTGTTTATAAACACTACTATCAGTCAGCATGGCTCTCCTGTTTATAAACACTACTATCAGTCAGCATGGCCCTCCTGTTTATAAACACTACTATCAGTCAGCATGGCTCTCCTGTTTATAAACACTACTATCAGTCAGCATGGCCCTCCTGTTTATAAACACTATAATCAGTCAGCATGGCTCTCCTGTTTATAAACACTCTATCAGTCAGCATGGCCCTCCTGTTTATAAACACTACTATCAGTCAGCATGGCCCTCCTGTTTATAAACACTATAATCAGTCAGCATGGCCCTCCTGTTTATAAACACTACTATCAGTCAGCATGGCCCTCCTGTTTATAAACACTACTATCAGTCAGCATGGCCCTCCTGTTTATAAACACTCCTATCAGTCAGCATGGCCCTCCTGTTTATAAACACTATAAACAGTCAGCATGGCCTTCCTGTTTATAAACACTACTATCAGTCAGCATGGCCCTCCTGTTTATAAACACTATAAACAGTCAGCATGGCCCTCCTGTTTATAAACACTACAATCAGTCAGCATGGCCCTCCTGTTTATAAACACTACTATCAGTCAGCATGGCCCTCCTGTTTATAAACACTATAATCAGTCAGCATGGCCCCCTGTTTATAAACACTATAATCAGTCAGCATGGCTCTCCTGTTTATAAACACTACTATCAGTCAGCATGGCTCTCCTGTTTATAAACACTCCTATCGGTCAGCATGGCTCTCCTGTTTATAAACACTACTATCAGTCAGCATGGCCCTCCTGTTTATAAACACTATAATCAGTCAGCATGGCCCTCCTGTTTATAAACACTACTATCAGTCAGCATGGCTCTCCTGTTTATAAACACTCCTATCGGTCAGCATGGCCCTCCTGTTTATAAACACTACTATCAGTCAGCATGGCTCTCCTGTTTATAAACACTACTATCAGTCAGCATGGCCCTCCTGTTTATAAACACTATAATCAGTCAGCATGGCCCTCCTGTTTATAAACACTACTATCAGTCAGCATGGCTCTCCTGTTTATAAACACTCCTATCAGTCAGCATGGCCCTCCTGTTTATAAACACTACTATCAGTCAGCATGGCCCTCCTGTTTATAAACACTATAATCAGTCAGCATGGCTCTCCTGTTTATAAACACTACTATCAGTCAGCATGGCCCTCCTGTTTATAAACACTACTATCGGTCACTACGGCCCTCCTGTTTATAAACACTATAATCAGTCAGCATGGCCCTCCTGTTTATAAACACTACTATCAGTCAGCATGGCTCTCCTGTTTATAAACACTCCTATCGGTCAGCATGGCCCTCCTGTTTATAAACACTACTATCAGTCAGCATGGCCCTCCTGTTTATAAACACTATAATCAGTCAGCATGGCTCTCCTGTTTATAAACACTACCATCAGTCAGCATGGCCCTCCTGTTTATAAACACTACTATCAGTCAGCATGGCTCTCCTGTTTATAAACACTACTATCAGTCAGCATGGCTCTCCTGTTTATAAACACTACTATCAGTCAGCATGGCCCTCCTGTTTATAAACACTACTATCAGTCAGCATGGCTCTCCTGTTTATAAACACTACTATCAGTCAGCATGGCCCTCCTGTTTATAAACACTATAATCAGTCAGCATGGCTCTCCTGTTTATAAACACTACTATCAGTCAGCATGGCACTCCTGTTTATAAACACTACTATCAGTCAGCATGGCCCTCCTGTTTATAAACACTATAATCAGTCAGCATGGCCCTCCTGTTTATAAACACTACTATCAGTCAGCATGGCCCTCCTGTTTATAAACACTACTATCAGTCAGCATGGCCCTCCTGTTTATAAACACTCCTATCAGTCAGCATGGCCCTCCTGTTTATAAACACTATAAACAGTCAGCATGGCCTTCCTGTTTATAAACACTACTATCAGTCAGCATGGCCCTCCTGTTTATAAACACTATAAACAGTCAGCATGGCCCTCCTGTTTATAAACACTACTATCAGTCAGCATGGCCCTCCTGTTTATAAACACTATAATCAGTCAGCATGGCTCTCCTGTTTATAAACACTACTATCAGTCAGCATGGCCCTCCTGTTTATAAACACTACTATCAGTCAGCATGGCCCTCCTGTTTATAAACACTACGATCAGTAAGCATGGCCCTCCTGTTTATAAACACTACTATCAGTCAGCATGGCTCTCCTGTTTATAAACACTACGATCAGTAAGCATGGCCCTCCTGTTTATAAACACTACTATCAGTCAGCATGGCTCTCCTGTTTATAAACACTACTATCAGTCAGCATGGCTCTCCTGTTTATAAACACTCCTATCAGTCAGCATGGCCTTCCTGTTTAGAAATGAGAAAAATGATACAAATATTGTGATATGATATTTTGGCCATATCATTCAGCCCTAGAAGAATCTGACCCTGACACACACTCACACATACACAACCTTACATACAGTTGAAGTCAGAAGTTTACATACACTTAGGTTGGAGTCATTAAAACTTTTTTTTCAACCACTCCACAAATTTCTTGTTAACAAACTAGGACATCTAGTTGGTTAGGACATCTACTTTGTGCATGACACAAGTAATTTTCCAACAATTGTTTACAGACAGATTATTTCACTGTATCACAATTCCAGTGGGTCAGAAGTTTACATACACTAAGTTGAGTGTGCCTTGAAACAGCTTGGAAAATTCCGTACATATTCTTTATTTATATGACGCCGACAAAAAACAATAAACACTACAAAACTAACCGTGAAGATAAAGGCTATGTGCCCTAAACAAAGTCAACTTCCCACAAAGAAAGGAGGGAAAAAGGGCTACCTAAGTATGGTTCCCAATCGGAGACAACAGACAGCTGTCCCTGATTGAGAACCATACCCGGCCAAAATATAGAAATACAAAATCATAGATAACAAAACATAGAATGCCCACCCCAAATCACACCCTGACCAAACCAAATAGAGACACAAAAAGGCTCTCTAAGGTCAGGGCGTGACAATAATTGACATAATTTGAGTCAATTGGAGGTGTACCTATGGCTGTATTTCAAGGCCTACCTTCAAACTCAGTGCCTTTTTGACATCAAGGAAAAATCTAAAGAAATCAGCCAAGACCTCAGAAAAAACATTGTAGCCCTCCACAAGTCTGGATCATCCTTGGGAGCAATTTCCAAACGCCTGAAGGTACTACATTCATCTGTACAAACAATATTACATAAGTATAAACACCATGGGACCACGCAGCCATCTTACCGCTCAGGAAGGAGACGCATTGAACATACTTTGGTACGAAAAGTGCAAATCAATCCCAGAACAACAGCAAAGGACCTTGTGAAGATGCTGGAGGAAACAGGTACAAAAGTATCTATATCCACAGTAAAACGAGTTCCCAAGCATACTTCCAAAGTTGTGGCAAAATGGCTTAAGGACAACAAAGTCAAGCTATTGGAGTGGCCATCACAAAGCCCTGACTTCAATCCGATAGAACATTTGTGGGCAGAACTGAAAGAGCGTGTGCGAGCAAGGAGGCCTACAAACCTGACTCAGTTACAGCAGCTCAGTCAGGAGGAATGGGCCAAAATTCACCCAACTTATTGTGGGAAGCTTGTGGAAGGCTACCCAAAACGTTTGACCCAAGTTAAACAATTTAAAGGCAATGCTACTGTTACGATGCCTCCTAACGGAGGGAGGTGCAAGAATCAGGAGCAGGAGAGCAAGGAAATCCAAGTGGCAAAAGTTTAATGAGCAGTCCCAACACAACTACATCATGGGACTAAAACACGCCCAAAATGAGATTGCCACACACACAGGGAATACAGCGTAACACACACGGAGGAGAAACCTCTACTACTAAACTTAATACCAAAATGGCACAACTGCCGAGAGAAAAGAAACTCTGTGGGGCAGACATGCACCCCTAAATAACGTCACCACAGAAAACAATTACATTTACATTTACATTTAAGTCATTTAGCAGACGCTCTTATCCAGAGCGACTTACAAATTGGTGCATTCACCTTATGACATCCAGTGGAACAGCCACTTTACAATAGTGCATCTAAATCTTTTAAGGGGGGGGGGTGAGAAGGATTACTTTATCCTATCCTAGGTATTCCTTAAAGAGGTGGGGTTTCAGGTGTCTCCGGAAGGTGGTGATTGACTCCGCTGTCCTGGCGTCGTGAGGGAGTGTGTTCCACCATTGGGGAGCCAGAGCAGCGAACAGTTTTGACTGGGCTGAGTGGGAACTGTACTTCCTCAGTGGTAGGGAGGCGAGCAGGCCAGAGGTGGATGAACGCAGTGCCCTTGTTTGGGTGTAGGGCCTGATCAGAGCCTGGAGGTACTGAGGTGACGTTCCCCTCACAGCTCCGTAGGCAAGCACCATGGTCTTGTAGCGGATGCGAGCTTCAACTGGAAGCCAGTGGAGAGAGCGGAGGAGCGGGGTGACGTGAGAGAACTTGGGAAGGTTGAACACCAGACGGGCTGCGGCGTTCTGGATGAGTTGTAGGGGTTTAATGGCACAGGCAGGGAGCCCAGCCAACAGCGAGTTGCAGTAATCCAGACGGGAGATGACAAGTGCCTGGATTAGGACCTGCGCCGCTTCCTGTGTGAGGCAGGGTCGTACTCTGCGGATGTTGTAGAGCATGAACCTACAGGAACGGGCCACCGCCTTGATGTTAGTTGAGAACGACAGGGTGTTGTCCAGGATCACGCCAAGGTTCTTAGCGCTCTGGGAGGAGGACACAATGGAGTTGTCAACCGTGATGGCGAGATCATGGAACGGGCAGTCCTTCCCGGGAGGAAGAGCAGCTCCGTCTTGCCGAGGTTCAGCTTGAGGTGGTGATCCGTCATCCACACTGATATGTCTGCCAGACATGCAGAGATGCGATTCACCACCTGGTCATCAGAAGGAGGAAAGGAGAAGATTAATTGTGTGTCGTCTGCATAGCAATGATAGGAGAGACCATGTGAGGTTATGACAGAGCCAAGTGACTTGGTGTATAGCGAGAATAGGAGAGGGCCTAGAACAGAGCCCTGGGGACACCAGTGGTGAGAGCGCGTGGTGAGGAGACAGATTCTCGCCACGCCACCTGGTAGGAGCGACCTGTCAGGTAGGACGCAATCCAAGCGTGGGCCGCGCCGGAGATGCCCAACTCGGAGAGGGTGGAGAGGAGGATCTGATGGTTCACAGTATCGAAGGCAGCCGATAGGTCTAGAAGGATGAGAGCAGAGGAGAGAGAGTTAGCTTTAGCAGTGCGGAGCGCCTCCGTGATACAGAGAAGAGCAGTCTCAGTTGAATGACTAGTCTTGAAACCTGACTGATTTGGATCAAGAAGGTCATTCTGAGAGAGATAGCGGGAGAGCTGGCCAAGGACGGCACGTTCAAGAGTTTTGGAGAGAAAAGAAAGAAGGGATACTGGTCTGTAGTTGTTGACATCGGAGGGATCGAGTGTAGGTTTTTTCAGAAGGGGTGCAACTCTCGCTCTCTTGAAGACGGAAGGGACGTAGCCAGCGGTCAGGGATGAGTTGATGAGCGAGGTGAGGTAAGGGAGAAGGTCTCCGGAAATAGTCTGGAGAAGAGAGGAGGGGATAGGGTCGAGCGGGCAGGTTGTTGGGCGGCCGGCCGTCACAAGACGCGAGATTTCATCTGGAGAGAGAGGGGAACAATCCCGCACAAAGACCGCTGAGCACCGCCCGATCAGGGAGAGGAGCCACCTTGGAAGTCGTGACAGTACCCCCCTCCCTGACACTCGGCTCCTGCAGCGCCGGCCTCGAGGACGACCCGGAGGACGAGGCGCAGGGCGATCCAGATGGAGGAGGTGAAACTCACTCAGCAGAGATGGGGCCAAGACGTCCTCCACCGGCACCCAGCATCTCTCCTCCGGACCGTGCCCCTCCCAATCCACAAGGTATTGCAGACCCCTCACCCGACGCCTGGAATCCAGTATGGATCGTACTGTGTACGCCGGGGACCCCTCGATGTTCGTACCTCATCTCCTTGGAACGGACCAGCTACCACCGGCCTGAGGAAAGACACATGAAACGAGGGGTTAATAAGGTCATTTGAGGGGAGCTGTAACCTATGACACACCTTGTTTATTCCCCCAGGACTTTAAATGGCCCCACAAACCACGGACCCAGCTTCCTTCAGGGCAGGCGGAGGGGCAGGTTTCGGGTCGAGAGCCAGACTCGGTCCCCCGGTGCAAACACCGGGGCCTCACTGCGGTGGCGGTCAGCGCTCGTTTTCTGCCACCCTTCGGGCTGTTTCAGGTGACCGTGGTCTCCTTCAAGTGCTTCACCCAGTCCTCCACCCCAGGAGCCTCGGTCTGGCTTGGATGCCACGGTACCAGGACCGGCTGATACCCCAACACGCACTGAAAGGGCGAAAGTTTAGTTGAGGAGTGGCGGAGTGAGTTCTGGGCTATCTCTGCCGATGGCACATACCTCACCCACTCCCCTGGCCGGTCCTGGCAATACGACCGCAGAAACCTACCCACATCCTGGTTTACTCTCTCCACCTGCCCATTACTCTTGGGGTGAAAACCAGAGGTCAGGCTGACGAGACCCCCAGATGCCTCCAGAGGAGGGTAATGTGTGCGCTCACCGAATCAATCTATCACAGACACCAAGCGGGACGTACTTCCGTCCAGCTGGGCACTGAGGTGGGGTAGGCTCTAACCGAGATGCCCGCTCGATGTCCGCGCGCCCACCACCGTCGCCACCAGACAAGAGGCCAGAAGTATGGGGGTGGAATCGATGGGCCGCTCCTCTGTATCATACAGATATATATACGATATCGTAAATCTGAATCTGGTGAAAAACATGGCCACCTTGCCTGGTGGGGGTTCAGTCTCCTCGCCGCCCGGATGTACTCCAGATTACGGTGGTCAGTCCAGATGCGGAAAGGGTGTTGAGCCCCCTCAAGCCAATGTCTCCACACTTTCAGGGCTTTTACGTCAGCCAGCAACTCTCGGTCCCCCACGTCATAGTTTTGCTCCACCGGGCTGAGCTTCTTCGAAAAGAAAGTGCAGGGCTAGAGCTTGAGCGGCGCTGTGAGAGCACTGCTCCAATCCCAGCCTCGGATGCGTCCACCTCCACCATGAATGCCAAAGAGGGATCCGGATGAGCCAACACGGGAGCCTCGGTAAACAGAGTCTTCAAGCGACTAAATGCTCTGTCCGCCTCAACCGACAACCGTAGACCCACCGGGAGCGCGAGCCGAACACCATTTGTGTATTAAGCCATTAATTCCATAAATCCAGGGATGAGAGAAGGACAGTAGGACGATGAGAAAATCTATATACTGCTCAACCCTTCTGAGGGGCCCCTGCGTTGAGGGTCAGCGTGGCAGATGTATTGTTGCCTACCATTACCACCTGGGGGCGGCCCGCCAGGAAGTCCAGGATCCAATTGCAGATGGAGGTGTTCAGTCCCAGGGTCCTTAGCTTAGTAATGAGATTGGAGGATACAATCGTGTTGAACGCCTAGCTGTAGTCAATGAACACTATTCTCACATAGGTGTTCCTCTTGCCCAGGTGGGAAAGGGCAGTGTGGAGTGCAATAGAGATTGTGTCATCTGTGGATCTATTGGGGCGGTATGTGAATTGGAGTGTGTACTTCATTCTATAACTAGAGGACTCCTGATTTCTCCAGGAGTGATAAGTATAATTTGTGTCTAGTACTGCGTTTTTGCTAGCTAGGTCCGTCTATCTTAGGTGCTGCCTGTCTTCCCAGTAGCCTACTTGGTGTGTGAACTGCTGACTGCTCATAACTTGCGGATGATTGTTGACACATCAACCAGGATCAAGGGGCAGAGCAATATGTGACTTGTTATGGTAATCAGTGGCTGTATTGGAGTGGGAGGGGTTTCTCCTCTGCTAGGCAATCAGCAATTAGTACAGGGAGGTTTGCTCTTCACCTCTGCTAAGCAATCAGCAATTAGTACAGGGAGGTGTGCTCTTCACCTCTGCTAGGCGACTAGCAAATAGTGTTAGTACTTTCTCAGTGGCAGCTGTAAGCGGTGGTCATGTCAGTGGCGGTCAAAACTAAGACCATCCCGAAAGAAAGACTGTTCTGCCAAGTTGTTCCGGGGAGTTGTTGGAGGAAGGAAAGAGAGGAAGGCTCCATTCTCTCACCTGAGTATCTTAAAATTAACTAGTTATTCACAGATGGTCTCATTTTGCTCTTTTGTAGCTTTAGCAACTATGTGTCTGTTTTCTATACCTGTTTGCTCCACTCCCTGTGGGCTTTACAGACTTTCCCCACCCCTTGGCTGCAACCCTTCTAATTTAGTGTTCCATGTGGAATTCCTGGTCTCTGGCAGCGTTTGGAACTGCTGATCTGCGGTCAAGAATGCTGAGTTCATTTTGCTGTTCATTAGAGCTACTCATCTCGTTGGCTGACGAAAAGTAAATGTGGACAGCTCTTCCAATATCTTCGATATGCGCCTCGGAATTGGATAACAACGTGCTCAGTTGCGTCCCCGATGTGTCTGTCTTCACTTGTATCCTGTGAGAAAGATCCGATCAGGTGACAGAGAACCATGTGAGAGGTGCTTCGGCATGCAGCCGGGAGAAGGGAATTATTAAGCATATAGGAGTACATGTTTCTTTGTTAACCACTCAACACAGAATAGGGGCGGTATGTGCGGACTCCCTCATCTTTTGGAAAATATATCCTTTCTATAATATACTGTAATATAATGCCTTGGAACTCTAAGCATATCTGTTCAATGAACTAGTGTAGCACACAGCCATATGGCATAGCCAGATCAGGGCATAACATAAGGACAACTCAAGACTATTGTTCTACTGCAATAGACTAGATTTTCTTCATATCGTGTTTCTTTAGACCTGTCTAAAATAAATAATGGATTTACTGTGAACATGTAGGCTATATTACATGGATTTATTATACTTTTTTCAAATGTAGATGTTCCAATGGTCTGCATCAGTGTAGAAGCCAGGAGATGCTAAATGTGTTTATGTTCATTAACGGTTAATTACCATGAGACCGGCAGTTATTTGCTTGACAATCACCTGGTGACACAATTTCATGACCGCTGCAGCCATAAGCATTACAGCATTTGTTAAATGCAGCATTCGTCATCACAGCATTTGTAATACATTGTTATGAGAGATGGGGGGAGAGGGAGAGGGAGGGAGACTGAGAAATAGAGAGCAGTCTGGTGTTTTCCTTCCCTGCTGAAAAGGTTGACCTTGATGCCTATAGCCAATACTGCACAGAGCACAGAGCAGGAAGTGCTTTCTGAGGTGTGTAGTTGGACAGAAATCAGCTAGCTCTGCTCTGCACCCCTGGGTCACTGAGACATCCTGTCATGTGACCACATAGAACACATGGAACACTCAAAATTCACACACTGAAAATAATATAGGCCTATACACTACATACTTCATAGAAGCCCAAGATGTATTGGTACAGTATATCTGTATTATACAAATATACACAGACACACATGCAAACACACACAGATATTAATATTTTTTATTTTGGAGTTGTGTGTCTGTTCTGTTGAGTTAAGGAATCTAGCAGAATCTACCAGGAATGTGTTCCATCACTGGGAGTCCCTGGCAAGGAGCTAGTTTAGTTCCCATAGGCACTCTGAGTCTGTGTGGACCAAGCATACTGCATCACTAACACTAGCTATTGTCACGTTCTGACCTTTATTTCCTTTGTTTTGTATTTATTTAGTATGGTCAGGGCGTGAGTTGGGGTGGGCAGTCTATGTTTGTTTTTCTATGATTTGGGGATTTGTATGTTTCGGCCTAGTATGGTTCTCAATCAGAGGCAGGTGTCATTAGTCGTCTCTGATTGAGAATCATACTTAGGTAGCCGGGGTTTCACTTTTTGTTTGTGGGTGATTGTCTATGTTGATTGCTTGTGTCAGCACAGTTCTCATTAGCTTCACGGTCGTTATTTCGTTTATTGTTTTTGTATAGTGTGTTTCAGTGTTCAGTGTTTTCTTTATTAAAATTCATGATGAACACATACCACGCCGCATTTTGGTCCTCCGATCCTTCTCGCCTCTCCTCTTCAGATGAAGAAGAGGACGCCCGTGACAGCTATCACTAGCAAACAGTGGAAAAAACGTTTAGGTAGCAAACGTGATTCTTCTTACATGCACTACTAAAGTTAAAAATCATTGGAATAATGTGAACATGGGCGAGAGGGAGTTTCCTTCTACCAGTCTCGGTGCTATTCCTTTCAAATCTAAGTTCAGTGGTGTAGTGGAGGGTATACGCAGGTACACGGCGGAAACCCATGTGGGCTTTGCATGTACTCACTGATGCATATCAAAGTAGTGTAGTGTAGGTATACAATTTATCAATTATGTAGTACAATAGAGAAATCAGATACAAAGTAGTCTACACAATCGCTAAACACGTGAAATATATTCACGTGCGCTACACACCTAGTCTCAGCAGAATATCATCTGTCAGGCAGAAAGAGCACATAACTCTCAGCTTTGTTGTTGCTTGGAGCAGCTCACAGATGAATGATATCGGTAGCGGGTAGTTTACGCAGGAAAGACGTTTCAACTGATGATATCTATCAGTAAATGCTAACTAAGGCAACAATGGGTATGCAAAACAGGTGTTGAAAAATGTAGGCTCGAAGTCTTGGTTGAATCTTTGCAATGTGCAATTCAGTCATCATGCGCTGTTTGAATGAAA
Source organism: Oncorhynchus keta (assembly GCF_023373465.1). Taxonomy (NCBI): domain Eukaryota; kingdom Metazoa; phylum Chordata; class Actinopteri; order Salmoniformes; family Salmonidae; genus Oncorhynchus; species Oncorhynchus keta. The sequence continues at coordinate 83,545,034 of NC_068421.1, read as the reverse complement.
ATTTCGAAAGGTTTTCCCCAAAAAATCTTCCCAATTAAATGTTGACTGCACAGTAGGCCTACCTGACACAATGCTATAAAGATGATTTGTATCAATCACATGGACTCTCTAGGCCTATTGTACAGTAGCCTACAGAAACACCGCTAGCCAGGTCTCTTGTTCGATCCGCAATTGAATTAAAGGGCAACTAGACCATTATTATTATTTATTTTTAATATAGAACAGAATTTTTCAAACACGGCGCCGTTCCTTCACCAGGCATTAGAGTATACCCACTTCTCCAGGTACCACTACACCACTGTCCAAGTCACATTCAGACTGACTTTAATCATTTAAACCTAACCTATAACCTGACCCATCACCTTATGTATTACTGCCCCAAGTTGCAAGAAGTGGCGTCACAAAAAACACCCAAAAACTAGACAACACAAATGGCTCATAGTCTTTCCATCCAACCATTTCATGCAGATTAATTATGACGCATAACAAAACAACAGGCCTGATGGAAACAGCAAATTTGCCTGTAAAATTTCCCAATGTCGACAAAACAAAATACGCTGTATAATTGTGGATAATGTTTTGGTCTGTGAAATAGATTATGCGACAATTTCGGTGGAAATGTATTTATGTCACGCCTTGGTCTTAGTATTTTGTGTTTTCTTTAATTATTTGTTCAGGCCAGGGTGTGACATGGGTTTATTGTATTGTCGTATTGGGGTTTTTGTAGGCTGAGGCGGCTCTCAATCAGAGTCAGGTGATTCTTGTTGTCTCTGATGGGGAACCGTATTTAGGTAGCCTGGGTTTCATGTTGTAATTCGTGGGTGATTGTTCCTGTCTCTGTGTAGTGTTCACCAGATAGGTTGTAATAGGTTTCACGTTCCGTTTGTTGTTTTTGTATTTATTAGTTATTTCATGTATCGTTCTGTTTTTCTTCATTAAAAACATGAGTAACCACCACGCTGCATTTCGGTCCGACTCTCTTTCAACAAACAAAGAACGCCGTTACAGAATCACCCACCACACACGGACCGAGCAGCGTGTTAACAGGCAGCGACAGCATGAGCAGCGAAGGGAGGACGTTATGGACAGCAGAAGTATGGAGTATACGAGGTGGGAAGAAATAGACAGGTGGGCGGTCGACCCAGAGAGAGTGCCGGCGCCCGCCTGGGATTCGCTGGAGCAGTGCGAAGAGGGCTATAGGAGAATGGAGTCGAAGAGAAAGACACGGCAGCGACAGCATGAGCAGCGAAAGGAGGATGAATTATTCGGAGAATGGACATGGGAAGACGTGTTGGATGGTAAAGGTTGTTACACTTGGGAGGAGATACTGGCCGGAAGAGATCGCCTCCCATGGGAACAGGTGGATGCACTAAGGAGAGCAGAGGCAGCCGGAGATAGGAGCCGACGATACGAGGGAACACGGTTGGCAAGGAAGCCCGAAAAGCAGCCCCCAAAAAATATTGGGGGCTTACAGGGAGTATGGCTATGCCAGGTAGGAGACCTGCGCAAACTCCCTGTGCTTACCGGGGGGCTAGAGAGACCGGGCAGACACCATGTTATGCTATGGAGCGCACTGTGTTTCCAGTGCGGGTGCATAGCCCGGTGCGGTTCATACCAGCCCTTCATATTGGCTGGGCTAGAGTGGGCATCGAGCCAGGTAAAGTTGGGCAGGCTCGGTGCTCAAGAGCTCCAGTGCGCCTGCACGGTCCGGTCTATCCAGAGCCACCTCCACACACCAGTCCTCCGGTAGCAGCTCCCCGCACCAGGCTTCCTGTGCATGTCCTCGGCCCAGTACCACCAGTGCCAGCACCACGCATCAGGCCTACAGTGCGCCTCGCCTCTCCTGCGCTGCTGGAGTCTCCTGTCTGTTCAGCGCTATCAGAGCCTTCCTTCCCTCCTGCGCTGTCGGAGTCTCCCGCCTGTTCAGCGCTATCAGAGCCTTCCTCCTCTACAGTGCGCCTCGCCTCTCCTGTGCTGTCGGAGTCTCCTGTCTGTTCAGCGCTATCAGAGCCTTCCTTCCCTCCTGCGCTGTCGGAGTCTCCCGCCTGTTCAGCGCTATCAGAGCCTTCCTCCTCTACAGTGCGCCTCGCCTCTCCTGTGCTGTCGGAGTCTCCTGTCTGTTCAGCGCTATCAGAGCCTTCCTTCCCTCCTGCGCTGTCGGAGTCTCCCGCCTGTTCAGCGCTATCAGAGCCTTCCTCCTCTACAGCGCTGCCGGAGCCTCCTGCCTGTTCGGAGCAGCCTGAGCTGTCAGTCTGCATGAAGCAGCCTGAGCTGTCAGTCTGCATGAAGCAGCCAGAGCTGTCAGTCTGCATGAAGCAGCCAGAGCTGTCAGTCTGCATGAAGCAGCCAGAGCTGTCAGTCTGCAAAGAGCTGCCAGTCTGCAAGGAGCTGTCAGTCTGCAAGGAGCTGCCAGTCTGCAGGGTGCTGTCAGCCTGCATGGAGCAGTCAGAGCTGTCAGTCTGCATAAAGCAGCCTGAGCTGTCAGTCTGCATGGAGCAGTCAGAGATGTCAGCCTGCATGGAGCAGTCAGAGCTGTCAGTCTGCATGAAGCAGCCAGAGCTGTCAGTCTGTAAGAAGCAGCCAGAGCTGTCAGTCTGCACGGAGCTGTCAGTCTGCATGGAGCAGCCAGAGCTGTTAGTCTGCATAGAGCAGCTAGATCCGCCAGTCAGCCATGATCTTCCAGATCTGCCAGTCAACCAGTCTCTTCTAGATCTGCCAGTCAACCAGAATCTTCCAGATCTGCTAGTCAACTAGAATCTTCCAGATCCGCCAGCCAGCCAGGATCTACAGGAGCCGGCTACCTACCTGAGCTTCATCTCAGTACTGGGCTTCCTCTCAGTACTGGGCTTCCTCTCAGTACTGGGCTTTCTCTCAGTACTGGGCTTCCCCTCAGTCCCGGGCTGCCCCTCAGTTCCGGGCTGCCCCCCAGTCCGGAGCTGCCCCTCAGTCCCGAGCTGCCTCAGTCCCGAGCTGCCCCTCAGTCACGAGCTGCTCCTCAGTTCAGTGGGGTTCTGGGTGAGGACTATTAGGCCATGGTCGGCGGCGAGGGTGGATTATCCCAGGACGCGAAGGGGAGGAACTATGACATTTATGGAGTGGGGTCCACGTCCCGAGCCGGAACCGCCACCATGGACAGACGCCCACCCGAACCCTCCCTATGGTTTTGAGGTGGGGGGTGGGTTCTGTCACGCCTTGGTCTTAGTATTTTGTGTTTTCTTTAATTATTTGTTCAGGCCAGGGTGTGACATGGGTTTATTGTATTGTCGTATTGGGGTTTTTGTAGGCATTGGGACCGTATTTAGGTAGCCTGGGTTTCACGTTGTAATTCGTGGGTGATTGTTCCTGTCTCTGTGTAGTGTTCACCAGACAGGCTGTAATAGGTTTCACGTTCCGTTTGTTGTTTTTGTATTTATTAGTTATTTAATGTATTGTTCCGTTTTTCTTCATTAAAGACATGAGTAACCACAACGCTGCATTTCGGTCCGACTCTCTTTCAACAAACGAAGAACGCCGTTGAAGTAAGCTTGGAGTCACGCGACGATATGTTCCGTTGTACCAACATGACATGGAAAGACATGAAGAGTTTTTAGACAGATTAAATAAATTATGATGAATGTCATAATTTATTTAATAACTTCATAGCTTATGGTGGTTAAGTGCACAGTGATGTGCTTCATGCAAATATCTGATAAATATCAAGGGTATTATTTGAATGCGGGAGACATGATGATTGGTGATTGTTGCCAATTATCAAAAGGATCTTATACCTGATCATGTATTTATTTATGCTGATTTTAGAATACTTGCACAAAAATCCATCACAATTGGATGGAAACCTAGCCCATAAATCTAAAACTGAAACAAAATAATATAAATATGAAAATGAAATATATTTATATAACTTAATCTCAATAAAAACTAGCAAATCAGGTCTGAAAACTAACAGAAACTAAACAGAATTTATAAAACAAACAAAACTGAATAGAAATAAACATTTATAAATTTATAAACACAAAACTATAATAACCTTGCTACACACCCACAAACAGGTCCAGTGTTTTTCTGTGTATCACACTGCAGAATGTTGGACTGTCCTGTCCATGTTCATCCACCAGTAAGACCAGGCAACTTCTGGAGAGGAGAGGGAAGTTCCAAGGTTTTATATGACTTTAGTGCTCCTGAAAACCCCTCTGGCAACACATAGACATGAACACACAGACATGAAGACATAGACATGCACACACAGACATGAAGACATAGACATGAAGACATAGACATGAACACACAGACATGAAGACATAGACATGAAGACACAGACATGAAGATACAGACATGAAGACATAGACATGAAGACACAGACATGAAGACACAGACATGAACACACAGACATGAAGACACAGACATGAAGACACAGACATGAACACACAGACATGAAGACACAGTCATGAAGACACAGACATGAGCACACAGACATGAAGACACAGACATGAACACACAGACATGAAGACACAGACATGAACACACAGATATGAACACACAGACATTAAGACACAGACATGAACACACAGACACGAAGACACAGAAATGAACACACAGACATGAACACACAGACATGAAGACACAGACATGAAGACAGACATGAACACACAGACATGAAGATACAGACATGAACACACAGATATGAACACACAGACATGAACACACAGACATGAAGACATAGACATGAAGACATAGACATGAACACACAGACATGAAGACACAGAAATGAAGACACAGACATGAAGATACAGACATGAAGACATAGACATGAAGACACAGACATGAAGACACAGACATGAACACACAGACATGAAGACACAGACATGAAGACACAGACATGAACACACAGACATGAAGACACAGTCATGAAGACACAGACATGAGCACACAGACATGAAGACACAGAAATGAAGACACAGACATGAACACACAGACATGAAGACACAGACATGAACACACAGATATGAACACACAGACATTAAGACACAGACATGAACACACAGACACGAAGACACAGAAATGAACACACAGACATGAACACACAGACATGAAGACACAGACATGAAGACAGACATGAACACACAGACATGAAGATACAGACATGAACACACAGATATGAACACACAGACATGAACACACAGACATGAACACACAGACATGAAGATACAGACATGAACACACAGATATGAACACACAGACATGAAGACACAGACATGAACACACAGACATGAAGACACAGACATGAACACATATACATGAAGACAGACATGAAGACCCAGAAATTAAGACACAGACATGAACACACAGACATGAAGACACAGACATGAACACACAGACATGAAGACATAGACATGAAGACACAGACATGAACACACAGACATGAACACACAGACATGAAGATACAGACATGAACACACAGATATGAACACACAGACATGAACACACAGACATGAAGACACAGATATGAAGACACAGACATGAACACACAGACATGAAGACAGACATGAACACACAGACATGAAGACACAGACATGAACAGATAGCCATGGTGAAACGGCTGATCATTTGTGACCACAAAACCACAAAAGTTCTTGTGAAGGATTCCAACCCGGCAGTTGGAGTGAGTTTATTGCGCACACACACACACTTTGGCTCACACGCGTGCACGCACACACACACACACACACACACACACACACACACACACACACACACACACACACACACACACACACACACACACACACACACACACACACACACACACACACACACACACACACACAGATTCGAGTAATTTATGAGAAGTGTTATTCAGAGATGGAAAAAGAATGGAGCTTCAGGGGGAGTTAAACCATAGAGATGTGGGAGAGTTGAAACCTTGTTTGAGGAGGGTCCAAATGACTGAACTCAAGGTTGTGGTAAAAGCCTTGGATGTCTTCTCAGTACAGTCAGATTGAGCTCTTAGAACTTTTAGAAATAATAATTTGTCTTTACAGCTGGCCATTCCATTAGTGGATGTGTTTATTGCTTAATCCTTTCATATAAATTGAATGATTACACATCATAACAGTTCTCTGTTGATCTGATTTGTCTCAGGATGTACACTGTACTTAGTAAAGGTTACTGGATAAACACCCACTTCTCGTACTCTATGCCTGTATAAATATGTTGTACTGTTCTGACCCCAAGGAATATCTTCATCTATTATTGTCATGGGACTTATACACTGCAAAACATTAAGAACACCTTCCTACCATTGAGTCGTCATCCCCCCCTTCCTTCCCCGTTTGCCTTCAGAACAGACTCAATTCGTCGGGGCATGGACTCTAGAAGGTGTCAAAAGCGTTCCACAGGGATGCTGGCCCATGTTGACTCCAATGCTTCCCACAGTTGTCCAGTTGGCTGGATGTCATTTGGGTGGTAGACCATTCTTGATACACAAGAGAAACTGATATTTAAACTGAGCATTAAAAACACAGCTACCATACCCTGTTCAAAGACACTTCAGTATTTTGTCTTGCCCATTCACTGAATGGCACACAGACACAATCCATGTCTCCATTGTCTCAAGGCTTCTTAAACCTGTGTCCTCCCCTTCATCTACACTGATTGAAGTGGATTTAACAACTGACATCAATAAGGGATCATAACTTTCACCTGAATTCACCTGGTCAGTCTATGTCATGGAAAGAGCAGGTGTTCCTAATGTTTTGTACACTCAGTGTACATACTTTAATATATTTTTATAGACGACATTATGTTATTTATATAGTCTTGATCTAGAGTTGGACGTCCAAACATAAATAGTTACTGTGATTAATATATTTGAAATGTTTCTCTCTATTATCTCTCTACCTCTCCCTGTCTCTTTGTCTATCTTTGTTCTAATCATTGCCAGGAGATGACTGGCCCAGTCCTCCGTTTAATAGACCTACTTTCATATTGGTTTATGTAAAAAGCAAGAGCCATTAAATACTGATGTCTACATCTCATTTTCCCTCTATCTTTCTCTTTCTCCCCCCTCTCACTCCCTCTCTTTCCCTCCCGTTAAATGCTCCCATTAAAATGTCCATATCTTATTCTCTCTCTCCCACCCCCTCACATCCCAGCTCTCTTCTTGCGTCTGGAGGCTCCTATGAACAACATCACCACGTCTCTGGGCCAGACAGCAGAGCTGCTGTGTCGTGTGTCCGGTCACCCCACTCCCACGGTGCGCTGGCTAAAGAACGACGCCCCCGTGGTCCAGGAGCCTCGCCGGATCTCCTACCGACCAACGCCCTACGGCTCCCGCCTCCGCATCCGTAACCTGGACACTACAGACACAGGCTACTTCCAGTGTGTGGCCACTAACAGCTACGGCATCGTCTCCACCACAGGAGTACTCTTCGTCAAGTTTGGTAAGACTAGTAGAACGAGGCTTTGAGACTGTTATGAAGTGTTTAGAAGTCCCCAATGAAGCAGCTATTAATGCCATCAATCAAACCAATCAATATCACGCATTTATAGTGATTATCTAAAGCTGTCTGTCTGGTCTATCTAATCAACGCATGTTCAAAGTAGTGAGGAGAGAGGTCAGAGTTGACTGTCTGCTTTGATAGCATGAGCTTAGTGTAGACCTGCATGTGGTTTAGCCAGAGCTAGGCTGCATGGCTCTGGTAGCTATGGAGAAGATGTCTGGTAACATGTGGTTTAGCCAGAGCTGGGCTGCATGGCTCTAGCAGCTATGGAGAAGACGTCTGGTAACATGTGGTTTAGCCAGAGCTGGGCTGCATGGCTCTAGCAGCTATGGAGAAGACGTCTGATAACATGTGGTTGGGGCCAGAGCTAGGCTGCATGGCTCTAGCAGCTATGGAGAAGATATCTGGTAACATGTGGTTTAGCCAGAGCTAGGCTGCATGGCTCTGGCAGCTATGGAGAATACGTCTGATAACATGTGGTTTAGCCAGAGCTAGGCCGCATGGCTCTAGCAGCTATGGAGAAGACGTCTGGTAACATGTGGTTGGGGCCAAAGCTGGGCTGCATGGCTCTAGAAGCTATGGAGAAGATGTCTGGTAACATGGGGTTGGGGCCAGAGCTAGGCTGCATGGCTCTAGCAGCTATGGAGAAGATGTCTGGTAACATGTGGTTTAGCCAGAGCTAGGCTGCATGGCTCTAGCAGCTATGGAGAAGACGTCTGGTAACATGTGGTTTAGCCAGAGCTGGGCTGCATGGCTCTAGCAGCTATGGAGAAGATGTCTGGTAACATGTGGTTTAGCCAGAGCTGGGCTGCATGGCTCTAGCAGCTATGGAGAAGACGTCTGGTAACATGTGGTTTAGCCAGAGCTGGGCTGCATGGCTCTAGCAGCTATGGAGAAGATGTCTGGTAACATGTGGTTGGGGCCAGAGCTAGGCTGCATGGCTCTAGCAGCTATGGAGAAGACGTCTGATAACATGTGGTTTAGCCAGAGCTAGGCCGCATGGCTCTAGCAGCTATGGAGAAGATGTCTGGTAACATGGGGTTTAGCCAGAGCTAGGCTGCATGGCTCTGGCAGCTATGGAGAAGACGTCTGATAACATGTGGTTTAGCCAGAGCTAGGCCGCATGGCTCTAGCAGCTATGGAGAAGACGTCTGGTAACATGTGGTTTAGCCAGAGCTGGGCTGCATGGCTCTAGCAGCTATGGAGAAGATGTCTGGTAACATGTGGTTGGGGCCAGAGCTAGGCTGCATGGCTCTAGCAGCTATGGAGAAGACGTCTGATAACATGTGGTTTAGCCAGAGCTAGGCCGCATGGCTCTAGCAGCTATGGAGAAGACGTCTGATAACATGTGGTTTAGCCAGAGCTAGGCCGCATGGCTCTAGAAGCTATGGAGAAGATGTCTGGTAACATGAGGTTGGGTCCAGAGCTAGGCTGCATGGCTCTGGCAGCTATGGAGAAGATGTCTGATAACATGTGGTTTAGCCAGAGCTAGGCCGCATGGCTCTAGCAGCTATGGAGAAGACGTCTGGTAACATGTGGTTGGGGCCAGAGCTAGGCTGCATGGCTCTAGCAGCTATGGAGAAGATGTCTGGTAACATGTGGTTGGGGCCAGAGCTAGGCTGCATGGCTCTAGAAGCTATGGAGAAGACGTCTGGTAACATGTGGTTTAGCCAGAGCTGGGCTGCATGGCTCTAGCAGCTATGGAGAAGATGTCTGGTAACATGGTGTTGGGGCCAGAGCTAGGCTGCATGGCTCTAGCAGCTATGGAGAAGATGTCTGGTAACATGTGGTTTAGCCAGAGCTAGGCTGCATTGCTCTGGCAGCTATGGAGAAGACGTCTGATAACATGTGGTTTAGCCAGAGCTAGGCCGCATGGCTCTAGCAGCTATGGAGAAGATGTCTGGTAACATGTGGTTTAGCCAGAGCTGGGCTGCATGGCTCTAGCAGCTATGGAGAAGACGTCTGGTAACATGTGGTTTAGCCAGAGCTAGGCTGCATGGCTCTAGCAGCTATGGAGAAGATGTCTGGTAACATGTGGTTTAGCCAGAGCTAGGCTGCATGGCTCTAGCAGCTATGGAGAAGACGTCTGGTAACATGTGGTTTAGCCAGAGCTAGGCTGCATGGATCTAGCAGCTATGGAGAAGACGTCTGGTAACATGTGGTTTAGCCAGAGCTAGGCTGCATGGCTCTGGCAGCTATGGAGAAGACGTCTGGTAACATGTGGTTTAGCCAGAGCTGGGCTGCATGGCTCTAGAAGCTATGGAGAAGACGTCTGGTAACATGTGGTTGGGGCCAGAGCTAGGCTGCATGGCTCGAGCAGCTATGGAGAAGACGTCTGGTAACATGTGGTTGGGGCCAGAGCTAGGCTGCATGGCTCTAGCAGCTATGGAGAAGACGTCTGGTAACATGTGGTTTAGCCAGAGCTAGGCTGCATGGCTCTGGCAGCTATGGAGAAGACGTCTGATAACATGTGGTTTAGCCAGAGCTAGGCCGCATGGCTCTAGCAGCTATGGAGAAAACGTCTGGTAACATGTGGTTGGGGCCAGAGCTGGGCTGCATGGCTCTAGCAGCTATGGAGAAGACGTCTGGTAACATGTGGTTTAGCCAGAGCTAGGCTGCATGGCTCTAGCAGCTATGGAGAAGACGTCTGGTAACATGTGGTTGGGGCCAGAGCTGGGCTGCATGGCTCTAGCAGCTATGGAGAAGACGTCTGATAACATGTGGTTTAGCCAGAGCTAGGCTGCATGGCTCTAGCAGCTATGGAGAAGACGTCTGGTAACATGTGGTTTAGCCAGAGCTAGGCTGCATGGCTCTAGCAGCTATGGAGAAGACGTCTGGTAACATGTGGTTTAGCCAGAGCTAGGCTGCATGGCTCTAGAAGCTATGGAGAAGATGTCTGGTAACATGTGGTTTAGCCAGAGCTAGGCTGCATGGCTCTAGAAGCTATGGAGAAGATGTCTGGTAACATGTGGTTTAGCCAGAGCTAGGCTGCATGGCTCTAGCAGCTATGGAGAAGATGTCTGGTAACATGTGGTTGGGGCCAGAGCTAGGCTGCATGGCTCTAGCAGCTATGGAGAAGACGTCTGGTAACATGTGGTTGGGGCCAGAGCTGGGCTGCATGGCTCTAGCAGCTATGGAGAAGATGTCTGGTAACATGGTGGTTTAGCCAGAGCTAGGCTGCATGGCTCTAGCAGCTATGGAGAAGATGTCTGGTAACATGTGGTTTAGCCAGAGCTAGGCTGCATTGCTCTGGCAGCTATGGAGAAGACGTCTGATAACATGTGGTTTAGCCAGAGCTAGGCCGCATGGCTCTAGCAGCTATGGAGAAGATGTCTGGTAACATGTGGTTTAGCCAGAGCTGGGCTGCATGGCTCTAGCAGCTATGGAGAAGACGTCTGGTAACATGTGGTTGGGGCCAGAGCTGGGCTGCATGGCTCTAGCAGCTATGGAGAAGATGTCTGGTAACATGTGGTTTAGCCAGAGCTGGGCTGCATGGCTCTAGCAGCTATGGAGAAGACGTCTGGTAACATGTGGTTTAGCCAGAGCTAGGCTGCATGGCTCTAGCAGCTATGGAGAAGACGTCTGGTAACATGTGGTTTAGCCAGAGCTGGGCTGCATGGCTCTAGCAGCTATGGAGAAGATGTCTGGTAACATGTGGTTGGGGCCAGAGCTAGGCTGCATGGCTCTAGCAGCTATGGAGAAGACGTCTGATAACATGTGGTTTAGCCAGAGCTAGGCCGCATGGCTCTAGCAGCTATGGAGAAGACGTCTGATAACATGTGGTTTAGCCAGAGCTAGGCCGCATGGCTCTAGCAGCTATGGAGAAGATGTCTGGTAACATGGGGTTTAGCCAGAGCTAGGCTGCATGGCTCTGGCAGCTATGGAGAAGACGTCTGATAACATGTGGTTTAGCCAGAGCTAGGCCGCATGGCTCTAGCAGCTATGGAGAAGACGTCTGGTAACATGGGGTTGGGGCCAGAGCTAGGCTGCATGGCTCTAGCAGCTATGGAGAAGATGTCTGGTAACATGTGGTTGGGGCCAGAGCTAGTCTGCATGGCTCGAGCAGCTATGGAGAAGACATCTGGTAACATGTGGTTTAGCCAGAGCTAGGCCGCATGGCTCTAGCAGCTATGGAGAAGATGTCTGGTAACATGGGGTTGGGGCCAGAGCTGGGCTGCATGGCTCTAGCAGCTATGGAGAAGATGTCTGGTAACATGTGGTTTAGCCAGAGCGAGGCTGCATGGCTCTGGCAGCTATGGAGAAGACGTCTGATAACATGTGGTTTAGCCAGAGCTAGGCCGCATGGCTCTAGCAGCTATGGAGAAAACGTCTGGTAACATGTGGTTGGGGCCAGAGCTGGGCTGCATGGCTCTAGCAGCTATGGAGAAGACGTCTGGTAACATGGTTTAGCCAGAGCTAGGCTGCATGGCTCTAGCAGCTATGGAGAAGATGTCTGGTAACATGTGGTTTAGCCAGAGCTAGGCTGCATGGCTCTAGCAGCTATGGAGAAGACGTCTGGTAACATGTGGTTTAGCCAGAGCTAGGCTGCATGGATCTAGCAGCTATGGAGAAGACGTCTGGTAACATGTGGTTTAGCCAGAGCTAGGCTGCATGGCTCTGGCAGCTATGGAGAAGACGTCTGGTAACATGTGGTTTAGCCAGAGCTGGGCTGCATGGCTCTAGAAGCTATGGAGAAGACGTCTGGTAACATGTGGTTGGGGCCAGAGCTAGGCTGCATGGCTCGAGCAGCTATGGAGAAGACGTCTGGTAACATGTGGTTGGGGCCAGAGCTAGGCTGCATGGCTCTAGAAGCTATGGAGAAGACGTCTGGTAACATGTGGTTTAGCCAGAGCTAGGCTGCATGGCTCTGGCAGCTATGGAGAAGACGTCTGATAACATGTGGTTTAGCCAGAGCTAGGCCGCATGGCTCTAGCAGCTATGGAGAAGACGTCTGGTAACATGTGGTTGGGGCCAGAGCTAGGCTGCATGGCTCTAGCAGCTATGGAGAAGACGTCTGGTAACATGTGGTTGTAGCCAGAGCTAGGCTGCATGGCTCTAGAAGCTATGGAGAAGACGTCTGGTAACATGTGGTTGGGGCCAGAGCTGGGCTGCATGGCTCTAGCAGCTATGGAGAAGACGTCTGATAACATGTGGTTTAGCCAGAGCTAGGCTGCATGGCTCTAGCAGCTATGGAGAAGACGTCTGGTAACTTGTGGTTTAGCCAGAGCTAGGCTGCATGGATCTAGCAGCTATGGAGAAGACGTCTGGTAACATGTGGTTTAGCCAGAGCTAGGCTGCATGGCTCTAGAAGCTATGGAGAAGATGTCTGGTAACATGTGGTTTAGCCAGAGCTAGGCTGCATGGCTCTAGAAGCTATGGAGAAGATGTCTGGTAACATGTGGTTTAGCCAGAGCTAGGCTGCATGGCTCTAGCAGCTATGGAGAAGATGTCTGGTAACATGTGGTTGGGGCCAGAGCTAGGCTGCATGGCTCTAGCAGCTATGGAGAAGACGTCTGGTAACATGTGGTTGGGGCCAGAGCTGGGCTGCATGGCTCTAGCAGCTATGGAGAAGACGTCTGGTAACATGTGGTTTAGCCAGAGCTAGGCTGCATGGCTCTAGCAGCTATGGAGAAGATGTCTGGTAACATGTGGTTTAGCCAGAGCTAGGCTGCATGGCTCTGGCAGCTATGGAGAAGACGTCTGATAACATGTGGTTTAGCCAGAGCTGGGCTGCATGGCTCTAGCAGCTATGGAGAAGACGTCTGATAACATGTGGTTTAGCCAGATCTGGGCTGCATGGCTCTAGCAGCTATGGAGAAGACGTCTGGTAACATGTGGTTGGGGCCAGAGTTGGGCTGCATGGCTCTAGCAGCTATGGAGAAGATGTCTGGTAACATGTGGTTTAGCCAGAGCTGGGCTGCATGGCTCTAGCAGCTATGGAGAAGACGTCTGATAACATGTGGTTTAGCCAGAGCTGGGCTGCATGGCTCTAGCAGCTATGGAGAAGATGTCTGGTAACATGTGGTTTAGCCAGAGCTGGGCTGCATGGCTCTAGCAGCTATGGAGAAGATGTCTGGTAACATGTGGTTGGGGCCAGAGCTAGGCTGCATGGCTCTAGCAGCTATGGAGAAGATGTCTGGTAACATGTGGTTGGGGCCAGAGCTAGGCTGCATGGCTCTAGCAGCTATGGAGAAGACGTCTGGTAACATGTGGTTTAGCCAGAGCTGGGCTGCATGGCTCTAGCAGCTATGGAGAAGATGTCTGGTAACATGTGGTTTAGCCAGAGCTGGGCTGCATGGCTCTAGCAGCTATGGAGAAGATGTCTGGTAACATGGGGTTGGGGCCAGAGCTGGGCTGCATGGCTCTAGCAGCTATGGAGAAGATGTCTGGTAACATGTGGTTGGGGCCAGAGCTAGGCTGCATGGCTCTAGCAGCTATGGAGAAGATGTCTGGTAACATGGGGTTGGGGCCAGAGCTAGGCTGCATGGCTCTAGCAGCTATGGAGAAGATATCTGGTAACATGTGGTTTAGCCAGAGCTAGGCTGCATGGCTCTGGCAGCTATGGAGAAGACGTCTGATAACATGTGGTTTAGCCAGAGCTAGGCCGCATGGCTCTAGCAGCTATGGAGAAGACGTCTGGTAACATGTGGTTGGGGCCAGAGCTGGGCTGCATGGCTCTAGCAGCTATGGAGAAGATATCTGGTAACATGTGGTTTAGCCAGAGCTAGGCTGCATGGCTCTGGCAGCTATGGAGAAGACGTCTGGTAACATGTGGTTGGGGCCAGAGCTGGGCTGCATGGCTCTAGCAGCTATGGAGAAGACGTCTGGTAACATGTGGTTGGGGCCAGAGCTGGGCTGCATGGCTCTAGCAGCTATGGAGAAGACGTCTGGTAACATGTGGTTGGGGCCAGAGCTAGGCTGCATGGCTCTAGCAGCTATGGAGAAGACGTCTGGTAACATGTGGTTGGGGCCAGAGCTGGGCTGCATGGCTCTAGCAGCTATGGAGAAGACGTCTGGTAACATGTGGTTGGGGCCAGAGCTAGGCTGCATGGCTCTAGCAGCTATGGAGAAGACGTCTGGTAACATGTGGTTGGGGCCAGAGCTGGGCTGCATGGCTCTAGCAGCTATGGAGAAGATGTCTGGTAACATGTGGTTTAGCCAGAGCTGGGCTGCATGGCTCTAGCAGCTATGGAGAAGACGTCTGGTAACATGTGGTTTAGCCAGAGCTGGGCTGCATGGCTCTAGCAGCTATGGAGAAGACGTCTGATAACATGTGGTTTAGCCAGAGCTAGGCTGCATGGCTCTAGAAGCTATGGAGAAGACGTCTGATAACATGTGGTTTAGCCAGAGCTAGGCTGCATGGCTCTGGCAGCTATGGAGAAGACGTCTGATAACATGTGGTTTAGCCAGAGCTAGGCTGCATGGCTCTAGAAGCTATGGAGAAGACGTCTGGTAACATGGGGTTGGGGCCAGAGCTAGGCTGCATGGCTCTAGAAGCTATGGAGAAGACGTCTGGTAACATGTGGTTGGGGCCAGAGCTAGGCTGCATGGCTCTAGCAGCTATGGAGAAGACGTCTGGTAACATGGTTTAGCCAGAGCTAGGCTGCATGGCTCTGGCAGCTATGGAGAAGACGTCTGATAACATGTGGTTTAGCCAGAGCTAGGCCGCATGGCTCTAGCAGCTATGGGAAAACGTCTGGTAACATGTGGTTGGGGCCAGAGCTGGGCTGCATGGCTCTAGCAGCTATGGAGAAGACGTCTGGTAACATGTGGTTTAGCCAGAGCTAGGCTGCATGGCTCTAGCAGCTATGGAGAAGACGTCTGGTAACATGTGGTTGGGGCCAGAGCTGGGCTGCATGGCTCTAGCAGCTATGGAGAAGACGTCTGGTAACATGTGGTTTAGCCAGAGCTGGGCTGCATGTCTCTAGCAGCTATGGAGAAGACGTCTGGTAACATGTGGTTTAGCCAGAGCTAGGCTGCATGGCTCTAGAAGCTATGGAGAAGACGTCTGGTAACATGTGGTTTAGCCAGAGCTAGGCTGCATGGCTCTAGAAGCTATGGAGAAGATGTCTGGTAACATGTGGTTTAGCCAGAGCTAGGCTGCATGGCTCTAGAAGCTATGGAGAAGATGTCTGGTAACATGTGGTTTAGCCAGAGCTAGGCTGCATGGCTCTAGCAGCTATGGAGAAGATGTCTGGTAACATGGTTGGGGCCAGAGCTAGGCTGCATGGCTCTAGCAGCTATGGAGAAGACGTCTGGTAACATGTGGTTGGGGCCAGAGCTGGGCTGCATGGCTCTAGCAGCTATGGAGAAGACGTCTGATAACATGTGGTTTAGCCAGAGCTAGGCCGCATGGCTCTAGCAGCTATGGAGAAGATGTCTGGTAACATGTGGTTTAGCCAGAGCTAGGCTGCATGGCTCTGGCAGCTATGGAGAAGACGTCTGATAACATGTGGTTTGCTAGGGCATGGCTCTAGCAGCTATGGAGAAGACGTCTGGTAACATGTGGTTTAGCCAGAGCTAGGCTGCATGGCTCTAGCAGCTATGGAGAAGACGTCTGGTAACATGTGGTTGGGGCCAGAGCTGGGCTGCATGGCTCTAGCAGCTATGGAGAAGACGTCTGGTAACATGTGGTTTAGCCAGAGCTGGGCTGCATGGCTCTGGCAGCTATGGAGAAGACGTCTGATAACATGTGGTTTAGCCAGGCTGCATGGCTCTAGCAGCTATGGAGAAGACGTCTGGTAACATGTGGTTTAGCCAGAGCTGGGCTGCATGGCTCTAGCAGCTATGGAGAAGATGTCTGGTAACATGTGGTTGGGGCCAGAGCTAGGCTGCATGGCTCTAGCAGCTATGGAGAAGACGTCTGATAACATGTGGTTTGCCAGAGCTAGGCTGCATGGCTCTAGCAGCTATGGAGAAGACGTCTGATAACATGTGGTTTAGCCAGAGCTGCCGCATGGCTCAGCAGCTATGGAGAAGGCTGTAACATGGGGTTTAGCCAGAGCTCTGCAGCAGCTATGGAGAAGACGTCTGAT
Source organism: Oncorhynchus keta (assembly GCF_023373465.1). NCBI lineage: Eukaryota > Metazoa > Chordata > Actinopteri > Salmoniformes > Salmonidae > Oncorhynchus > Oncorhynchus keta. The sequence goes on along the minus strand of NC_068421.1, from coordinate 83,528,500 downwards.
AACATGTGGTTTAGCCAGAGCTAGGCTGCATGGCTCTAGCAGCTATGGAGAAGACGTCTGGTAACATGGGGTTGGGGCCAGAGCTAGGCTGCATGGCTCTAGCAGCTATGGAGAAGATGTCTGGTAACATGGTTGGGGCCAGAGGTCTTGGCTAGCCAGACATCTGGTAACTAGCCAGAGCTGCATGGCTCTAGCAGCTATGGAGAAGATGTCTGGTAACATGGGGTTGGGGCCAGAGCTGGGCTGCATGGCTCTAGCAGCTATGGAGAAGATGTCTGGTAACATGTGGTTTAGCCAGAGCTAGGCTGCATGGCTCTGGCAGCTATGGAGAAGACGTCTGATAACATGTGGTTTAGCCAGAGCTAGGCCGCATGGCTCTAGCAGCTATGGAGAAGACGTCTGGTAACATGTGGTTGGGGCCAGAGCTGGGCTGCATGGCTCTAGCAGCTATGGAGAAGACGTCTGGTAACATGTGGTTTAGCCAGAAGGCTGCATGGCTCTAGCAGCTATGGAGAAGATGTCTGGTAACATGTGGTTTAGCCAGAGCTAGGCTGCATGGCTCTAGCAGCTATGGAGAAGACGTCTGGTAACTGGTTTAGCCAGAAGGCTGCATGGATCTAGCAGCTATGGAGAAGACGTCTGGTAACATGTGGTTTAGCCAGAGCTAGGCTGCATGGCTCTGGCAGCTATGGAGAAGACGTCTGGTAACATGTGGTTTAGCCAGAGCTGGGCTGCATGGCTCTAGAAGCTATGGAGAAGACGTCTGGTAACATGTGGTTGGGGCCAGAGCTAGGCTGCATGGCTCGAGCAGCTATGGAGAAGACGTCTGGTAACATGTGGTTGGGGCCAGAGCTAGGCTGCATGGCTCTAGCAGCTATGGAGAAGACGTCTGGTAACATGTGGTTTAGCCAGAGCTAGGCTGCATGGCTCTGGCAGCTATGGAGAAGACGTCTGATAACATGTGGTTTAGCCAGAGCTGCATGGCTCTAGCAGCTATGGAGAAAACGTCTGGTAACATGTGGTTGGGGCCAGAGCTGGGCTGCATGGCTCTAGCAGCTATGGAGAAGACGTCTGGTAACATGTGGTTTAGCCAGAGCTAGGCTGCATGGCTCTAGCAGCTATGGAGAAGACGTCTGGTAACATGTGGTTGGGGCCAGAGCTGGGCTGCATGGCTCTAGCAGCTATGGAGAAGACGTCTGATAACATGTGGTTTAGCCAGAGCTAGGCTGCATGGCTCTAGCAGCTATGGAGAAGACGTCTGGTAACATGTGGTTTAGCCAGAGCTAGGCTGCATGGCTCTAGCAGCTATGGAGAAGACGTCTGGTAACATGTGGTTTAGCCAGAGCTAGGCTGCATGGCTCTAGAAGCTATGGAGAAGATGTCTGGTAACATGTGGTTTAGCCAGAGCTAGGCTGCATGGCTCTAGAAGCTATGGAGAAGATGTCTGGTAACATGTGGTTTAGCCAGAGCTAGGCTGCATGGCTCTAGCAGCTATGGAGAAGATGTCTGGTAACATGTGGTTGGGGCCAGAGCTAGGCTGCATGGCTCTAGCAGCTATGGAGAAGACGTCTGGTAACATGTGGTTGGGGCCAGAGCTGGGCTGCATGGCTCTAGCAGCTATGGAGAAGACGTCTGATAACATGTGGTTTAGCCAGAGCTGGGCTGCATGGCTCTAGCAGCTATGGAGAAGACGTCTGGTAACATGTGGTTTAGCCAGAGCTAGGCTGCATGGCTCTAGCAGCTATGGAGAAGACGTCTGATAACATGTGGTTTAGCCAGAGCTGGGCTGCATGGCTCTAGCAGCTATGGAGAAGACGTCTGGTAACATGTGGTTTAGCCAGAGCTGGGCTGCATGGCTCTAGCAGCTATGGAGAAGACGTCTGGTAACATGTGGTTGGGGCCAGAGCTGGGCTGCATGGCTCTAGCAGCTATGGAGAAGACGTCTGGTAACATGTGGTTTAGCCAGAGCTGGGCTGCATGGCTCTAGCAGCTATGGAGAAGACGTCTGATAACATGTGGTTTAGCCAGAGCTGGGCTGCATGGCTCTAGCAGCTATGGAGAAGACGTCTGGTAACATGTGGTTTAGCCAGAGCTGGGCTGCATGGCTCTAGCAGCTATGGAGAAGATGTCTGGTAACATGTGGTTTGGCCAGAGCTAGGCTGCATGGCTCTAGCAGCTATGGAGAAGATGTCTGGTAACATGTGGTTGGGGCCAGAGCTAGGCTGCATGGCTCTAGAAGCTATGGAGAAGACGTCTGGTAACATGTGGTTTAGCCAGAGCTGGGCTGCATGGCTCTAGCAGCTATGGAGAAGATGTCTGGTAACATGTGGTTTAGCCAGAGCTGGGCTGCATGGCTCTAGCAGCTATGGAGAAGATGTCTGGTAACATGGGGTTGGGGCCAGAGCTAGGCTGCATGGCTCTAGCAGCTATGGAGAAGATGTCTGGTAACATGTGGTTGGGGCCAGAGCTAGGCTGCATGGCTCTAGCAGCTATGGAGAAGATGTCTGGTAACATGGGGTTGGGGCCAGAGCTAGGCTGCATGGCTCTAGCAGCTATGGAGAAGACGTCTGATAACATGTGGTTTAGCCAGAGCTAGGCCGCATGGCTCTAGCAGCTATGGAGAAGATGTCTGGTAACATGTGGTTTAGCCAGAGCTGGGCTGCATGGCTCTAGCAGCTATGGAGAAGACGTCTGGTAACATGTGGTTGGGGCCACAGCTGGGCTGCATGGCTCTAGCAGCTATGGAGAAGATATCTGGTAACATGTGGTTTAGCCAGAGCTAGGCTGCATGGCTCTGGCAGCTATGGAGAAGACGTCTGGTAACATGTGGTTGGGGCCAGAGCTGGGCTGCATGGCTCTAGCAGCTATGGAGAAGACGTCTGATAACATGTGGTTTAGCCAGAGCTGGGCTGCATGGCTCTAGCAGCTATGGAGAAGACGTCTGGTAACATGTGGTTGGGGCCAGAGCTAGGCTGCATGGCTCTAGCAGCTATGGAGAAGACGTCTGGTAACATGTGGTTGGGGCCAGAGCTGGGCTGCATGGCTCTAGCAGCTATGGAGAAGACGTCTGGTAACATGTGGTTGGGGCCAGAGCTGGGCTGCATGGCTCTAGCAGCTATGGAGAAGACGTCTGGTAACATGTGGTTGGGGCCAGAGCTGGGCTGCATGGCTCTAGCAGCTATGGAGAAGATGTCTGGTAACATGTGGTTTAGCCAGAGCTGGGCTGCATGGCTCTAGCAGCTATGGAGAAGACGTCTGGTAACATGTGGTTTAGCCAGAGCTGGGCTGCATGGCTCTAGCAGCTATGGAGAAGACGTCTGGTAACATGTGGTTGGGGCCAGAGCTAGGCTGCATGGCTCTAGAAGCTATGGAGAAGACGTCTGGTAACATGTGGTTTAGCCAGAGCTGGGCTGCATGGCTCTAGCAGCTATGGAGAAGATGTCTGGTAACATGTGGTTTAGCCAGAGCTGGGCTGCATGGTAGCAGCTATGGAGAAGATGTCTGGTAACATGGGGTTGGGGCCAGAGCTAGGCTGCATGGCTCTAGCAGCTATGGAGAAGATGTCTGGTAACATGTGGTTGGGGCCAGAGCTAGGCTGCATGGCCCTAGCAGCTATGGAGAAGATGTCTGGTAACATGGGGTTGGGGCCAGAGCTAGGCTGCATGGCTCTAGCAGCTATGGAGAAGATATCTGGTAACATGTGGTTTAGCCAGAGCTAGGCTGCATGGCTCTGGCAGCTATGGAGAAGACGTCTGATAACATGTGGTTTAGCCAGAGCTAGGCCGCATGGCTCTAGCAGCTATGGAGAAGACGTCTGGTAACATGTGGTTGGGGCCAGAGCTAGGCTGCATGGCTCTGGCAGCTATGGAGAAGACGTCTGATAACATGTGGTTTAGCCAGAGCTAGGCCGCATGGCTCTGGCAGCTATGGAGAAGACGTCTGGTAACATGTGGTTGGGGCCAGAGCTGGGCTGCATGGCTCTAGCAGCTATGGAGAAGACGTCTGGTAACATGTGGTTGGGGCCAGAGCTGGGCTGCATGGCTCTAGCAGCTATGGAGAAGACGTCTGATAACATGTGGTTTAGCCAGATCTGGGCTGCATGGCTCTAGCAGCTATGGAGAAGACGTCTGGTAACATGTGGTTGGGGCCAGAGCTGGGCTGCATGGCTCTAGCAGCTATGGAGAAGATGTCTGGTAACATGTGGTTTAGCCAGAGCTGGGCTGCATGGCTCTAGCAGCTATGGAGAAGACGTCTCGTAACATGTGGTTTAGCCAGAGCTGGGCTGCATGGCTCTGGCAGCTATGGAGAAGACGTCTGGTAACATGTGGTTGGGGCCAGAGCTGGGCTGCATGGCCCTAGCAGCTATGGAGAAGACGTCTGGTAACATGTGGTTGGGGCCAGAGCTGGGCTGCATGGCTCTAGCAGCTATGGAGAAGACGTCTGATAACATGTGGTTTAGCCAGATCTGGGCTGCATGGCTCTAGCAGCTATGGAGAAGACGTCTGGTAACATGTGGTTGGGGCCAGAGCTGGGCTGCATGGCTCTAGCAGCTATGGAGAAGATGTCTGGTAACATGTGGTTTAGCCAGAGCTGGGCTGCATGGCTCTAGCAGCTATGGAGAAGATGTCTGGTAACATGGGGTTGGGGCCAGAGCTAGGCTGCATGGCTCTAGCAGCTATGGAGAAGATGTCTGGTAACATGTGGTTGGGGCCAGAGCTAGGCTGCATGGCTCTAGCAGCTATGGAGAAGATGTCTGGTAACATGGGGTTGGGGCCAGAGCTAGGCTGCATGGCTCTAGCAGCTATGGAGAAGATATCTGGTAACATGTGGTTTAGTCCAGAGCTAGGCTGCATGGCTCTGGCAGCTATGGAGAAGATGTCTGATAACCTGTGGTTTAGCCAGAGCTAGGCCGCATGGCTCTAGCAGCTATGGAGAAGACGTCTGGTAACATGTGGTTGGGGCCAGAGCTAGGCTGCATGGCTCTAGCAGCTATGGAGAAGACGTCTGATAACATGTGGTTTAGCCAGAGCTAGGCCGCATGGCTCTGGCAGCTATGGAGAAGACGTCTGGTAACATGTGGTTGGGGCCAGAGCTGGGCTGCATGGCTCTAGCAGCTATGGAGAAGACGTCTGGTAACATGTGGTTGGGGCCAGAGCTGGGCTGCATGGCTCTAGCAGCTATGGAGAAGACGTCTGATAACATGTGGTTTAGCCAGATCTGGGCTGCATGGCTCTAGCAGCTATGGAGAAGACGTCTGGTAACATGTGGTTGGGGCCAGAGCTGGGCTGCATGGCTCTAGCAGCTATGGAGAAGACGTCTGGTAACATGTGGTTTAGCCAGAGCTAGGCTGCATGGATCTAGCAGCTATGGAGAAGACGTCTGATAACATGTGGTTTAGCCAGAGCTGGGCTGCATGGCTCTAGCAGCTATGGAGAAGATGTCTAATAACATGTGGTTTAGCCAGAGCTAGGCCGCATGGCTCTAGCAGCTATGGAGAAGACGTCTGGTAACATGTGGTTGGGGCCAGAGCTGGGCTGCATGGCTCTAGCAGCTATGGAGAAGACGTCTGGTAACATGTGGTTTAGCCAGAGCTGGGCTGCATGTCTCTAGCAGCTATGGAGAAGACGTCTGGTAACATGTGGTTTAGCCAGAGCTAGGCTGCATGGCTCTGGCAGCTATGGAGAAGATGTCTGGTAACATGTGGTTTAGCCAGAGCTGGGCTACATGGCTCTAGAAGCTATGGAGAAGACGTCTGGTAACATGTGGTTGGGGCCAGAGCTGGGCTGCATGGCTCTAGCAGCTATGGAGAAGACGTCTGATAACATGTGGTTTAGCCAGAGCTAGGCTGCATGGCTCTGGCAGCTATGGAGAAGACGTCTGATAACATGTGGTTTAGCCAGAGCTAGGCCGCATGGCTCTAGCAGCTATGGAGAAGACGTCTGGTAACATGGGGTTGGGGCCAGAGCTAGGCCGCATGGCTCTAGCAGCTATGGAGAAGACGTCTGGTAACATGTGGTTTAGCCAGAGCTGGGCTGCATGGCTCTAGAAGCTATGGAGAAGACGTCTGGTAACATGTGGTTGGGGCCAGAGCTGGGCTGCATGGCTCTAGCAGCTATGGAGAAGATATCTGGTAACATGTGGTTTAGCCAGAGCTAGGCTGCATGGCTCTGGCAGCTATGGAGAAGATGTCTGATAACATGTGGTTTAGCCAGAGCTAGGCTGCATGGCTCTAGAAGCTATGGAGAAGACGTCTGGTAACATGTGGTTTAGCCAGAGCTAGGCTGCATGGCTCTAGAAGCTATGGAGAAGACGTCTGGTAACATGTGGTTGGGGCCAGAGCTGGGCTGCATGGCTCTAGCAGCTATGGAGAAGATGTCTGGTAACATGTGGTTTAGCCAGAGCTGGGCTGCATGGCTCTAGCAGCTATGGAGAAGATGTCTGGTAACATGTGGTTGGGGCCAGAGCTAGGCTGCATGGCTCTAGCAGCTATGGAGAAGACGTCTGGTAACATGTGGTTGGGGCCAGAGCTAGGCCGCATGGCTCTAGCAGCTATGGAGAAGACGTCTGGTAACATGTGGTTGGGGCCAGAGCTAGGCTGCATGGCTCTAGCAGCTATGGAGAAGATGTCTGGTAACATGTGGTTTAGCCAGAGCTAGGCTGCATGGCTCTAGCAGCTATGGAGAAGACGTCTGGTAACATGTGGTTTAGCCAGAGCTAGGCTGCATGGCTCTAGAAGCTATGGAGAAGACGTCTGGTAACATGTGGTTGGGGCCAGAGCTAGGCTGCATGGCTCTAGAAGCTATGGAGAAGATGTCTGGTAACATGGGGTTGGGGCCAGAGCTAGGCTGCATGGCTCTAGCAGCTATGGAGAAGATGTCTGGTAACATGTGGTTGGGGCCAGAGCTAGGCTGCATGGCTCTAGCAGCTATGGAGAAGATGTCTGGTAACATGGGGTTGGGGCCAGAGCTAGGCTGCATGGCTCTAGCAGCTATGGAGAAGATATCTGGTAACATGTGGTTTAGCCAGAGCTAGGCTGCATGGCTCTGGCAGCTATGGAGAAGACGTCTGATAACATGTGGTTTAGCCAGAGCTAGGCCGCATGGCTCTAGCAGCTATGGTGAAGACGTCTGGTAACTTGTGGTTTAGCCAGAGCTAGGCTGCATGGATCTAGCAGCTATGGAGAAGACGTCTGGTAACATGTGGTTTAGCCAGAGCTGGGCTGCATGGCTCTAGAAGCTATGGAGAAGACGTCTGATAACATGTGGTTTAGCCAGAGCTAGGCTGCATGGCTCTAGCAGCTATGGAGAAGACGTCTGGTAACATGTGGTTGGGGCCAGAGCTAGGCTGCATGGCTCTAGAAGCTATGGAGAAGATGTCTGGTAACATGAGGTTGGGTCCAGAGCTAGGCTGCATGGCTCTGGCAGCTATGGAGAAGATGTCTGATAACATGTGGTTTAGCCAGAGCTAGGCCGCATGGCTCTAGCAGCTATGGAGAAGACGTCTGGTAACATGTGGTTGGGGCCAGAGCTAGGCTGCATGGCTCTAGCAGCTATGGAGAAGACGTCTGGTTACATGTGGTTGGGGCCAGAGCTAGGCTGCATGGCTCTAGAAGCTATGGAGAAGATGTCTGGTAACATGAGGTTGGGGCCAGAGCTAGGCTGCATGGCTCTGGCAGCTATGGAGAAGATGTCTGGTAACATGTGGTTTAGCCAGAGCTAGGCTGCATGGCTCTAGCAGCTATGGAGAAGACGTCTGGTAACATGTGGTTTAGCCAGAGCTAGGCTGCATGGCTCTAGAAGCTATGGAGAAGACGTCTGGTAACATGTGGTTGGGGCCAGAGCTAGGCTGCATGGCTCTAGCAGCTATGGAGAAGATGTCTGGTAACATGGGGTTGGGGCCAGAGCTAGGCTGCATGGCTCTAGCAGCTATGGAGAAGATGTCTGGTAACATGTGGTTGGGGCCAGAGCTAGGCTGCATGGCTCTAGCAGCTATGGAGAAGATGTCTGGTAACATGTGGTTGGGGCCAGAGCTAGGCTGCATGGCTCTAGCAGCTATGGAGAAGATGTCTGGTAACATGTGGTTTAGCCAGAGCTAGGCTGCATGGCTCTGGCAGCTATGGAGAAGACGTCTGATAACATGTGGTTTAGCCAGAGCTAGGCCGCATGGCTCTAGCAGCTATGGTGAAGACGTCTGGTAACTTGTGGTTTAGCCAGAGCTAGGCTGCATGGATCTAGCAGCTATGGAGAAGACGTCTGGTAACATGTGGTTTAGCCAGAGCTAGGCTGCATGGCTCTAGCAGCTATGGAGAAGACGTCTGGTAACATGTGGTTGGGGCCAGAGCTAGGCTGCATGGCTCTAGCAGCTATGGAGAAGACGTCTGGTAACATGTGGTTGGGGCCAGAGCTAGGCTGCATGGCTCTAGAAGCTATGGAGAAGACGTCTGGTAACATGTGGTTGGGGCCAGAGCTGGGCTGCATGGCTCTAGCAGCTATGGAGAAGACGTCTGGTAACATGTGGTTTAGCCAGAGCTAGGCTGCATGGCTCTAGCAGCTATGGAGAAGACGTCTGGTAACATGTGGTTTAGCCAGAGCTAGGCTGCATGGCTCTAGAAGCTATGGAGAAGACGTCTGGTAACATGTGGTTGGGGCCAGAGCTAGGCTGCATGGCTCTAGCAACTATGGAGAAGATGTCTGGTAACATGTGGTTGGGGCCAGAGCTAGGCCGCATGGCTCTAGCAGCTATGGAGAAGACGTCTGGTAACATGTGGTTGGGGCCAGAGCTAGGCTGCATGGCTCTAGCAGCTATGGAGAAGACGTCTGGTAACATGTGGTTTAGCCAGAGCTAGGCTGCATGGCTCTAGCAGCTATGGAGAAGACGTCTGGTAACATGTGGTTTAGCCAGAGCTAGGCTGCATGGCTCTAGAAGCTATGGAGAAGACGTCTGGTAACATGTGGTTGGGGCCAGAGCTAGGCTGCATGGCTCTAGCAGCTATGGAGAAGATGTCTGGTAACATGTGGTTGGGGCCAGAGCTAGGCTGCATGGCTCTAGAAGCTATGGAGAAGATGTCTGGTAACATGTGGTTGGGGCCAGAGCTAGGCTGCATGGCTCTGGCAGCTATGGAGAAGATGTCTGATAACATGTGGTTTAGCCAGAGCTAGGCCGCATGGCTCTAGCAGCTATGGAGAAGACGTCTGGTAACTTGTGGTTTAGCCAGAGCTAGGCTGCATGGATCTAGCAGCTATGGAGAAGACGTCTGGTAACATGTGGTTTAGCCAGAGCTAGGCTGCATGGCTCTAGAAGCTATGGAGAAGATGTCTGGTAACATGTGGTTTAGCCAGAGCTAGGCCGCATGGCTCTAGCAGCTATGGAGAAGACGTCTGGTAACATGTGGTTGGGGCCAGAGCTGGGCTGCATGGCTCTAGCAGCTATGGAGAAGATGTCTGGTAACATGTGGTTGTGGCCAGAGCTAGGCTGCATGGCTCTAGCAGCTATGGAGAAGACGTCTGGTAACATGTGGTTTAGCCAGAGCTAGGCCGCATGGCTCTAGCAGCTATGGAGAAGACGTCTGGTAACATGTGGTTGGGGCCAAAGCTGGGCTGCATGGCTCTAGAAGCTATGGAGAAGATGTCTGGTAACATGTGGTTGGGGCCAGCGCTGGGCTGCATGGCTCTAGCAGCTATGGAGAAGACGTCTGGTAACATGTGGTTTAGCCAGAGCTAGGCTGCATGGCTCTAGAAGCTATGGAGAAGATGTCTGGTAACATGTGGTTTAGCCAGAGCTAGGCTGCATGGCTCTGGCAGCTATGGAGAAGATGTCTGGTAACATGTGGTTGGGGCCAGAGCTAGGCTGCATGGCTCTAGCAGCTATGGAGAAGATGTCTGGTAACATGTGGTTGGGGCCAGAGCTAGGCTGCATGGCTCTAGCAGCTATGGAGAAGATGTCTGGTAACATGGGGTTGGGGCCAGAGCTAGGCTGCATGGCTCTAGCAGCTATGGAGAAGATATCTGGTAACATGTGGTTTAGCCAGAGCTAGGCTGCATGGCTCTGGCAGCTATGGAGAAGACGTCTGATAACATGTGGTTTAGCCAGAGCTAGGCCGCATGGCTCTAGCAGCTATGGAGAAGACGTCTGGTAACTTGTGGTTTAGCCAGAGCTAGGCTGCATGGATCTAGCAGCTATGGAGAAGACGTCTGGTAACTTGTGGTTTAGCCAGAGCTGGGCTGCATGGCTCTAGAAGCTATGGAGAAGACGTCTGGTAACATGTGGTTGGGGCCAGAGCTGGGCTGCATGGCTCTAGCAGCTATGGAGAAGATATCTGGTAACATGTGGTTTAGCCAGAGCTAGGCTGCATGGCTCTGGCAGCTATGGAGAAGACGTCTGATAACATGTGGTTTAGCCAGAGCTAGGCAGCATGGCTCTAGCAGCTATGGAGAAGACGTCTGGTAACATGTGGTTGGGGCCAGAGCTGGGCTGCATGGCTCTAGCAGCTATGGAGAAGACGTCTGGTAACATGTGGTTTAGCCAGAGCTAGGCTGCATGGCTCTAGAAGCTATGGAGAAGACGTCTGGTAACATGTGGTTGGGGCCAGAGCTGGGCTGCATGGCTCTAGCAGCTATGGAGAAGATATCTGGTAACATGTGGTTTAGCCAGAGCTAGGCTGCATGGCTCTGGCAGCTATGGAGAAGACGTCTGATAACATGTGGTTTAGCCAGAGCTAGGCCGCATGGCTCTAGCAGCTATGGAGAAGACGTCTGGTAACATGTGGTTGGGGCCAGAGCTAGGCTGCATGGCTCTAGCAGCTATGGAGAAGACGTCTGGTAACATGTGGTTTAGCCAGAGCTAGGCTGCATGGCTCTAGAAGCTATGGAGAAGATGTCTGGTAACATGTGGTTTAGCCAGAGCTAGGCTGCATGGCTCTAGCAGCTATGGAGAAGATGTCTGGTAACATGTGGTTGGGGCCAGAGCTGGGCTGCATGGCTCTAGCAGCTATGGAGAAGAAGTCTGGTAACATGTGGTTTAGCCAGAGTTAGGCTGCATGGCTCTAGCAGCTATGGAGAAGATGTCTGGTAACATGTGGTTGGGGCCAGAGCTAGGCTGCATGGCTCTGGCAGCTATGGAGAAGACGTCTGATAACATGTGGTTTAGCCAGAGCTAGGCCGCATGGCTCTAGCAGCTATGGTGAAGACGTCTGGTAACTTGTGGTTTAGCCAGAGCTAGGCTGCATGGATCTAGCAGCTATGGAGAAGACGTCTGGTAACATGTGGTTTAGCCAGAGCTGGGCTGCATGGCTCTAGAAGCTATGGAGAAGACGTCTGATAACATGTGGTTTAGCCAGAGCTAGGCCGCATGGCTCTAGCAGCTATGGAGAAGACGTCTGGTAACATGTGGTTGGGGCCAGAGCTGGGCTGCATGGCTCTAGCAGCTATGGAGAAGATATCTGGTAACATGTGGTTTAGCCAGAGCTAGGCTGCATGGCTCTGGCAGCTATGGAGAAGATGTCTGGTAACATGTGGTTTAGCCAGAGCTAGGCCGCATGGCTCTAGCAGCTATGGAGAAGACGTCTGGTAACATGTGGTTGGGGCCAGAGCTGGGCTGCATGGCTCTAGCAGCTATGGAGAAGACGTCTGGTAACATGTGGTTGGGGCCAGAGCTGGGCTGCATGGCTCTAGAAGCTATGGAGAAGACGTCTGGTAACATGTGGTTTAGCCAGAGCTAGGCTGCATGGCTCTAGAAGCTATGGAGAAGATGTCTGGTAACATGTGGTTTAGCCAGAGCTAGGCTGCATGGCTCTAGCAGCTATGGAGAAGATGTCTGGTAACATGTGGTTGGGGCCAGAGCTAGGCTGCATGGCTCTAGCAGCTATGGAGAAGATGTCTGGTAACATGTGGTTGGGGCCAGAGCTAGGCTGCATGGCTCTAGCAGCTATGGAGAAGATGTCTGGTAACACGGGGTTGGGGCCAGAGCTAGGCTGCATGGCTCTAGCAGCTATGGAGAAGATATCTGGTAACATGTGGTTTAGCCAGAGCTAGGCTGCATGGCTCTGGCAGCTATGGAGAAGACGTCTGATAACATGTGGTTTAGCCAGAGCTAGGCCGCATGGCTCTAGCAGCTATGGAGAAGACGTCTGATAACATGTGGTTTAGCCAGAGCTAGGCTGCATGGCTCTGGCAGCTATGGAGAAGACGTCTGATAACATGTGGTTTAGCCAGAGCTGGGCTGCATGGCTCTAGCAGCTATGGAGAAGACGTCTGATAACATGTGGTTTGGCCAGAGCTGGGCTGCATGGCTCTAGCAGCTATGGAGAAGATATCTGGTAACATGTGGTTTAGCCAGAGCTAGGCTGCATGGCTCTGGCAGCTATGGAGAAGACGTCTGATAACATGTGGTTTAGCCAGAGCTAGGCAGCATGGCTCTAGCAGCTATGGAGAAGACGTCTGGTAACATGTGGTTGGGGCCAGAGCTGGGCTGCATGGCTCTAGCAGCTATGGAGAAGACGTCTGGTAACATGTGGTTTAGCCAGAGCTAGGCTGCATGGCTCTAGAAGCTATGGAGAAGACGTCTGGTAACATGTGGTTGGGGCCAGAGCTGGGCTGCATGGCTCTAGCAGCTATGGAGAAGATATCTGGTAACATGTGGTTTAGCCAGAGCTAGGCTGCATGGCTCTGGCAGCTATGGAGAAGACGTCTGATAACATGTGGTTTAGCCAGAGCTAGGCCGCATGGCTCTAGCAGCTATGGAGAAGACGTCTGGTAACATGTGGTTGGGGCCAGAGCTAGGCTGCATGGCTCTAGCAGCTATGGAGAAGACGTCTGGTAACATGTGGTTTAGCCAGAGCTAGGCTGCATGGCTCTAGAAGCTATGGAGAAGATGTCTGGTAACATGTGGTTTAGCCAGAGCTAGGCTGCATGGCTCTAGCAGCTATGGAGAAGATGTCTGGTAACATGTGGTTGGGGCCAGAGCTGGGCTGCATGGCTCTAGCAGCTATGGAGAAGAAGTCTGGTAACATGTGGTTTAGCCAGAGTTAGGCTGCATGGCTCTAGCAGCTATGGAGAAGACGTCTGGTAACATGTGGTTGGGGCCAGAGCTGGGCTGCATGGCTCTAGCAGCTATGGAGAAGACGTCTGGTAACATGGTTGGGGCCAGAGCTAGGCTGCATGGCTCTAGCAGCTATGGAGAAGACGTCTGGTAACATGTGGTTGGGGCCAGAGCTAGGCTGCATGGCTCTAGCAGCTATGGAGAAGACGTCTGGTAACATGTGGTTTAGCCAGAGTTAGGCTGCATGGCTCTAGCAGCTATGGAGAAGATGTCTGGTAACATGTGGTTTAGCCAGAGTTAGGCTGCATGGATCTAGCAGCTATGAGAAGACGTCTGGTAACATGTGGTTTAGCCAGAGTTAGGCTGCATGGCTCTAGCAGCTATGGAGAAGATGTCTGGTAACATGTGGTTTAGCCAGAGCTAGGCTGCATGGATCTAGCAGCTATGGAGAAGACGTCTGGTAACATGTGGTTGGGGCCAGAGCTAGGCTGCATGGCTCTAGCAGCTATGGAGAAGATGTCTGGTAACATGTGGTTTAGCCAGAGCTAGGCTGCATGGCTCTAGCAGCTATGGAGAAGACGTCTGGTAACATGTGGTTGGGGCCAGAGCTAGGCTGCATGGCTCTAGAAGCTATGGAGTAGATGTCTGGTAACATGGGGTTGGGGCCAGAGCTGGGCTGCATGGCTCTAGAAGCTATGGAGAAGATGTCTGGTAACATGTGGTTTAGCCAGAGCTAGGCTGCATGGCTCTAGAAGCTATGGAGAAGATGTCTGGTAACATGTGGTTTAGCCAGAGCTAGGCTGCATGGCTCTAGCAGCTATGGAGAAGATGTCTGGTAACATGTGGTTGGGGCCAGAGCTAGGCTGCATGGCTCTAGCAGCTATGGAGAAGACGTCTGGTAACATGTGGTTTAGCCAGAGCTAGGCTGCATGGCTCTAGCAGCTATGGAGAAGACGTCTGGTAACATGTGGTTGGGGCCAGAGCTGGGCTGCATGGCTCTAGCAGCTATGGAGAAGATGTCTGGTAACATGTGGTTTAGCCAGAGCTAGGCTGCATGGCTCTAGAAGCTATGGAGAAGATGTCTGGTAACATGTGGTTTAGCCAGAGCTAGGCTGCATGGCTCTAGCAGCTATGGAGAAGATGTCTGGTAACATGTGGTTTAGCCAGAGCTAGGCTGCATGGCTCTAGCAGCTATGGAGAAGATGTCTGGTAACATGTGGTTGGGGCCAGAGCTGGGCTGCATGGCTCTAGCAGCTATGGAGAAGACGTCTGGTAACATGTGGTTTAGCCAGAGCTAGGCTGCATGGCTCTAGAAGCTATGGAGAAGATGTCTGGTAACATGTGGTTTAGCCAGAGCTAGGCTGCATGGCTCTAGCAGCTATGGAGAAGACGTCTGGTAACATGTGGTTTAGCCAGAGTTAGGCTGCATGGCTCTAGCAGCTATGGAGAAGATGTCTGGTAACATGTGGTTTAGCCAGAGCTAGGCTGCATGGATCTAGCAGCTATGGAGAAGACGTCTGGTAACATGTGGTTGGGGCCAGAGCTGGGCTGCATGGCTCTAGCAGCTATGGAGAAGACGTCTGGTAACATGTGGTTTAGCCAGAGCTAGGCTGCATGGCTCTAGCAGCTATGGAGAAGACGTCTGGTAACATGTGGTTGGGGCCAGAGCTAGGCTGCATGGCTCTAGAAGCTATGGAGTAGATGTCTGGTAACATGGGGTTGGGGCCAGAGCTGGGCTGCATGGCTCTAGAAGCTATGGAGAAGATGTCTGGTAACATGTGGTTTAGCCAGAGCTAGGCTGCATGGCTCTAGAAGCTATGGAGAAGATGTCTGGTAACATGTGGTTTAGCCAGAGCTAGGCTGCATGGCTCTAGCAGCTATGGAGAAGATGTCTGGTAACATGTGGTTGGGGCCAGAGCTAGGCTGCATGGCTCTAGCAGCTATGGAGAAGACGTCTGGTAACATGTGGTTGGGGCCAGAGCTAGGCTGCATGGCTCTAGAAGCTATGGAGAAGATGTCTGGTAACATGGGGTTGGGGCCAGCGCTTGGCTGCATGGCTCTAGCAGCTATGGAGAAGACGTCTGGTAACATGTGGTTTAGCCAGAGCTAGGCTGCATGGCTCTAGAAGCTATGGAGAAGATGTCTGGTAACATGTGGTTTAGCCAGAGCTAGGCTGCATGGCTCTAGCAGCTATGGAGAAGATGTCTGGTAACATGTGGTTGGGGCCAGAGCTAGGCTGCATGGCTCTAGAAGCTATGGAGTAGATGTCTGGTAACATGGGGTTGGGGCCAGAGCTGGGCTGCATGGCTCTAGCAGCTATGGAGAAGACGTCTGGTAACATGTGGTTGGGGCCAGAGCTGGGCTGCATGGCTCTAGCAGCTATGGAGAAGACGTCTGGTAACATGTGGTTTAGCCAGAGCTAGGCTGCATGGCTCTAGCAGCTATGGAGAAGACGACTGATAACATGTGGTTTAGCCAGAGCTAGGCCGCATGGCTCTAGCAGCTATGGAGAAGACGTCTGGTAACATGTGGTTGGGGCCAGAGCTGGGCTGCATGGCTCTAGCAGCTATGGAGAAGACGACTGATAACATGTGGTTTAGCCAGAGCTAGGCTGCATGGCTCTAGCAGCTATGGAGAAGACGTCTGGTAACATGTGGTTGGGGCCAGAGCTGGGCTGCATGGCTCTAGAAGCTATGGAGAAGACGTCTGGTAACAATTGTTACTCCTGTTGTTTAAATCATCCCTGTCTTCTCTTCCAGATCCACTCCCTACACCATTGCCAGGGAGGCCCTATCCGTAAGTTAAAACAATTCTGTCCATCCATTTTTTACTAACCACAACCCAACACTGGCTCCCGTTACAAACAGATAGAGAGGGGAAGAAAGATAGAAACCTCTGAAGACATGAATGAGATGATAGCTAATCATTAATGTGATAGAACGTGGGGAAAGGTTGTTAAATAAAGTGATGTCGTGAAAGGAAAAGTGTTTCCATGATGCCTGGCCAAGGCTTTCACGTCAGCCACATACCATATGGACTTCTTATGGACTTCAGAGCTTGACAGAGGAAAGCTTGCGGATTTTTCTCAGAATCATTGACAGATCAGGTTCCCTTAGTGTGAACTCTTCTCAAACCTCTAAAGATGATGCTGCTTCAAGTAGATGTGTGATCTAGGTGTGACTATTGTGTCAGATAGATTGAGTGTAAATAGAGAGAGGTAGAGTAGAGACAGCTCAGGGTACAGTAGAATGAGAACAGGCATCTTATCACCAGATCTCATCTCTACTGTACTGTACTGTACTCTCCCTCCTCTTGCTCCTCCTCCTCCCCTCTCTCTCATGCTCTTCTCTCTACTCCTCCTGCTCTTCCTCTCCCTCCTCCTCCTGCTCATCCTCTCTCCCTCCTCATCCTCCCTTTCCATGGTGTACTTTCCTCCTGGTTCACTAGTCTGTTAGGACCCTCTGAACTATCTTTGTGTCCTCATTTCAACACGTTCTCCTGTAGACTGTCCTGTGATGTGGATATGGAGTGAGAGTGTATTTACTCAATGGTTTATTAACTGGCAAACATACATGTATACAGAGTAAATCGAAATATCAATGTTTGCTTTAGAGCTCTCTGAAGTTGTATAGGAGAAATGTGCATGTTGTTTTCTATAGAGTTTCAATCTCTTTGGTTCCAAGGAAGGGGATTTTTCCTCAATGACAACATCAAGTCAGCAAGCCATATTCCATGGAAAAGGCAGGGTATATTGGAACATCAAACAGGTTGGCATGATGGGGAAATTCACACAGCCACAACCACAGACACACACACACACACACACACACACACACACACACACACACACACACACACACACACACACACACACACACACACACACACACACACACACACACACACACACACACACACACACACACACACACACACACACACACACACACACACACACACACACACACACACACACACACACACACACACACACACACACACACACAGAGAGCGACACACACACATAAAGACACACGCATACACACTTACAGTATATGGTCTCACACAACTAAACTCAGCATAAAAATAACTTCACTTTTTCAGGATCCTGTCTTTCAAAGTTAATTAGTAAGAATCCAAATAACTTCACAGATATTCATTGAAAAGGGTTTAACACTGTTTCCCATGCTTGTTCAATGAACCATAAACAATTGATGAACATGCATCTGTGGAATGGTCGTTAAGACACTAACAGCTTACAGACGGTAGGCAATTAAGGTCACAGTTATGAAAACTTAGGACACTAAAGAGGCATTTCTACTGACTCTGAAAAACACCAATAGAAAGATGCCCAGGGTCCCTGCTCATCTGCGTGAACATGCTTTACATGCTGCAAGGAGGCAGGAGGACTGCTGATGTGGCCAAGGCAATAAATTGCAATGTCCGTACTGTGAGACGCCTAAGACAGCGCTACAGGGAGACAGGACGGACAGCTGATTGTCCTCGCAATGGCAGACCACATTTAACAACACCTGCACAGGATCGGTACATCCGAACATCACACCTGCGGGACAGGTACAGGATTGCAACAACAACTGCCCGAGTTACACCAGGAACGCACAATCCTTCCATCAGTGCTCAGACTGTCCGCAATAGGCTGAGAGAGGCTGGACTGAGGGCTTGTAGGCCTGTTGCAGGTCCTCACCAGACATCACCGGCAACAACGTCGCCTATGGGCACAAACCCACCGTCGCTGGATCAGACAGGACTGGCAAAAAGTGCTCTTCACTGACAAGTCACGGTTTTGTCTCACCAGGGTGATGGTCAGATTCGCGTTTATCGTTGAAGAATGAGCGTTACACCGAGGCCTGTACTCTGGAGTGGGATCGATTTGGAGGTGGAGGCTCCGTCATGGTCTGTCACAGCATCATCGGAATGAGCTTGTTTTCATTGCAGGCAATCTCAACGCTGTGCATTACAGGGAAAGACATCCTCCTCCCTCATGTGGTACCCTTCCTGCAGGCTCATCCTGACATGACCCTCCAGAATTGACAATGCCACTAGCCAAACTGCTCGTTCTGTGCGTGATTTCCTGCAAGACAGGAATGTCAGTGTTCTGCCATGGCCAGCGAAGAGCCCGGTAGTCTGGGACCTGTTGGATCGGAGGGTGAGGGCTAGGGCCATTCCCCCCAGAAATGTCCGGGAAGTTTCAGGTGCCTTGGTGGAAGAGTGGGCTAACATCTCACAGCAAGAACGGGCACATCTGGTTCAGTCCATGAGGAGGAAATGCACTGCAGTACTTAATGCAGCTGGTGGCCACACCAGATACTGACTGTTACTTCTGATTTTGGCTCCCCCTTTGTTCAGGGACACATTATTCATTCTCACCCCCCCTAAAGATTTAGATGCACTATTGTAAAGTGGCTGTTCCACTGGATGTCATAAGGTGAATGCACCAATTTGTAAGTCGCTCTGGATAAGAGCGTCTGCTAAATGACTTAAATGTAAATGTAAATGTAATTCAATTTCTGTTAGTCACATGTCTGTGAAACTTCAGTTTATGTCTCAGTTGTTGAATCTTGTTATGTTCATACAAATATTTACATGTTAAATTTGCTGAAAATAAACGCAGTTGACAGTGAGAGGATGTTTCTTTTAGTTTAGTTTTTAGTTTAGTTTAGTTTATTTCTGCCATACAATTTGTTTTTATTTACGTGTTGCTGAAATATCCTGCAAAACTTTCTTCCCATATTGTGCTGTCTTTCTCTAGATGACCTCTCAGGAATGATGTGAAGTGTATTTTCTCCCTCACAGCCCCTCTCTGAGCCAACTTTCCCCTCTGGCCACGCACCAGAGCATGTTAATGTTGATTGAAGTCCACAGCACCAGGACCTAGGCTACAATCAGCTGGTCGGCCCAGGCGGCATTGCAGGATAAAGCTGGACTCATTTGGTTTAAACACAGTCATTATGGCCTTTCATTAAATCACACAGCACAGGGCCTCTTTTGACTGGGGCCAGGGGCCGGGGATGAGCCCTGTTGGTCTTCATTAGTGTCATTGTCAGCTGATTAGCTGTCAGAGGGGCGGCAGGGCAGACCTACATTAGGGAGATGGGGTCAGCTAATGTTGGCATGTGGCATGTGACGGCCTCTGAGGTTGTTTTGCTATTTGCTATTGATGTGTCAAAATGTCAGTCATGGTTGTGGAGGTGGACTGGGTAGAGAAGCACCTGGTTTAGCTGGAGTAAGACTGACTGAGGCTCCTAGTTGTTGCTTTTGTGGTCAGGGAAAGATGTACAGTTTTCCCATAGGGTTTGCGGTTTGGTTTTCTCCCTGTAGGTTTTTAGTAGTCACTGATGGGGGTACTTGGTCTTTGCCCAGTGGTTTTTCTGTATGCATATGCTGGTCTGGTGGGGTTTAGATGGTGGACACTAATGTATGTCATATTTATGCCCTGGCCTGGATATGTCAAGTAGACCAGCCACAGACAGACCCAGAGCCCACAGCACTTCAGCCCACAGCCCAGTGGCCAGCCGTCCCTGTGTACATTACGCTGTGGCTTTGATCAGACCAGACCTGACATCAGCTCAGCCACAGCTGGACATGTCATGGAGAGAAGGAGGGGTGTGTGATAGAGGAAGTGAGGGGTGAGACAGTTAGAGGAAGTGAGGGGTGAGAGTGAGCTAAAGAATCAGAGATAGAAACAGATGGAGAGAAAGTCAAGAAAGAGATAGGGGATAAGGAAAAAAGGAGAGACAGACGGAGGCTGGAACATTTTAGTCCTGCTGTCAATGTTATGGTAATTAGATTGGCGAACATCCAAACATGGAACCCTGAGGGTCAACACATACACACACCCTGGGGTCAACACTGTGCTGTTGAATGGCTTAGGACAGGGCTTCTCAAACTTTTGGAGGCTGGGGACCCCTTCATAATCAGAACAGAACTTGAGTGACATAAATGGAGTTTTACTATGATTTTGGCAGTCCAGACAAACTAAGTGCCCCAAGGCAGTGATTGGGGACACTGCCCTGTGTAGGGTGCCGTCTTTCGGATGGGACGTTAAATGGGTGTCCTGACTCTCTGAGGTCATTAAAGATCCCATGGCACTTATCGTAAGAGTAGGGGTGTTAACCCCGGTGTCCTGGCTAAATTCCCAATCTGGCCCTCAAACCATCACGGTCACCTAATCATCCCCAGCTTCCATTTGGCTCATTCATCCCCCTCCTGTCCCCTGTAACTATTCCCCAGGTCGTTGCTGCAAATGAGAACGTGTTCTCAGTCAACTTACCTGGTAAAATAACAGATAAATTAAAAAATTAAAAAAATACGTTTTGGGCCCTGGGATGGAAAACAACAAATTTTCGGAGCAAATATGTTGCAGTTTTCAAGCTAATTTCCTGCAATTCTACATATTTTGCGATGAGGCGTTAGAGCTGTTCATTCACAGCTTTTAATAACTGCTTAATGTTTTCTCTGCTTATTCTTTTACGTGAGTTCCTTTACAGGGACCACCTGGAATCTGCGGTAACACAATCCTTGGGATGAGGTATAGGAAGGGGGGGGGCAATGACGCCCGTTGTGGCAGCGACTGGTTGTCAGTCATGTTGGCGGCCACGGGAGCCTGGCCTCACACCTCTCTCCTCCCTCCCTAGTTCCCTCCCTCCCTAGCTCCCTCTCTTCAGAGATGTTTTCACAGGACAGAACAAACACACGAGGGGGAAAAATGGCTCTGTTTTCCAAAATTAGCTCCTTCAGGAGCAGCGAGCAGCCTCCTTACACCAACCACCCTCCTTCTTCAGGAAAAGAGAGCAGGAGAGAGAGGGGGAGAGAAAAAAACAGAAGAAAAAAACTGTGTTAGTGGGGAATGGAAGATGGTGAGTGTCATTAACACTTGGTTGTGTATGCTCTTTGATCATGGCCTTGGGTCGCAGTATTCACCTCAGATTAGGACTGAGGGATCCAATATTTAACTCTAAACAGACAGAGATCGTACACTTCAAATCAAATGTTATTTGACACATACACATGTTTAGCAGATGTTATTGCGGGTGTAGTGAAATGCCTGTAAAATACTTAATACTTAATAGAAGGTTGTCTGGTCTCCACAAGTAAGGCTGAAAGAATGGAGACTAGAACCCCAAGTAGAGAGAGGGAGGGGTGGGAGACATGGAGCGAGAACAAGATAAAGAGTATGTTCATTCTTTCATTCTGTCTTCCTGATGTTTAGGAATGCTGTAAATATAACCACAAAGGCCTCAGAGAACAAGCCTCATTCATGAAATTGACCCAAATGAATAATGTGTGAAACTGTAGCCATAGGTTTTACCTTATCAACAGAGCATCAGTTAAATGTAAAGCGACCAGATTTCTGGTCTGAGATGTTCCTATTAAGATACAGGGTGATGTATACAGCCTTGAATTGGTTGGTGTGTATGAATATATGAAACGTGGTGAGCACCCTTTCTACAAGCATCTATCTCCTGTACAGACCAAAAGCCGGCGTCTAAGCCTGTGTTTATAGTACAGTGTTGTCTGCTGTTAAAAAAAGATTAATACAACTGTCAGACCTGTTTAACTTTTCCAAAGCTTTTTCCCTCTCAACTAGAGCAGGACATTTATCTCAGCGATGTAAAAAAGCAATTACAAAAATATGAGTGCTTTTTTCCCACTCTTCCCTTCCATCCCTTCACCAACCCCACCCACCTCGTATGGCAGGATAAGAGAGAGAGAGGTTTTAACGAAGACCAGATCCCCTTCTCTCCTATCTCTCCTCTTTCTGTCTATATCTTTCTCTCCCTCTCTCACTCCCATGTCTCTCCCATGTCTCTCTTTTCATCTCCTGTCTTCTTCTGCTTCCCCCACCTCCAATTTGGAGATCCTACTCCTCTCTCTCTTTCTCTCTCTCGCTTTCTCTCAATTCAATTCAAAGGGCTTTATTGGTATGGGAAACAGGTTTACATTGCCAAAGCAAGTGAAATAGATAATACACAAAAGTGAAATAAACAATAAAAAAATTAACAGTAAACATTACACTCACAAGTTCCAAAGGAATAGAGACATTTCAAATGTCATATTACGGCTATATACAGTGTTGTAATGATGTGCAAATAATTAAAGTACAAAAGGGAAAATAAATAAACATAAATATGGGATTTATTTACAATGGTGTTTGTTCTTCACTGGTTTCCCTTTTCTTGTGGCAACAGGTCACAAGTCTTGCTGCTGTGATGGCACACTGTGGAATTTCACCCAATAGATATGGGAGTTTATCAAAATTGGATTTGTATTCAAATTCTTTGTGGGTCTGTGTAATCTGAGGGAAATGTGTCTCTAATATGGTCATACATTTGGCAGGAGGTTAGGAAGTGCAGCTCAGTATCCATTTCATTTTGTGGGCAGTGAGCACATAGCCTGTCTTCTCTTGAGAGCCAACGGCGGCCTTTCTCAATAGCAAGGCTATGCTCACTGAGTCAGTACATAGTCAAAGATTTCCTTAATATTGGGTCAGTTACAGTGGTCAGATATTCTGCCACTGTGTAGTCTCTGTTTAGGCCCAAATATAGCATTCTAGTTTTCTCAGTTATTTTGTTAATTATTTCTAATGTGTCAAGTAATTATATTTTTGCTTTTTCATGATTTGGTTGGGTCTAATTGTGTCGCTGTCCTGGGGATCTGAATAAATCCCCAGGACCAGCTTGCTTAGGGGACTCTTTTCCAGGTTCATCTCTCTGTAGGTGATGGCTTTGTTATGGAGGGTTTGGGAATCACTTCCTTTTAGGTGGTTGTAGATTTTAACAGCTTTTTTCTAGATTTTGTTAATTAGCAGGTATCAGCCTAGTTCTGCTCTGCCTGCATTATTTGGTGTTTTACATTGTACACTGAATATATTTTTTCATAATTCTGCATGCAGAGTCTCAATTAGGTGTTTGTCCCATTTTTTAAATTCTTGGTTGGTGGTTTTTGTGAAATTATTGGTTGGTGGCATTTTGTGAAAGTGTGATATGTGGTGCAGTTATGTGTGTCTGATGGCAGTGTATTCCAGACATGGGAAACTCTCACAGAGAAAACGGATTTACTAAAGGTGCTTTTCCTTAAGGGAACTATACAGTCACCTCTCATGGCAGACCTTGTGGATCTGCTGCCGTATGTTTGGGTTTTCTGTTTAACAAAAATACTGAGTGGAGGGGGAGCCAGGCCATTTAGGATCTTGAATACAAGACATGCGTCGGTGTATTGCACAAGATTTTCCCAACTCAGGAGCTCATGCTTTCTGAGGATGTAACAGTGATGATGGCTATTGGGCTTCCTATCAAGCACTTTGAGAGCCTGTTTGTAGACAGACTGAATAGGTCTTAATGTTGTACAGCAAGCTTGGGCCCAACTAGTCAAGCATTATGTTAAGTGGGGGAGTATCATAGATTTGAAGTACAGTTTTGCTACCTCTGTAGTCAAACAATTTCGTATAAATCGGAAATTAGCTAGGTTGAATTTGGTTATTTGAATTACCTTTTTCACATGCTTTTTAAAAGAGAGGTTGGAATCAAGTATGATGCCAAAGTACTTAAAATCAGATACCACCTGGAGCTTCTCCCCTGACACATAGACATCTGGTTCAGTAGCATCTGTTGCCCTCTTTGTGAAGAACATGCAAACAGTTTTTTTCACATTGAGATGCAAACACGAGTCACTGAGCCACTTTGTAACCTGGACCATTACAGTAGTGAGTTCTTGTGCAGCTTGTTGTTTGCTCTTTGCATGCACATATATCACTGTATCATCTGCATACATTTGAACTTCAGACCCAGTACAGACAGAAGGCAGATCATTAATGTACAGGCAGAACAGGAGGGACCCCAGTATTGACCCTTGGGGCATGCTGATGTTTAGGCTGAGGAATGTATTGTTTTTTGTGTACTCTAGGGCAACGGTGTCAAGATGGAATTTGTACATTTGTATTCCTGGCAATTGGACCTTTTTCAAACACCTTTATTTTAGTCTTACTGAGATTTACTGTCAGGGCCCAGGTCTGACAGAATCTGTGCAAAATATCTAGGTGCTGCTCTAGGCCCTCCTTGGTTGGGGACAGAAGCACCAGATCATCAGCAAACATTAGACATTTGACTTCAAAGTCTAGTTGGGTGAGGCCGGGTGCTGCAGACTGATCTAGTGCCCTCACCAATTCGTTGATGTATATGTTAAAGAGGGTGGGGCTCAAGCTGCATCCCTGTCTCACCCCACGAATCTGGGGAATTTTTTTTTTTTTTTTTGCCAATTTAACCACACACTTGTTGTTTGTGTACATGTTGTATGTTTTTCCCCAAACATTGCTTTCCATCAATTTGTATAGCAGACCCTCATTCCAAATTAAGTTAACCTTTCTAGGGCAGGTGGAACCCCTCGACAACATTCCGCTGAAAAGGCTGCGCGCGGAATTCAATATTTTTAAGTCCAATACAACAAATGAAAGATAAACATCTTGTTAATCTACCCATCGTGTCCAATTTCAAAAATGATTTACAGCGAAAGCACAACATATGATTATGTTCGGTCATAGCCAAGTCAAAATAGCACACAGCCATTTTTCCAGCCAAACATAGGAGTCACAAAAAGCAGAAATATAGATCAAATTAATCACTAACCTTTGATGATCTTCATCAGATGACACTCATAGGACATCATGTTACAAAATACATGTATGTTTTGTTCGATAATGTGCATATTTATATCCAAAAATCTCAGTTTACATTGGCGCATGTTTTGTTTCCAAAACATCTGGTGATTTTGCAGAAATACTCATAATAAACATTGATAAAAGATACAACTGTTATTCACAGAATTAAAGATAGACTTCTCCTTAATGCAACTTCTGTGTCAGATTTTTTTTTTACTTTACGGAAAAAGCATAATCTGAGAACGGCGCTCAGAACCCAAAACAGCCAGAGGAATATCTGCCATTTTGGAGTCAACAAAGTTAGAAATAACACATTTAGCAGACGCTCTTATCCAGAGCGACTTACAAATTGGTGCATTCACCTTATGACATCCAGTAGAATAGTCACTTTACAATAGTGCATCTAAATCTTTTAGGGGGTGAGAAGGATTACTTATCCTATCCTAGGTATTCCTTAAAGAGGTGGGGTTTCAGGTGTCTCCGGAAGGTGGTGATTGACTCCGCTGTCCTGGCGTCGTGAGGGAGTTTGTTCCACCATTGGGGGGCCAGAGCAGCGAACAGTTTTGACTGGGCTGAGCGGGAACTGTACTTCCTCAGTGGTAGGGAGGCGAGCAGGCCAGAGGTGGATGAACGCAGTGCCCTTGTTTGGGTGTAGGGCCTGATCAGAGCCTGGAGGTACTGAGGTGCCGTTCCCCTCACAGCTCCGTAGGCAAGCACCATGGTCTTGTAGCAGATGCGAGCTTCAACTGGAAGCCAGTGGAGAGAGCGGAGGAGCGGGGTGACGTGAGAGAACTTGGGAAGGTTGAACACCAGACGGGCTGCGGCGTTCTGGATGAGTTGTAGGGGTTTAATGGCACAGGCAGGGAGCCCAGCCAACAGCGAGTTGCAGTAGTCCAGACGGGAGATGACAAGTGCCTGGATTAGGACCTGCGCCGCTTCATGTGTGAGGCAGGGTCGTACTCTGCGGATGTTGTAGAGCATGAACCTACAGGAACGGGCTACCGCCTTGATGTTAGTTGAGAACGACAGGGTGTTGTCCAGGATCACGCCAAGGTTCTTAGCGCTCTGGGAGGAGGACACAATGGAGTTGTCAACCGTGATGGCGAGATCATGGAACGGGCAGTCCTTCCCGGGTTGAAGAGCAGCTCCGTCTTGCCGAGGTTCAGCTTGAGGTGGTGATCCGTCATCCACACTGATATGTCTGCCAGACATGCAGAGATGCGATTCGCCACCTGGTCATCAGAAGGGGGAAAGGAGAAGATTAATTGTGTGTCGTCTGCATAGCAATGATAGGAGAGACCATGTGAGGTTATGACAGAGCCAAGTGACTTGGTGTATAGCGAGAATAGGAGAGGGCCTAGAACAGAGCCCTGGGGGACACCAGTGGTGAGAGCGCGTGGTGAGGAGACAGATTCTCGCCACGCCACCTGGTAGGAGCGACCTGTCAGGTAGGACGCAATCCAAGTGTGGGCCGCGCCGGAGATGCCCAACTCGGAGAGGGTGGAGAGGAGGATCTGATGGTTCACAGTATCGAAGGCAGCCAATAGGTCTAGAAGGATGAGAGCAGAGGAGAGAGAGTTAGCTTTAGCGGTGCGGAGCGCCTCCGTGATACAGAGAAGAGCAGTCTCAGTTGAATGACTAGTCTTGAAACCTGACTGATTTGGATCAAGAAGGTCATTCAGAGAGAGATAGCGGGAGAGCTGGCCAAGGACGGCACGTTCAAGAGTTTTGGAGAGAAAAGAAAGAAGGGATACTGGTCTGTAGTTGTTGACATCGGAGGGATTGAGTGTAGGTTTTTTCAGAAGGGGTGCAACTCTCGCTCTCTTGAGGACGGAAGGGACGTAGCCAGCGGTCAGGGATGAGTTGATGAGCGAGGTGAGGTAAGGGAGAAGGTCTCCGGAAATGGTCTGGAGAAGAGAGGAGGGGATAGGGTCAAGCGGGCAGGTTGTTGGGCGGCCGGCCGTCACAAGATGCGAGATTTCATCTGGAGAGAGAGGGGAGAAAGAGGTCAGAGCACAGGGTAGGGCAGTGTGAGCAGAACCAGCGGTGCCGTTTGACTTAGCAAACGAGGATCGGATGTCGTCGACCTTCTTTTCAAAATGGTTGATGAAGTCATCTGCAGAGAGGGAGGAGGGGGGATTCAGGAGTGAGGAGAAGGTGGCAAAGAGCTTCCTAGGGTTAGAGGCAGATGCTTGGAATTTAGAGTGGTAGAAAATGGCTTTAGCAGCAGAGACAGCGGAGGAATATGTAGAGAGGAGGGAGTGAAAGGATGCCAGGTCCGCAGGGAGGCGAGTTTTCCTCCATTTCCGCTCAGCTGCCCGGAGCCCTGTTCTGTGAGCTCGCAATGAGTCGTCGAGCCACGGGGCGGGAGGGGAGGACCGCGCCGGCCTGGAGGATAGGGGGCATAGAGAGTCAAAGGATGCAGAAAGGGAGGAGAGGAGGGTTGAGGAGGCAGAATCAGGAGATAGGTTGGAAAAGGTATGAGCAGAGGGAAGAGATGATAGGATGGAAGAGGAGAGAGTAGCGGGGGAGAGAGAGCGAAGGTTGGGACGGCGCGATACCATCCGAGTAGGGGCAGTGTGGGAGGTGTTAGATGAGAGCGAGAGGGAAAAGGATACAAGGTAGTGGTCGGAGACTTGGAGGGGAGTTGCAGTGAGGTTAGTGGAAGAACAGCATCTAGTAAAGATGAGGTCGAGCGTATTGCCTGCCTTGTGAGTAGGGGGGGAAGGTGAGAGGGTGAGGTCAAAAGAGGAGAGGAGTGGAAAGAAGGAGGCAGAGAGGAATGAGTCAAAGGTAGACGTGGGGAGGTTAAAGTCGCCCAGCACTGTGAGAGGTGAGCCGTCCTCAGGAAAGGAGCTTATCAAGGTATCAAGCTCATTGATGAACTCTCCGAGGGAACCTGGAGGGCGATAAATGATAAGGATGTTAAGCTTGAAAGGGCTGGTAACTGTGACAGCATGGAATTCAAAGGAGGCGATAGACAGATGGGTGAGGGGAGAAAGAGAGAATGACCACTTGGGAGAGATGAGGATCCCGGTGCCACCACCCCGCTGACCAGAAGCTCTCGGGGTGTGCGAGAACACGTGGGCGGACGAAGAGAGAGCAGTAGGAGTAGCAGTGTTGTCTGTGGTGATCCATGTTTCCGTCAGTGCCAAGAAGTCGAGGGACTGGAGGGAGGCATAGGCTGAGATGAACTCTGCCTTGTTGGCCGCAGATCGGCAGTTACATTTACATTTACATTTAAGTCATTTAGCAGACGCTCTTATCCAGAGCGACTTACAAATTGGTGCATTCACCTTATGACATCCAGTGGAACAGCCACTTTACAATAGTGCATCTAAATCTTTTAGGGGGGTAAGAAGGATTACTTATCCTATCCTAGGTATTCCTTAAAGAGGTGGGGTTTCAGGTGTCTCCGGAAGGTGGTGATTGACTCCGCTGTCCTGGCGTCGTGAGGGAGTTTGTTCCACCATTGGGGGCCAGAGCAGCGAACAGTTTTGACTGGGCTGAGCGGGAACTGTACTTCCTCAGTGGTAGGGAGGCGAGCAGGCCAGAGGTGGATGAACGCAGTGCCCTTGTTTGGGTGTAGGGCCTGATCAGAGCCTGGAGGTACTGAGGTGCCGTTCCCCTCACAGCTCCGTAGGCAAGCACCATGGTCTTGTAGCGGATGCGAGCTTCAACTGGAAGCCAGTGGAGAGAGCGGAGGAGCGGGGTGACGTGAGAGAACTTGGGAAGGTTGAACACCAGACGGGCTGCGGCGTTCTGGATGAGTTGTAGGGGTTTAATGGCACAGGGAGGGAGCCCAGCCAACAGCGAGTTGCAGTAGTCCAGACGGGAGATGACAAGTGCCTGGATTAGGACCTGCGCCGCTTCATGTGTGAGGCAGGGTCGTACTCTGCGGATGTTGTAGAGCATGAACCTACAGGAACGGGCTACCGCCTTGATGTTAGTTGAGAACGACAGGGTGTTGTCCAGGATCACGCCAAGGTTCTTAGCGCTCTGGGAGGAGGACACAATGGAGTTGTCAACCGTGATGGCGAGATCATGGAACGGGCAGTCCTTCCCGGGTTGAAGAGCAGCTCCGTCTTGCCGAGGTTCAGCTTGAGGTGGTGATCCGTCATCCACACTGATATGTCTGCCAGACATGCAGAGATGCGATTCGCCACCTGGTCATCAGAAGGGGGAAAGGAGAAGATGAATTGTGTGTCGTCTGCATAGCAATGATAGGAGAGACCATGTGAGGTTATGACAGAGCCAAGTGACTTGGTGTATAGCGAGAATAGGAGAGGGCCTAGAACAGAGCCCTGGGGGACACCAGTGGTGAGAGCGCGTGGTGAGGAGACAGATTCTCGCCACGCCACCTGGTAGGAGCGACCTGTCAGGTAGGACGCAACAAGTGTGGGCCGCGCTGGAGATGCCCAACTCGGAGAGGGTGGAGAGGAGGATCTGATGGTTCACAGTATCGAAGGCAGCCAATAGGTCTAGAAGGATGAGAGCAGAGGAGAGAGAGTTAGCTTTAGCGGTGCGGAGCGCCTCCGTGATACAGAGAAGAGCAGTCTCAGTTGAATGACTAGTCTTGAAACCTGACTGATTTGGATCAAGAAGGTCATTCAGAGAGAGATAGCGGGAGAGCTGGCCAAGGACGGCACGTTCAAGAGTTTTGGAGAGAAAAGAAAGAAGGGATACTGGTCTGTAGTTGTTGACATCGGAGGGATTGAGTGTAGGTTTTTTCAGAAGGGGTGCAACTCTCGCTCTCTTGAGGACGGAAGGGACGTAGCCAGCGGTCAGGGATGAGTTGATGAGCGAGGTGAGGTAAGGGAGAAGGTCTCCGGAAATGGTCTGGAGAAGAGAGGAGGGGATAGGGTCAAGCGGGCAGGTTGTTGGGCGGCCGGCCGTCACAAGATGCGAGATTTCATCTGGAGAGAGGGGAGAAAGAGGTCAGAGCACAGGGTAGGGCTGTGTGAGCAGAACCAGCGGTGCCGTTTGACTTAGCAAACGAGGATCGGATGTCGTCGACCTTCTTTTCAAAATGGTTGACGAAGTCATCTGCAGAGAGGGAGGAGGGGGGGGGGAGGAGGATTCAGGAGTGAGGAGAAGGTGGCAAAGAGCTTCCTAGGGTTAGAGGCAGATGCTTGGAATTTAGAGTGGTAGAAAATGGCTTTAGCAGCAGAGACAGAGGAGGAAAATGTAGAGAGGAGGGAGTGAAAGGATGCCAGGTCCGCAGGGAGGCGAGTTCCAGAGGCTACCGGAGACCTGGAACTCCACGTGGGTCGTGCGCCCTGGGACCACCAGATTAGGGTGGCCGCGGCCACGCGGTGTGGAGCGTTTGTATGGTCTGTGCAGAGAGGAGAGAACAGGGATAGACAGACACATAGTTGACAGGCTACAGAAGAGGCTACGCTAATGCAAAGGAGATTGGAATGACAAGTGGACTACACGTCTCGAATGTTCAGAAAGTTAAGCTTATGTAGCAAGAATCTTATTGACTAAAATGATTAAAATGATACAGTACTGCTGAAGTAGGCTAGCTGGCAGTAGCTGCGTTGTTGACACTACACTAATCAAGTCGTTCCGTTGAGTGTAATAGTTTCTGCAGTGCTGCTATTCGGGGGCTAGCTGGCTAGCTAGCAGTGTTGTTTACGTTACGTTGCGTTAAAAGAACGACAATAGCTGGCTAGCTAACCTAGAAAATCGCTCTAGACTACACAATTATCTTTGATACAAAGACGGCTATGTAGCTAGCTATGTAGCTAGCTACGATCAAACAAATCAAACCGTTGTACTGTAATGAAATGAAATGAAAATGTGATACTACCTGTGAATGCGACCGGGTTGTTGAGTTCTATTCAGTAGACGTTGGCTAGCTGTTAGCTGTTAGCTGTTGGCTAGCTAGCAGAGTCTCCTACGTTAAGGACGACAAATAGCTGGCTAGCTAACCTCGGTAAATTAAGATAATCACTCCAAGACTACACACTCTAAACTACACAATTATCTTGGATACAAAGACAGCTATGTAGCTAGCTAACACTAAACTAATCAAGTCGTTCAGTTGAGTGTAATAGTGTAATAGCACTACAGTGCTGCTAATCTGTGGGCGTTTGCTAGCGTTTGCTAGCTGGCTAGCTGCTGGGCGAATAGCAGTGAAGGCTACGTTAGGGCGACAAAATACGATAATTATGCAATTATCTTTGATACAAGGACGGCTATGTAGCTAGCTAAGAAGAAATTGCTAAGATTAGACAAATCAACCGTTGTACTATAATGAAATGTAATGAGATGTAATGAAAAAGTTATACTACCTGCGGAGCGAACACCATAAATATTCACTTACCTTTGATGATCTTCATCAGAAGGCACTCCCAGGAATCTCAGTTCGACAATAAATGACTGATTTGTTCCATAAAGTCCATCATTTATGTCCAAATAGCCACTTGTTGTTCACGTGTTCAGCCCAGTAATCCATCTTCATGAGGTGCAGGCACTTCGTACAGACAAACACTCTGAAAGTTCCATTACAGTCCTTTAGAAACATGTTAAACGATGTATGGAATCAATCTTTACTATGTTTTTAACATAAAACATCAATAATGTTCCAACCGGAGAATTCCTTTGTCTGAAGAAAAGCACTGGAACGAGAGGTAACTCTGTCGGGAGCGCTCATCATGAGACCAAGGCACTCTGCCAGACCACTGACTCAAAGAGGTCTCATGAGCCTCTCCTTTATAGTAGAATCCTCATTCAAGTTTCTAAAGACGGTTGACATCCAGTGGAAGCCA
The DNA here is from genome assembly GCF_023373465.1 of Oncorhynchus keta. NCBI lineage: Eukaryota > Metazoa > Chordata > Actinopteri > Salmoniformes > Salmonidae > Oncorhynchus > Oncorhynchus keta. The sequence continues at coordinate 83,497,015 of NC_068421.1, read as the reverse complement.
AAGGAAGTGCAACCTCATCCATATCTCACAGTGTGTCCGTTAGGCCAAGCTTTGAAAAACTACAAACCTCAGATGTCACACCTGGTTGGATTTTTCTCAGGTTTTTGCCTGCCATATGAGTTCTGTTATACTCACAGACATCATTCAAACAGTTTTAGAAACTTCGGAGTGTTTTCTATCCAATACTAATAATATGCATATATTAGCATCTGGGACAGAGTAGGAGGCAGTTCACTCTGGGCACCCTATTCATCCAAAAGTGAAAATGCTGCACCCTATCCCAAAATGGTGAAACGTTTTTTGGAAATCAACAAAGTATGAGAATACTTTGGCATTGTTTTTGGTTTGTCTGTTTGTCAATTCGGGTGTGCAGGTTGAATACGTGGTCTGTCTTACAGTAATTTGGTAAGTACATTGTTACGCTGCACAGCTATTTTCATGTCTAAAACCAGACTCGATCTGGTTCAAATCCGGGCTCTGGCTGGGCCACTCAAGGACAGTCAGAGACTTGTCCCAAAGCCACTCCTGCATTGTCTTCGCTGTGTGCTTAGGGTCGTTGTCCTGTTGGAAGGTGAACCTTCACCCCAGTCTGAAGTCCAGAGCGCTCTGGTACAGGTTTTCATCAAGGATCTCTGTACTTTGCTCCATTCATCTTTCCCTCGATCCTGACTTCTCCCAGTCCCTGCCACTGAAAAACATCCCCACAGCATGATGCTGCCACCATCATGCTTCACCGTAAGGATGGTTTTGGCCAGGTGATGAGAAGTGCCTGGTTTCCTTCAGATGTGACACTTGGCATTCAGGCCAAAGAGTTCAATCTTGGTTTCATCAGACCAGAGAATCTTGTTTCTCATGTTATGAGAGTCCTTTATGTGTCTTTTGGCAAACTCCAAGTGGTCTGTCTTTGTGCCTTTTTTACATTTAAGTCACTTAGCAGACGCTCTTATCCAGAGCGACTTACTGAGGAGTGGCTTCTGTCTGGCCACTCTACCATAAAGGCGTGATTGGTGGAGTGCTGCAGAGCTGGTTGCCCATTTGCAAGATTCTCCCATCTCCACAGAGGAACTCTGGAGCTCTGTCAGATTGACCATTGGTTCTTGGTCACCTCCCTGACCATGTTCCTTCTCCCCCGATTGTTCAGATTGGCCAGGCGGCCAGCTCTAGGAAGAATCTTAGTAGTTCCAAACTTCTTGTGTTCTTATGGACATTCAATGCTGCAGACATTTTTTTGGTACCCTTCCCCAGATCTGTGCCTCAATTAAATCCGGTCTCAGAGCTCTACGGACAATTCCTTCAACCTTATGGCTTGTTTTTTGCTCTGACATGCTCTGTCAACTGTGGGACCTTATGTAGACAGGTGTGTGCCTTTCCAAATCATGTCCAATGAATTGAATTTACCACAGGTGGATTCCAATCAAGTTGTCTTGATCTCACGGATGATCAATGGAAACAGTATGCACCTGAGCTCAATTTCGAGTCTCATAGCAAAGGGTCTGAATACTTATTTAAATGTATTTTTTTATACACTGCTCAAAAAAATAAAGGGAACACTAAAATAACACATCCTAGATCTGAATGAATTAAATATTCTTATTAAATACTTTTTTCTTTACATAGTTGAATGTGCTGACAACAAAATCACACAGAAATCAAATTTATTTTTGAGTCACACTCAAAATTAAAGTGGAAAACCACACTACAGGCTGATCCAACTTTGATGTAATGTCCTTAAAACAAGTCAAAATAAGGCTCAGTAGTGTGTGTGGCCTCCACGTGCCTGTATGACCTCCCTACCACACCTGGGCATGCTCCTGATGAGGTGGCGGATGGTCTCCTGAGGGATCTCCTCCCAGACCTGGACTAAAGCATCCGCCAACTCCTGGACAGTCTGTGGTGCTGGTGTTGGTGGATGGAGCGATACATGATGTCCCAGATGTGCTCAATTGGATTCAGGTCTGGGGAACGGGCGGGCCAGTCCAAAGCATCAATGCCTTCCTCTTGCAGGAACTGCTGACACACTCCAGCCACATGAGGTCTAGCATTGTCTTGCATTAGGAGGAACCCAGGGCCAACCGCACCAGCATATGGTCTCACAAGGGGTCTGAGGATCTCATCTCTGTACCTAATGGCAGTCAAAGAAATGCCACCCCACACCATGACTGACCCACCGCCAAATGGGTCATGCTGGAGGATGTTGCAGGCAGCAGAACGTTCTCCACGGCGTCTCCAGACTCTGTCACGTCTGTCACGTGCTCAATGTGAACCTACTTTCATCTGTGAAGAGCACAGGGCGCCAGTGGCGAAACGTCCTGCACGCTGTTGGGCTGTAAGCACATGTTAGTGCAATTACTAAATTCCACTAAATTCCTCCTGACTACATTATATACAATTGGGAATGGGAGCAAAAGAGAAAATTCATATGTACAGTACATTATAGCATTTGGACTAGTCAGTTCTGATTGGAATGTATACATAATTAGTCATTTCAACCATAATTTCCTCTAACAGCACAACCCCCACCTGTGGACGTCGGGCCCTCATACCACCCTCATGGAGTCTGTTTCTGACCGTTTGAGCAGACACATGCACATTTGTGGCCTGCTGGAGGTCATTTTGCAGGGCTCTGGCAGTGCTCCTCCTGCTCCTCCTTGCACAAAGGCAGAGGTAGCGGTCCTGCTGCTGGATTGTTGCCCTCCTACGGCCTCCTCCACATCTCCTGATGTACTGGCCTGTCTCCTGGTAGCGCCTCCATGCTGTGGACACTACGCTGACAGACACAGCAAACCTTCTTGCCACAGCTCGCATTGATGTGTCATCCTGGATGAGCTGCACTACCTGAGCCACTTGTGTGGGTTGTAGACTCCGTCTCATGCTACCACTAGAGTGAAAGCCCCGCCAGCATTCAAAAGTGACCAAAACATCAGCCAGGAAGAATAGGAACTGAGAAGTGGTCTGTGGTCCCCACCTGCAGAACCACTCCTTTATTGGGGGTGTCTTGCTAATTGCCTATAATTTCCACCTGTTGACTATTCCATTTGCACAACAGCATGTGAAATTTATTGTCAATCAGTGTTGCTTCCTAAGTGGGCCGTTTGATTTCACAGAAGTGTGATTGACTTACGTTGTGTTGTTTAAGTGTTCCCTTTATTTTTTTTGAGCAGTGTATATATAACTAATAATATAAGCAAAAATGTGTAAAAACCTGTTTTTGCTTCGTCATTATGTGGTATTGTGTGTAGATTGGAGGGAAACATTAAAAACAAAATCCATTTTAGAACGAGGCTATAATGTAACAAAATGTGGAGAAAGTTAAGGGGTCTGAATACTTTCCGAATGCACTGTAATTGGAGAATCCAGTGGTTCTGATAGTCTTTAATAGTTGATTCTAAGATTTGTATTTGATCATGTATATGTTTTTGTTCTTTGTTCTTTGTTATAGAGCCACAAGGATTGGAGCAGTGGTTTATCTATACAGCTCTGTTTTGGATAGTTAACTCTTCGTGTTGTTGTTCGTTTAGTGTGTTTCAATTTTCCCAGAAGTTGTTAGATTCTATAGATTCTTCGATCACATTGAGCTGATTTTTGATGTGCTGTTCTTATTGTATTTCTAGATTGTTTTAGTGTTTCACCATAGTGAAGGCTCAGGTTGTCTGGGTCTCTATGTTTTTGTTTGGATAGGTTCCTCAATTTCTTTCTTAGGTTTTTGCATTCTTCATCAAACGAGTTGTCATTGTTGTTCATTTTCTTAGGTTTTCTGCTTGAACATTTTAGATTTAATAGGGAAGCTGAGAGGTCAAATATACGATTTAGATTTTCTACTGCAAAGTTTACACCTTCACTATTACAGTGGAACATTTTGTCCAGGAATTTATCTAGAGGTGCACTAGTTGTAACCCGTTTTTGTTGGTTGTTTTGTCATAGTTGTGTCTAGGGTTGCATGTTTGGGAGGGAATGCTGTCACCTCCAGGTAGGTGTTTGTCCCCCTGTGTGCTAAGAGTCTCAGGATCATGTCATGTTCTGGCATTTAGGTCGCCACAGACTAGTTCATGTCCCTGGGCCTGGAAATGTTTGATCTCTCCCTCGAGGATGGAGAAGCTGTCAATGTTAAAGTATGGGGATTCTATTGGGGGATATAGAGCACACATGAGGATATTTTTCTCTGTTGAGATCATCTCCTTATTGATTTCTAGCCAGATGTAAAATGTTCCTGATTTAAAAGTGTGTTAGATCTGCTCTATACCAAATTAGCATACCCCCTGAGTCTCATCCCTGTTTCACACCTGGTAGTTTGGTGGTTAAGACTACCAGCTCTGTGTAACCTAGAATGAAACCAGTGGATCCGTCTCCTCTATACCATGTTCCTTGTAGGTTGACAATGTCTGTATTTCTGATTTCTTTGGTGAAGTCTGGGTTCCTGCTCTTTAGGCCAAGGACAGATGACCTCAGACCTTGTATATTCCAGGATGAGATAGTAGAAGCTTTGTGTTCTGTAGTGTCTAGTGGTGTTTTTGTGTGGTTTAGGCCCGGACCATCACAGTAGGTGTGAGCAGAGCATGTTGAGCATCTGATACAGTGGGGCAAAAAAGTATTTAGTCAGCCACCAATTGTGCAAGTTCTCCCACTTAAAAAGATGAGAGAGGCCTGTAATTTTCATCATAGGTACACTTCAACTATGACAGACCAAATAAGAAGACAAATCCAGAAAATCACATTGTAGGATTGTTTATGAATTTATTTGCAAATTATGGTGGAAAATAAGTATTTGGTCACCTACAAACAAGCAAGATTTCTGGCTCTCACAGACCTGTAACTTCTTCTTTAAGAGGCTCCTCTGTCCTCAACTCATTAGCTGTATTAATGGCACCTGTTTGAACTTGTTATCAGTATAAAAGACACCTGTCCACAACCTCAAACAGTCACACTCCAAACTCCACTATGGCCAAGACCAAAGAGCTGTCAAAGGACACCAGAAACAAAATTGTAGACCTGCACCAGGCTGGGAAGACTGAATCTGCAATAGGTAAGCAGCTTGGTTTGAAGAAATCAACTGTGGGAGCAATTATTAGGAAATGGAAGACATACAAGACCACTGATAATCTCCCTCGATCTTGCCCCACTGTACATTTCACTTAGGTTGCAGGATGGGGCTTGGTCAGGTGTAATAGTGGGGGTTGGGCCTGTTGTTCTTATCACAGCCTGGGCATATGTCCTGCTGTCATGTTGAGGTCCTTGCTGCAGCGTCGGGGGGCAGAAGGGGCATAAGGGGGGCCTATATCGGGTCTCTCTCTTGTAAACTGTCATACACAGACACAAAGACACACACACATAGTTTTTGTCTCTGTTAACATTAAACGTATTATAACATTACACATTACATTTTTTTTCAATTGCTTTGGTGCTATTTTCTAAGTCAGTATGTGGTGACTTTTCAAAACTCCTAGTATAAAACTCGAAACTGGTAAGAACGCAGCAAGACTCATATTCAAAACTTTTATTGTGCATTCATTTTGACATTTTTCACCACACAATCATTAATCCAAAATATAGGTTTACTGTGAAATACAATACACAGCAAGTTAATCCAAGGCAAAACATTCTAAAATACTTTTGAAAATTGCCTTTTGAATGTACTATGTTACAGTACTGTACATTAGAATACATTACACTGTTTTCACATTAGGAAATACACTTGTACTACCCATTAAAATGTACTGAATCACATTTCCATCATTTCTATCCTATATGTTTATCGAAGGTGAGATTATTGAAGATATCTTTTACAATCATTGATGCAAAAAATGTATTGATTGTTTAGATGTACTTTGAAATGATGAAATAAATGAAGAAAAAAAACAATGTTTAGCAGGCTCTATCAAACCTGTCTTGAGCATTCGACAACGGAGTAAATGTCCTCATTGTTCATGCATCTAGGGAAAAACTTTTTGGTATGGTGAATTCAATTCTGACAGATGGAAATCAAGACATGCCCCATCCATTGTAACGTAGATGCAGGGAGTCAGGAAACAAGGGCAGTGTGAGTTTAATGATAACGAACATGGAACGAATACAAAAACAGAAAAGTGTCCAACAAGGAAACATAAACAATACTACCTGATGACTGACAGAACAGAGTGCTAGATAAATGGTAAGTAATCAAGGCAGTAATGAAGTCCAGGTGTGACTGATAATGGGGAGCAGGTGTGCGTAATAATGGGTTGCCAGGACCGGTGGTTCGTAAACCAGCGCCGTCGAGCACTGGAGCAGGGGAGCGGGAGTAGATGTGACATCAATGGTCTGAAGGAAGATGGTAGTCTCATCGGGATGGCAATCATCTTCCACCTGTATTGTAATAGTATCATGTATTTTACAGTATTGTATTGTAATATTCATATGTGTCAACGTAGTGAAATGTAATTGGTTGCATTCTACGGTTATATCATACTGCGCTATGATTGGTTAAGACCACCCAGGTTGTGAGGTAATTGCAGTTGGTCATGGCTGGAGACACATGAACATGTCAGTTATAAGCAGCTAATAAACAGCTATGTTTTATAAAGATCCAACCGCATTGTATTGTTTTGTACAAAGCGTGGAAAACAAGACATGGTGTCGGAGTAAAATTACTCAAATATGGCTGTTCCTTCACCTGGGATGGACTGGGAGTCTACAAACCTACCCCATGCATGGCGTAAGTTCAAACAGCACGCGGGTCCTCTGAAGGACAGAGGTGAGGAGGACAAGTGCAGCAACTTGTTCCTGTGGATCGGTGAAAAGGGGAGTGACACATGGACACCTACCGAGGCTGAATCAAAGCTACTGATAACATACTACGATCGCTTTCAAGCATGTGTTGTGCCAAAGACAAATACGTTTTTTTCCTAGGTACAAATTTCATGAGAATGTACAGGGAGCTAGCGAATCGTTACAGTCTGTGACTGAGCTGCGTCTGCTTGTGAAAGACTGTGATTATGCAAAAAGGATGAGATGGTCAGGGACCGTGTTGTATTTGGAATACACTCACCGCGAGGGAGAGAGAAACGTTTGAATGTTGGGTCTGAGCTAACGCTGGACAAAGCTATCGACATAGCCACATCTCATGAGCTAGTACAGGTTCAGATGAAAACCATTTCGGGCGGCAGCACGAGCGCATCACTTAAACCAGTGGACCAAGTCAGGCAGACATCATAGCACACCCCTGGTACCCAAAGAGCACGCTTCAGAACGGAGAGAGACAGAATTCCAAAACAGAGCGACACAGACTCAAAACATGTGGATATTGTGTATACAAAGTGCATGGCGAACAGGAAAATTGCCCAGCTAAAGGCAAACAGTGTACTAAATGTGGAGAATTTAATAATTTTGCAAAAGTGTGCAGAGCTTACAGTCGTGGCCAAAAGTTTTGAGAATGACACAAATATACATTTTCACAAAGTCTGCTGCCTCAGTGTCTTTAGATATTTTTGTCAGATGTTACTATGGAATACTGAAGTATAATTACAAACATTTCATAAGTGTCAAAGGCACTTAACAATTACATTAAGTTGATGCAAAGAGTCAATATTTGCAGTGTTGACCCTTCTTTTTCAAGACCTCTGCAATCCGCCCTGGCATGCTGTCAATTAACTTCTGGGACATCCTGACTGATGGCAGCCCATTCCTGCATAGTCAAAGCTTGAAGTTTGTCAGAATTTGTGGGTTTTTGTTTGTCCACCCGCCTCTTGAGGATTGACCACAAGTTCTCAATGGGATTAAGGTCTGGGGAGTTTCCTGGCCATGGACCCAAATTATCGATGTTTTGTTCCCCGAGCCACTTAGTCATCACTTTTGCCTTATGGCAAGGTGCTCCATCATGCTGGAAAAGTCATTGTTCGTCACCAAACTGTTCCTGGATGGTTGGGAGAAGCTGCTCTTGGAGGATGTGTTGGTACTATTCTTTATTCATGGCTGTGTTCTTACGCAAAATTGTGAGTGAGCCCACTCCCTTGGCTGAGAAGCAACCCCGCACATGAATGGTCTCAGGATGCTTTACTGTTGGCATGACACAGGACTGATGGTAGCGCTCACCTTGTCTTCTCCGGACAAGCTTTTTCCAGATGCCCCAAACAATCAGAAAGGGGATTCATCAGAGAAAATGACTTTACCCCAGTCCTCAGCAGTCCAATCCCTGTACCTCTTGCAGAATATCAGTCTGTCCTTGATGTTTTTCCTGGAGAGAAGTGGCTTCTTTGCTGCCCTTCTTGACACCAGGCCATCCTCCAAAGGTCTTCGCCTCACTGTGCATGCAGATGCACTCACACCTGCCTGCTGCCATTCCTGAGCAAGCTCTCTACTGGTGGTGCCCCGATCCCGCAGCTGAATCAACTTTAGGAGACGGTCCTGGCGCTTGCTGGACTTTCTTGGGCGCCCTGAAGCCTTCTTCACAACAATTGAACCGCTCTCCTTGAAGTTCTTGATTATCCGATAAATGGTTGATTTAGGTGCAATCTTACTGGCAGCAATATCCTTGCCTGTGAAGCACTTTTTGTGCAAAGCAATGATGACGGCACGTGTTTCCTTGCAGGTAAGCATGGTAGACAGAGGAAGAACAATGATTCCAATCACCACCCTCCTTTTGAAGCTTCCAGTCTGTTATTCGAACTCAATCAGCATGACAGAGTGATCTCCAGCCTTGTCCTCATCAACGCTCACACCTGTGCTAACGAGAGAATCACTGACATGATGTCAGCTGGTCTTTTTGTGGCAGGGCTGAAATGTAGTGAATATGTTTTTGGGGGATTCAGTTAATTTGCATGGCAAAGAGAGACTTTGCAATTAATTGCAATTCATCTGTTCACTCTTCATAACATTCTGGAGTATATGCATTGCCATCATACAAACTGAGGCAGCAGACTTTGTGAAAATTAATATTTGTGTCATTCTCAAAACATTTGGCCACGACTGTACTGTGGGAAAACAGTACACACAGTGAATGCAGATCAAATCAAAGAGTCAAATGCTGATGAACTGTTTATTGATTCAGTAACACAGAAAAGTCAGATATCAGAGACATAGCAAACCTTTGCTGACATTGAGATAGGAACACAAGGCATAGAGCTAAAGTTAGACACTAGACACTGGTGCACAAGTAAATGTTATTCCTCTGAATGAGTACTGCAGCTTGACATCTGAGTGTGAACTACAGCCCACCATGCGCAGACTGACTGGTTATGGTGGTGAACAGCTCCCAGTAAAAGGCACATTCATTTTCAAATGCAACTACAAGGAAAGTGACATGATGTTGTACTTTTACGTTGTTGACACTAGAGCACCTGCATTGCTTGGTCTTAAAGCATGTTTAGACATGGACCTCATCAAGCTAGTTTTATCAGTGACAGCACCAGTAGAGACAGAACATGTACTGGAGGAGTTTGCTGATGTTTTTACAGGAATAGGACTATTCCCAGGAGAATGTATCATTCACTTTGACCCAGCCGCAACCCCTGTGGTCTACCCACGGAGAAAAATTCCCCTTGCTCTGTCTGAAGAAATAGTTGGAGAGCATGGAGCAATCCAACATCTACCGATGCTAGATGACATCACACACAAGCTAGAGGTAGCATGCTACTTCAGTGTCATGGGCGCCAGATCAGGCTACTGGACTATCAAGCTCACAGAAGAGTCATCTAAGCTCACAACTCTCAACACACCGTTTGGACTCTACAAGTGGATGCATCGAAGTATGGGCTAGGTGCAGTGCTACTGCCAGAAGGAAAGCCCATCGCCTACGCTTCCAAATCTCTCAAGACTGTAAAATTATTTACGATCAAATCAAAAAGGAGCTGTACGCCATTCTGTTTGGATGTAAGCGCTTCCATCAGTACGTATATATACAACAAGTCATTGTGGAATCTGACCACAAGCCCCTCAAGTCAATCATGAGGAAATCGCTAGCCGCAGCCCCACCAAGGCTACAGAGACTCATCCTTCAACTAAAAAATACGACTTCACAATCATTCACCGCCCAGGCAAAGACATACCTGTCGCAGACACACTCTCCAGGAAGTGTCTTACCAACAAGGACAGCAGCCTCATTGAAGGCATGGACATGCAGGTGTAAAGCAACTTACCAGTTAGTAACACAAAACGGAAGGAGATCCAAACAGAAACGGACACACAACTCACACAGCTGAGGAAAATCATACATGATGGATGGCCTGAGGAGAGGAGAAAATGCCCCTCAGAGCATCTCAGAGTGTTCTGGAACCATCGTGATGAACTATCACAGATCAACGGAATCATTTTCAAAGGAGAGAAAATCACCATTCCTAGGCTTTTTTGACCATGCTGGACACAGAGGCATGGAAAAGTGCAAACAGAGAGCACAGGACATTTTGTTTTGGATGAGAATGTGCAAACAAATAGAGCATGTTGATAGTAAATGCCCCGCCTGTCTTGAACGACTCCCCTCAAACACCAAAGAGCCAATGTTACCTCACCGTATCCCAGACCTACCCTGGCAGCTTGTGGCAACCGATCTGTTCACCTGGAACAACGAGGACTACATCATAACAGTGGACTATGACAGCAGAAACTTTGCATTCGACAAGCTTCACAGCACCACATCTGCAGCTGTGATCCACAAGCTGAAAGCAGCCTTAGCCAGGCTTTTGTAGAGACTTTAATATTTGACTGAAAGCAGCCTTTGCCAGGCTTTTGTAGAGACTTTAATATTTGACTGAAAGCAGCCTTTGCCAGGCTTTTGTAGAGACTTTAATATTTGACAATGGCCCCTGTTGCAAATCAAAGGAGTTTGAATCCTTCACAAAAGCATGGGAGTTCACACACATCACCACGAGCCCACATTAACCCCAATCTATGCAGATTGCTAAATTACTCATGGACAAATCCAAATCAGACAAGAGAGACCCCTACCTCAGTCTCCTTGAGTACCGAAACACACCAGTTGACAACTTCAAATCACCAGCCTAGCTGTTGATGTGCCGTAGACTGCAACCTGAGGTCGTCAGCTACAAGGAAATACATGCAAAACGTGGACAGAGACAAAAACACCAAAAGCAAAACGTGGACAGGTCAACAAGACCACTGCCACCACTGAATGACAGAGAGTCCTTTAGAAACCACTGGAAGCCAGCAGTCGTCATCCAGGTCAGCTGAGTATCACGTCCACACCGCAGAAGGAGTGGTGTACCGCTGCAATCATCGTCACCTACTGAACACAACAGAACAACACACTGACGAGATGAACTGTTTCTCTGAATGAGAACGTGATGGACTAAACACAACACAACACACACCATACTTACCTGCAACACCACAAGACTGACACAGAAGCAGGCTCAGATTTCATACCACTCAAGGTCAGTAAGAGAGATAACGCCTAGAGCTGTCCTAGATCTGTGAAATGTCAAAGGGTGTAGGTGGATCGCTGCCCTAAAAGAGTTCCAGACTGTAAACTTGTTATTGAAAAGTTAACTTGAAATGCTTTGGTATTGTATTTGTTTAACATGTTGAGATGTGTCAATGCTACAGTGGAAAGTTGAGTTGCTGAGAAATCTGGGTTCAAAAATAAACAGTATGTTGAAACATTGTTTCAGAGTCTGTTATGTTGTTACAGTTGGTGCAGTATACAGTGGTGCAAAAAAGTATTTAGTCAGCCACCAATTGTGCAAGTTCTCCCACTTAAAAAGATGAGAGAGGCCTGTAATTTTCATCATAGGTACACTTCAACTATGACAGACAAAATGGTTTGTTTCTGGTGTCCTTTGTTTCTGGTGTCCTTTCCGTGTAGTGTATTCAAGATTATTTAAAAAGGCTTCTAAAATTTATAATTTCTACTTTAAAATGTAAAACTTGATTTGCCCTAAAGAAACATTTATCAAACCCTAAAACAAATGTCCATTAATTGTAATCCACATAATAATCCACATTTCCTGTTGCTGCAGGATTATTTTACTGCTATAGCAAACTGGCTCAAATTAAGATCCTACATCTGTAGTCATGTTGTCAATTGTGTTGTATTTCGTCAATGCTTAGAGTTTTGAAACAACTGCCTTTTTGATGATCTGTTTTCAGTTTGGTACTAAGAGTTGAAACGGTAGTGCTATTGGTACCTTGATTATAAACCTTGATTATAAAGCTCTTTTTGAAATAGTCTAAATTGCACCTTTATTTAGATGGACATGATATATCGTTGAAGTCAGAAGTTTACATACACCTTAGCCAAATACATTTAAAGTCAGTTTTTCACACTTCCTGACATTTAATCCAAGTAAAAATTCACTGTCTTAGGTCAGTTAGGATCACCATTTTATTTTAATAATGTGAAATGTCATAATAATAGTATAGAGAATCATTTATTTCAGCTTTTATTTCTTTCATCACATTCCCAGTGGGTCAGAAGTTCACATACAGTCAATTAGTATTTGGTAGCATTGCCTTTAAATTGTTTATCTTGGGTCAAACGTTTTGGGTAGCCATCCACAAGCTTCCCACAATACGTTGGGTGAATTTTGTCCCATTCCTCCTGACAGAGCTGGTGTAACTGAGTCAGGTTTGTAGGCCTCCTTCCTCGCACACACCTTTTTAGTTCTCCCCACAAATTTTCTATAGGATTTAGGTCAGGGCTCTGTGATGGCCAATCCAATACCTTGTCTTTGTTGTTCTTAAGCCATTTTGCCACAACTTTGGAAGTATGCTTGGGGTCATTGTTCATTTGGAAGACCCATTTGTGACCAAGCTTTAACTTCCTGACTGATGTCTTGAGATGCTGCTTCAATATATCCACATAATTTTCCTGCCTCATGATGTCATCTATTTTGTGAAGTGCACCAGTCCCTCCTGCAGCAAAGCACCCCCACAACATGATGCTGCCACCTCCGTGCTTCACGGTCGGGATGGTGTTCTTCGGCTTGCAAGCCTCCCCCATTTTCCTTCAAACATAACTAAGGTCATTATGGCCAAACAGTTATATTTTTGTTTCATCAGACCAGAGGACATTTCTCCAAAAACTACGATCTTTGTCCACATGTGAAGTTGCAAACCGTAATCTTGCTTTTTTATGGCGGTTTTGGATCAGTGGCTTCTTCCTTGCTGAGTGGCCTTTCAGGTTATGTCGATATAGGACTAGTTTTACTGTGGATGTAGATACTTTTGTACATGTTTCCTCCAGCATCTTCACAAGGTCCTTTGCTGTTGTTGTGGACCAAAGTACGTTCATCTCTAGGAGACAGAACGGGTCTCCTTCCTGAGTGGTATGACGGCTGCGTGGCCCCATGGTGTTTATACTTGCATCCTTTTGTTTGTACAGATGAACGTGATACCTTCAGACATTTGTAAATTGCTCCCAGGGATGAACCAGACAGGTCTACAATGTTTTTTCTGAGGTCTTGGCTGATTTCTTTTGATTTTCCCAAGATGTCAAGCAAAGAGGCACTGAGTTTGAAGGTAGGCCTTGAAATACATCCACAGGTACACCTCCAATTGACTCAAATTATGTCAATTATCCTATCAGAAGCTTCTAAAGCCATGACATAATTTTCTGGAATTTTCCAAGCTGTTTAAAGGCACAGCCAACTTAGTGTATGTTAACTTCTGACCCACTGGAATTGTGATACAGTGAATTATAGGTGAAATAATCTGTCTGTAAACAATTGTTGGAAAAAGTACTTGTGTCATGCACAAAGTAGATGTCCTAAATGACTTGCCAAAACTATAGTTTGTTGACAAATAATTTGTGGAGTGGTTGAAAAACCAGTTTTAACGACTCCAACCTAAGTGTATGTAAACTTCCGACTTCAACTTTATACTATATAAGAGTCAATTAGTTAGTCAGTAAAATGTTAAAGTGATACTGATTACAGTTCGAGTGTTCATTACACCTCTTCACACCTCAGTGACAGTGTCAGCAGCCCTGCTCATTTCACCTACCAGCCTTGATACAGTATATACTGTTTTATGTACAAATAACCCTTGTGTACCAAGGGCCTGTTTACTGTAACATGTCTCTTAAGTTTACAGTTGTTTGTATTCTAGCAACATTTTATTTATGCCCTCAGATTACGTGTGTGTGTGTGTGTGTGTGTGTGTGTGTGTGTGTGTGTGTGTGTGTGTGTGTGTGTGTGTGTGTGTGTGTGTGTGTGTGTGTGTGTGTGTGTGTGTGTGTGTGTGTGTGTGTGTGTGTTTGTGTGTTTGCGTTCAGACTTGATGCAAACTCATGAGGAATGTTGTCTCTCAGAGGATAGAACAAACAAAGGCTTTGACTTTGTTTTTCAAATCCGGTGCAGACTGAGGGTTTTCTCCAGTGTGACCCCAGTGTGATATACACCCGCACGCACACACACATTCACGCACAAACACACACTTTCTCTCTTTCTCTCCCACATACACGCTCGCTCACACACATATATGTTCAGCTAAGCCCTCAGCGGGGCTCAATTTCCTCCTTGTTATGGATCCTATCTAACTAAGTGTTGATTGATTTGGGTTTAGGGTCCTAATATGGCCCACTAGGGGACAGGCCTTTGACACAGCCTAGTCTCTATGGTCATAGCACTGTTTGAAACTGGAGCCCTATTCTACCTACCACCATGCAGGTTAAATACTAAGGCTAAATACTTCAGAGCCTAACCACCATGCAGATACATAAACACTTCTGCTAAATAGGCCTCTTCTTTAGCCAGGTCAGGGGATTTAAAGGTAGGAAACCTCCCTGAAACCTGCAACCCTACTACGTAGATCCACTTAAACACATCTCTCTCTCTCTTTCTCTCTTTCTCTCTTTGTCTCTCTCATTCTCTCTTTCTCTCTCTCTCTCTCTCTTTGTTTCTCACTTTTGACTGGTACAGTATATACATACAGTAGAGCTGAAAAGATTGGAGAAGTGGTTTATCCATGCATCTCTATTCTGGATAGATAACTCTTTGTGTTGTTGTTTGTTTAGAGTTTTCAAATTTTCCCAGAAGTGGTTAGATTCAATTGTTGTTGTTCAATTAGCTGATTTCTGACGTGCTGTTCCTTCTTTTTCCGTGGTTTATTTCTGTATTGTTTTAGTGATTCAATATAGTGAAGGCGTAGGCTCAGGTTTTCTGGGTCTCTATGGTGTCACTGCAGACACCACCGGTTTGGCCGGTGTCGGCCGTCATTGTAAATTTGATTTTGTTCTTAACTGACTTGCCTAGTTAAAGAAAGGTTAAATTATTTTTTTATTTTTTTTAAATACTTTTTTATATAGCTTTTTCACCTCCTCCTTCAGTGCCATGTGTGCCTCTTTAAGTTCTCACCTACTCCTTCACTGCTGTTAGTTGTGATGTGTTCCTCTTCCTCCTCCTTCACTGCTGTTAGCTGTGATGTGTTCCTCTCCCTCCTCCTTCACTGCTGTTAGCTGTGATGTGTTCCTCTCCCTCCTCCTTCACTGCTGTTAGCTGTGATGTGTTCCTCTCCCTCCTCCTTCACTGCTGTTAGCTGTGATGTGTTCCTCTCCCTCCTCCTTCACTGCTGTTAGCTGTGATGTGTTCCTCTCCCTCCTCCTTCACTGCTGTTAGCTGTGATGTGTTCCTCTCCCTCCTCCTTCACTGCTGTTAGCTGTGATGTGTTCCTCTCCCTCCTCCTTCACTGCTGTTAGCTGTGATGTGTTCCTCTCCCTCCTCCTTCACTGCTGTTAGCTGTGATGTGTTCCTCTCCCACCTCCTTCACTGCTGTAAGCTGTGATGTGTTTCTCTCCCTCCTCCTTCACTGCTGTTAGCTGTTCCATGTGTTCCTCTCCCTCCTCCTTCACTGCTGTTAGCTGTGATGTGTTTCTCTCTCCTCCTTCACTGCTGTTAGCTGTTCCATGTGTTCCTCTCCCTCCTCCTTCACTGCTGTTAGTTGTGATGTGTTTCTCCCTCCTCCTTCACTGCTGTTAGCTGTGACGTGTTTCTCCCTCCTCCTTCACTGCTGTTAGCTGTGATGTGTTCCTCTCCCTCCTCCTTCACTGCTGTTAGCTGTGATGTGTTCCTCTCCCTCATCCTTCACTGCTGTTAGCTGTGATGTGTTCCTCTCCCTCCTCCTTCACTGCTGTTAGCTGTGATGTGTTCCTCTCCCTCCTCCTTCACTGCTGTTAGCTGTGATGTGTTCCTCTCCCTCCTCCTTCACTGCTGTTAGCTGTGATGTGTTCCTCTCCCTCCTCCTTCACTGCTGTTAGCTGTGATGTGTTCCTCTCCCTCCTCCTTCACTGCTGTTAGCTGTGATGTGTTCCTCTCCCTCATCCTTCACTGCTGTTAGCTGTGATGTGTGCCTCTTCCTCCTCCTTCACTGCTGTTAGCTGTGATGTGTTCCTCACCCTCCTCCTTCACTGCTGTTAGCTGAGATGTGTTCCTCTTCCTCCTCCTTCACTGCTGTTAGCTGTGATGTGTTCCTCACCCTCCTCCTTCACTGCTGTTAGCTGTGATGTGTTCCTCACCCTCCTCCTTCACTGCTGTTAGCTGTGATGTGTTCCTCTCCCTCCTCCTTCACTGCTGTTAGCTGTGATGTGTTCCTCTCCCTCATCCTTCACTGCTGTTAGCTGTGATGTGTTCCTCTCCCTCCTCCTTCACTGCTGTTAGCTGTGATGTGTTCCTCTCCCTCCTCCTTCACTGCTGTTAGCTGTGATGTGTTCCTCTCCCTCCTCCTTCACTGCTGTTAGCTGTGATGTGTTCCTCACCCTCCTCCTTCACTGCTGTTAGCTGTGATGTGTTCCTCACCCTCCTCCTTCACTGCTGTTAGCTGAGATGTGTTCCTCTTCCTCATCCTTCACTGCTGTTAGCTGTGATGTGTTCCTCTCCCTCCTCCTTCACTGCTGTTAGCTGTGATGTGTTCCTCTCCCTCCTCCTTCACTACTGTTAGCTGTGATGTGTTCCTCTCCCTCCTCCTTCACTGCTGTTAGCTGTGATGTGTTCCTCTTCCTCCTCCTTCACTGCTGTTAGCTGTGATGTGTTCCTCTTCCTCCTTCACTGCTGTTAGCTGTGATGTGTTCCTCTCTCTCCTCCTTCACTGCTGTTAGCTGTGATGTGTTCCTCTTCCTCCTCCTTCACTGCTGTTAGCTGTGATGTGTTCCTCTTCCTCCTTCACTGCTGTTAGCTGTGATGTGTTCCTCTCTCTCCTCCTTCACTGCTGTTAGCTGTGATGTGTTCCTCTCTCTCCTCCTTCACTGCTGTTAGCTGTGATGTGTTCCTCTCCCTCCTCCTTCACTGCTGTTAGCTGTGATGTGTTCCTCTCCCTCCTCCTTCACTGCTGTTAGCTGTGATGTGTTCCTCTCCCTCCTCCTTCACTGCTGTTAGCTGTGATGTGTTCCTCTCCCTCATCCTTCACTGCTGTTAGCTGTGATGTGTTCCTCACCCTCCTCCTTCACTGCTGTTAGCTGAGATGTGTTCCTCTTCCTCCTCCTTCACTGCTGTTAGCTGTGATGTGTTCCTCTTCCTCCTTCACTGCTGTTAGCTGTGATGTGTTCCTCTCTCTCCTCTTTAAGTTCTCTCACCTCAGTCCGTAGAGCAGCTAGCTCTCTCAGACAGCCATCCATCTCCACCTTCTGCCCTCCGGGTCTTGTTGGGGGTGTGTTGCTGTGCTGGTCTGTTTTGTGGGTTTGTTCTGTCTGGATTGTGTGGACTAGCTCTCTGATCACCACAATGTCTGTATCCAGCTCTGTGAATGTCTCCCCCTCAATGATGGAGGAGCAGTGCAGTTGTGGGACCTAGGTGTGGGGGGGTTACTATCCTCATCTGCAGGACAGTTTGAAGAGGTGTGATCAGACTCACTCGGGATGCTCTGCTCTCTCTCTTCTTTCTCTCTCTCTCTCTCTCTTCTCTCTCTCTCTGTCTCTCTCACTCTCTCTCCCTCTCTCTCTCTCCCTCTCTCTCTCTCTCTCTCTCTCTCTCTCTCTCTCTCTCTCTCTCTCTCTCTCTCTCTCTCTCTCTCTCTCTCTCTCTCTCTCTCTCTCTCTCTCTCTCTCTCTCTCTCTCTCTCTCTCTCTCTCTCTCTCTCTCTCACCACACAAACTGTCCCTCTGTCTTTATAAGTGTGCATGTTATTCTTCTCTTACCCTCCTCCACCCCTTCAATCACCCTAGAAACACACTTTCTATCGCTCCATTACTTCTCTCTCCCCCTCTCCCCCAGTAGACAGGCCTATATTGTTCAGGCAGTGTGAGGGGCAGCCTGGTCAGGACCTCAGGGACCCCAGGTCCAGACAGATCATCTGAGAGGGGAGGGAGGGGCCATGGCTAGGGCACTTCCTGTTTCCTGTTCCCAGCTACGCTTGCAGGAGTCTGTCTGAAGTTTGGTCTCCACTGGCAGGTCTGGCTGATAAAGTTTGTGGTTTGTGTAAATCATGTCCGTTCCCAATAGGTATGCAGTGGCTTAGACTTTTCCCCCTCCACACACACACACACACACACACACACACACACACACACACACACACACACACACACACACACACACACACACACACACACACACACACACACACACCACAACCCTCAACCCCTCATACAACGACCCCCTCTGAACCTTCAGCGAGGAAGACCTTACTGCTAGAGAAGCAACACACTCTCACATACACACTCACACATACACACTCACAGGCACTCGACTTGAGGGTTGTGGTGTGTGTGTGACAACCACACGGTTAAAGAGGCCAGTGATTGAATAGAGGGGTATTTGGGAGGTGAGTAAACCTCTGGGCAGCCACCCCTCATGAATAAGCTTGTTTCACAGACTCTACTAACTAATGTAGCCAATACCTCTGTTAACCATGAAAAAAAGGTTTTATCTGGCTTTGACCCTCTCATTCTGGCTCCTATTCCACCATAGTGCTCCATCTCTCTGAGCATCTGAGCTTCTAACGTGACTCTTACTCACATTTCACATCCCCTTCAGCCACAATATGTCCATACTTTCCCTTTGTGCTATTGTAGGGAACAGCTCCACTGGTTGTAGTAAAGAGCCAGTCTGGATGTGTCCTAGAGTGGTGTAACAGAACTATTGTAGGGAACAGCTCCACTGGTTGTAGTAAAGAGCCAGTCTGGATGTGTCCTAGAGTGGTGTAACAGAACTATTGTAGGAAACAGCTCCACTGGTTGTAGTAAAGAGCCAGTCTGGATGTGTCCTAGAGTGGTGTAACAGAACTATTGTAGGGAACAGCTCCACTGGTTGTAGTAAAGAGCCAGTCTGGATGTGTCCTAGAGTGGTGTAATATAACTATTGTATGGAACAGCTCCACTGGTTGTAGTAAAGAGCCAGTCTGGATGTGTCCTAGAGTGGTGTAACAGAACTATTGTAGGGAACAGCTCCACTGGTTGTAGTAAAGAGCCAGTCTGGATGCATCCTAGAGTGGTGTAATAGAACTATTGTAGGGAACAGCTCCACTGGTTGTAGTAAAGAGCCAGTCTGGATGTGTCCTAGAGTGGTGTAATAGAACTACTGTAGGGAACAGCTCCACTGGTTGTAGTAAAGTGCCAGTCTGGATGCATCCTAGAGTGGTGTAACAGAACTATTGTAGGGAACAGCTCCACTGGTTGTAGTAAAGAGCCAGTCTGGATGTGTCCTAGAGTGGTGTAACAACTATTGTAGGGAACAGCTCCACTAGTTGTAGTAAAGAGCCAGTCTGGATGTGTCCTAGAGTGGTGTAATATAACTATTGTAGGGAACAGCTCCACTGGTTGTAGTAAAGAGCCAGTCTGGATGTGTCCTAGAGTGGTGTAACATAACTATTGTAGGAAACAGCTCCACTGGTTGTAGTAAAGAGCCAGTCTGGATGTGTCCTAGAGTGGTGTAATAGAACTATTGTAGGGAACAGCTCCACTGGTTGTAGTAAAGAGCCAGTCTGGATGAGTCCTAGAGTGTTGTAACAGAACTATTGTAGGGAACAGCTCCACTAGTTGTAGTAAAGAGCCAGTCTGGATGTGTCCTAGAGTGGTGTAATATAACTATTGTAGGGAACAGCTCCACTGGTTGTAGTAAAGAGCCAGTCTGGATGTGTCCTAGAGTGGTGTAACATAACTATTGTAGGAAACAGCTCCACTGGTTGTAGTAAAGAGCCAGTCTGGATGTGTCCTAGAGTGGTGTAACAGAACTATTGTAGGGAACAGCTCCACTGGTTGTAGTAAAGAGCCAGTATGGATGTGTCCTAGAGTGGTGTAATAGAACTATTTTAGGGAACAGCTCCACTGGTTGTAGTAAAGAGCCAGTCTGGATGTGTCCTAGAGTGGTGTAACATAACTATTGTAGGAAACAGCTCCACTGGTTGTAGTAAAGAGCCAGTCTGGATGTGTCCTAGAGTGGTGTAACAGAACTATTGTAGGGAACAGCTCCACTGGTTGTAGTAAAGAGCCAGTCTGGATGAGTCCTAGAGTGGTGTAACAGAACTATTGTAGGAAACAGCTCCACTGGTTGTAGTAAAGAGCCAGTCTGGATGTGTCCTAGAGTGGTGTAACAGAACTATTGTAGGGAACAGCTCCACTGGTTGTAGTAAAGAGCCAGTCTGGATGCGTCCTAGAGTGGTGTAACAGAACTATTGTAGGAAACAGCTCCACTGGTTGTAGTAAAGAGCCAGTCTGGATGTGTCCTAGAGTGGTGTAACATAACTATTGTAGGAAACAGCTCCACTGGTTGTAGTAAAGAGCCAGTCTGGATGTGTCCTAGAGTGGTGTAACAGAACTATTGTAGGGAACAGCTCCACTGGTTGTAGTAAAGAGCCAGTCTGGATGTGTCCTAGAGTGGTGTAATAGAACTATTGTAGGGAACAGCTCCACTGGTTGTAGTAAAGAGCCAGTCTGGATGCGTCCTAGAGTGGTGTAATAGAACTATTGTAGGGAACAGCTCCACTGGTTGTAGTAAAGAGCCAGTCTGGATGTGTCCTAGAGTGGTGTAACAGAACTATTGTAGGGAACAGCTCCACTGGTTGTAGTAAAGAGCCAGTCTGGATGTGTCCTAGAGTGGTGTAATAGAACTATTGTAGGGAACAACTCCACTGGTTGTAGTAAAGAGCCAAGTCTGGATGCGTCCTAGAGTGTTGTAACAGAACTATTGTAGGGAACAGCTCCACTGGTTGTAGTAAAGAGCCAGTCTGGATGAGTCCTAGAGTGGTGTAACAGAACTATTGTAGGGAACAGCTCCACTGGTTGTAGTAAAGAGCCAGTCTGGATGTGTCCTAGAGTGGTGTAACATAACTATTGTAGGGAACAGCTCCACTGGTTGTAGTAAAGAGCCAGTCTGGATGTGTCCTAGAGTGGTGTAACATAACTATTGTAGGGAACAGCTCCACTGGTTGTAGTAAAGAGCCAGTCTGGATGTGTCCTAGAGTGGTGTACCATAACTATTGTAGGGAACAGCTCCACTGGTTGTAGTAAAGAGCCAGTCTGGATGTGTCCTAGAGTGGTGTAACATAACTATTGTAGGGAACAGCTCCACTGGTTGTAGTAAAGAGCCATTCTGGACGTGTCCTAGAGTGGTGTAACAGAACTATTGTAGGAAACAGCTCCACTGGTTGTAGTAAAGAGCCATTCTGGACGTGTCCTAGAGTGGTGTAACAGAACTATTGTAGGGAACAGCTCCACTGGTTGTAGTAAAGAGCCAGTCTGGGTGTGTCCTAGAGTGGTGTAACAAAACTATTGTAGGGAACAGCTCCACTGGTTGTAGTAAAGAGCCATTCTGGACGTGTCCTAGAGTGGTGTAACAGAACTATTGTAGGGAACAGCTCCACTGGTTGTAGTAAAGACCCAGTCTGGATGCGTCCTAGAGTGGTGTAACAGAACTATTGTAGGAAACAGCTCCACTGGTTGTATTAAAGCACCATTTTGGACGTGTCCTAGAGTGGTGTAACAGAACTATTGTAGGGAACAGCTCCACTGGTTGTAGTAAAGAGCCAGTCTGGATGCGTCCTAGAGTGGTGTAACAAAACTATTGTAGGGAACAGCTCCACTGGTTGTAGTAAAGAGCCAGTCTGGATGCGTCCTAGAGTGGTGTAACAGAACTATTGTAGGGAACAGCTCCACTGGTTGTCGTAAAGAGCCAGTCTGGATGCGTCCTAGAGTGGTGTAACAGAACTATTGTAGGGAACAGCTCCACTGGTTGTAGTAAAGAGCCAGTCTGGATGCGTCCTAGAGTGGTGTAACAGAACTATTGTAGGGAACAGCTCCACTGGTTGTAGTAAAGAGCCAGTCTGGATGCGTCCTAGAGTGGTGTAACAGAACTATTGTAGGGAACAGCTCCACTGGTTGTAGTAAAGAGCCAGTCTGGATGCGTCCTAGAGTGGTGTAACAGAACTATTGTAGGAAACAGCTCCACTGGTTGTAGTAAAGAGCCAGTCTGGATGTGTCCTAGAGTGGTGTAACAGAACTATTGTAGGGAACAGCTCCACTGGTTGTAGTAAAGAGCCATTCTGGACGTGTCCTAGAGTGGTGTAACAGAACTATTGTAGGAAACAGCTCCACTGGTTGTAGTAAAGAGCCATTCTGGACGTGTCCTAGAGTGGTGTAACAGAACTATTGTAGGGAACAGCTCCACTGGTTGTAGTAAAGAGCCAGTCTGGGTGTGTCCTAGAGTGGTGTAACAAAACTATTGTAGGGAACAGCTCCACTGGTTGTAGTAAAGAGCCATTCTGGACGTGTCCTAGAGTGGTGTAACAGAACTATTGTAGGGAACAGCTCCACTGGTTGTAGTAAAGACCCAGTCTGGATGCGTCCTAGAGTGGTGTAACAGAACTATTGTAGGAAACAGCTCCACTGGTTGTATTAAAGCACCATTTTGGACGTGTCCTAGAGTGGTGTAACAGAACTATTGTAGGGAACAGCTCCACTGGTTGTAGTAAAGAGCCAGTCTGGATGCGTCCTAGAGTGGTGTAACAGAACTATTGTAGGGAACAGCTCCACTGGTTGTAGTAAAGAGCCAGTCTGGATGCGTCCTAGAGTGGTGTAACAGAACTATTGTAGGGAACAGCTCCACTGGTTGTCGTAAAGAGCCAGTCTGGATGCGTCCTAGAGTGGTGTAACAGAACTATTGTAGGGAACAGCTCCACTGGTTGTAGTAAAGAGCCAGTCTGGATGCGTCCTAGAGTGGTGTAACAGAACTATTGTAGGGAACAGCTCCACTGGTTGTAGTAAAGAGCCAGTCTGGATGCGTCCTAGAGTGGTGTAACAGAACTATTGTAGGGAACAGCTCCACTGGTTGTAGTAAAGAGCCAGTCTGGATGCGTCCTAGAGTGGTGTAACAGAACTATTGTAGGGAACAGCTCCACTGGTTGTAGTAAAGAGCCAGTCTGGATGCGTCCTAGAGTGGTGTAACAGAACTATTGTAGGAAACAGCTCCACTGGTTGTAGTAAAGAGCCAGTCTGGATGCGTCCTAGAGTGGTGTAACAGAACTATTGTAGGGAACAGCTCCACTGGTTGTAGTAAAGAGCCAGTCTGGATGTGTCCTAGAGTGGTGTAACAGAACTATTGTAGGAAACAGCTCCACTGGTTGTCGTAAAGAGCCAGTCTGGACGTGTCCTAGAGTGGTGTAACAGAACTATTGTAGGGAACAGCTCCACTGGTTGTAGTAAAGAGCCATTCTGGACGTGTCCTAGAGTGGTGTAACAGAACTATTGTAGGAAACAGCTCCACTGGTTGTAGTAAAGAGCCATTCTGGACGTGTCCTAGAGTGGTGTAACAGAACTATTGTAGGGAACAGCTCCACTGGTTGTAGTAAAGAGCCAGTCTGGACGTGTCCTAGAGTGGTGTAACAGAACTATTGTAGGGAACAGCTCCACTGGTTGTAGTAAAGAGCCAGTCTAGATGCGTCCTAGAGTGGTGTAACAGAACTATTGTAGGGAACAGCTCCACTGGTTGTAGTAAAGAGCCAGTCTGGATGCGTCCTAGAGTGGTGTAACAGAACTATTGTAGGAAACAGCTCCACTGGTTGTAGTAAAGAGCCAGTCTGGATGTGTCCTAGAGTGGTGTAACAGAACTATTGTAGGAAACAGCTCCACTGGTTGTAGTAAAGAGCCAGTCTGGATGTGTCCTAGAGTGGTGTAACAGAACTATTGTAGGAAACAGCTCCACTGGTTGTAGTAAAGAGCCAGTCTGGATGTGTCCTAGAGTGGTGTAATATAACTATTGTAGGGAACAGCTCCACTGGTTGTAGTAAAGAGCCATTCTGGACGTGTCCTAGAGTGGTGTAACAGAACTATTGTAGGAAACAGCTCCACTGGTTGTAGTAAAGAGCCATTCTGGACGTGTCCTAGAGTGGTGTAACAGAACTATTGTAGGGAACAGCTCCACTGGTTGTAGTAAAGAGCCAGTCTGGGTGTGTCCTAGAGTGGTGTAACAAAACTATTGTAGGGAACAGCTCCACTGGTTGTAGTAAAGAGCCATTCTGGACGTGTCCTAGAGTGGTGTAACAGAACTATTGTAGGGAACAGCTCCACTGGTTGTAGTAAAGACCCAGTCTGGATGCGTCCTAGAGTGGTGTAACAGAACTATTGTAGGAAACAGCTCCACTGGTTGTATTAAAGCACCATTTTGGACGTGTCCTAGAGTGGTGTAACATAACTATTGTAGGGAACAGCTCCACTGGTTGTAGTAAAGAGCCAGTCTGGATGTGTCCTAGAGTGGTGTAACAGAACTATTGTAGGGAACAGCTCCACTGGTTGTAGTAAAGAGCCAGTCTGGATGCGTCCTAGAGTGGTGTAACAGAACTATTGTAGGGAACAGCTCCACTGGTTGTCGTAAAGAGCCAGTCTGGATGCGTCCTAGAGTGGTGTAACAGAACTATTGTAGGGAACAGCTCCACTGGTTGTAGTAAAGAGCCAGTCTGGATGCGTCCTAGAGTGGTGTAACAGAACTATTGTAGGGAACAGCTCCACTGGTTGTAGTAAAGAGCCAGTCTGGATGCGTCCTAGAGTGGTGTAACAGAACTATTGTAGGGAACAGCTCCACTGGTTGTAGTAAAGAGCCAGTCTGGATGCGTCCTAGAGTGGTGTAACAGAACTATTGTAGGGAACAGCTCCACTGGTTGTAGTAAAGAGCCAGTCTGGATGCGTCCTAGAGTGGTGTAACAGAACTATTGTAGGAAACAGCTCCACTGGTTGTAGTAAAGAGCCAGTCTGGATGCGTCCTAGAGTGGTGTAACAGAACTATTGTAGGGAACAGCTCCACTGGTTGTAGTAAAGAGCCAGTCTGGATGTGTCCTAGAGTGGTGTAACAGAACTATTGTAGGAAACAGCTCCACTGGTTGTCGTAAAGAGCCAGTCTGGACGTGTCCTAGAGTGGTGTAACAGAACTATTGTAGGGAACAGCTCCACTGGTTGTAGTAAAGAGCCATTCTGGACGTGTCCTAGAGTGGTGTAACAGAACTATTGTAGGAAACAGCTCCACTGGTTGTAGTAAAGAGCCATTCTGGACGTGTCCTAGAGTGGTGTAACAGAACTATTGTAGGGAACAGCTCCACTGGTTGTAGTAAAGAGCCAGTCTGGACGTGTCCTAGAGTGGTGTAACAGAACTATTGTAGGGAACAGCTCCACTGGTTGTAGTAAAGAGCCAGTCTAGATGCGTCCTAGAGTGGTGTAACAGAACTATTGTAGGGAACAGCTCCACTGGTTGTAGTAAAGAGCCAGTCTGGATGCGTCGTAGAGTGGTGTAACAGAACTATTGTAGGAAACAGCTCCACTGGTTGTAGTAAAGAGCCAGTCTGGATGTGTCCTAGAGTGGTGTAACAGAACTATTGTAGGAAACAGCTCCACTGGTTGTAGTAAAGAGCCAGTCTGGATGTGTCCTAGAGTGGTGTAACAGAACTATTGTAGGAAACAGCTCCACTGGTTGTAGTAAAGAGCCAGTCTGGATGTGTCCTAGAGTGGTGTAATATAACTATTGTAGGGAACAGCTCCACTGGTTGTAGTAAAGAGCCAGTCTGGATGCGTCCTAGAGTGGTGTAATATAACTATTGTAGGGAACAGCTCCACTGGTTGTAGTAAAGAGCCAGTCTGGATGTGTCCTACAGTGGTGTAACAGAACTATTGTAGGGAACAGCTCCACTGGTTGTAGTAAAGAGCCAGTCTGGATGCGTCCTAGAGTGGTGTAACAGAACTATTGTAGGAAACAGCTCCACTGGTTGTAGTAAAGAGCCAGTCTGGATGCGTCCTAGAGTGGTGTAACAGAACTATTGTAGGAAACAGCTCCACTGGTTGTAGTAAAGAGCCAGTCTGGATGCGTCCTAGAGTGGTGTAACAGAACTATTGTAGGAAACAGCTCCACTGGTTGTCGTAAAGAGCCAGTCTGGATGTGTCCTAGAGTCGTGTAACAGAACTGTCACAGTGGAAGGTCCTTCTAAGGTTCTAATTCAGAGCCCTGTTGACTAGCTGACATCTCTCTGTACTAAAGGTTGTGGCATGGATTTCCATGGTCATCATGTCTTTGTTGCTCTAATTTTGTTGCATTAACATAAGGGATGTTTTGGTATTCTAAAACATCTGGAAATAGTTGAATAGATCTTTTCATTAGAGGTCTGTCTGAACACAATTAAATTATTTGTCATGCAGGACAGCAGCAGGGGCAAAGGTAGTGTACTCTGACTCGAAAGGGGTACAAAACAACAGGAGGGCAAAGATGATACCCTCTACACTGTAAATGGTGAATGCAGTGAACCCACAGCTGAGTGTATATACTGACACAGGGGCCCAGGTCAGACATGATGCCTGACTCTGGGCCAGGCATCGGCTTATCTGTGGGCTCCTGCTCCCACTTGGGGCTAAATCTATTAGACTACAACACAAAGACTCTCCACCTGTTGCCTTACTTACCTGTTGCCTTACGAAAATGTATGCACGTCAATCAACACTGTGCACTGAATAAGAGTGTCTGATAAATGATTTAAAAAATAACAATATTAAAGGGATCAGATGACAGACCTGAGAGAGAGAGAGAGTGAAATAAAGAAAGATAAGGATTTAGATTTATTATATAACATCAGAGAGGTTGTGACAACTGATTCAATGCTGAGCTATAGTGCTGTGGACTCTGAGATCATCTGCCATTGTTTTATTTTTCTCTTTGTCACTCCTTTATGTTACTGCATTATAATACTTTCACATCACTGGTTTATTGGGGTTGTACCCATGAATGAAGAGGATACATTAGATGTCTGCGGTTTGGTTTATTTTCTCCAGATGTTCAGATAAACAGAGATGTGTTCAGTCATGATCCGCGTTAAATCAGATAGGATGTGTTCTGTAGACTTAAGCTAGCCTCTAGTTTGGATACGTAGGGACAGAGCAGCCAAGATTGTTTAACCAAAGTGTCCTTCAGGCCAGCCCCAGTCTCCCCTCTTATCCTCCCTCCCCCTTTCTCCCTCACTCCCCCTTTCTCCCTCCCTCCTTCTCTCCATTTACCCCCCTTGAGTTTTTGCCAAGGCCTTGAACAGAGTTTTCCATTTGAACAACACAGAAGGGCAGACACGCGTTCTGAGAGCAATAACTGTAAATATGAATGAAAGCTCTGAGAGGTTCTTTCTCTGCCCTGTTTTCAGGGTGAATGATGCCTTACTCCCATTTGCTTTAAGAGGACGGGTGGCCTGTAAATTCACTTTTATTGGGTGATCACCACTGTATCCTCTGAACTCTGTTGGAGCAGCAGCTTCAGCCCTACAATCCTCCTCCTGTGTCTGTGTCTGAGCAACGCTGCTTCTACAACCCTGCATGGACACCCTTTACTCATGGACTATTTTTAGGTTTCTGTCTTTTCTTTTAATGACCACGGTTAGTATTCTGCTCATTTAGCAAACCTTTCTTTCACCATCACAGACAAACCTTAAGGTAAAAGTTCTACTGCAGGACCCAGACACAACTGTTTCTGTCCATGAAAGACAGTTACTCTCTTAGACCCCAGAAAAGGCCTTTCTCTTTCTCCTATAGACAATTTGGTAGAAAGGGGATGATTTATACATACGAGCCGCTCCAAGGCTGATACAGTGCGACAGTGTTTTCCTTCCCTGTGATCTATGCCTTGAGTGAGTGACTGCTAATGGCTCTTGTTAAGGATGAACTCCTCTACCCAAAGAAGTCCTGCTTCATGTTTAACATGCGTCTTCTTGTTCTCTAAGTACCTGCTTCACCACCTTGTCGAGCCAAACATGTGTTCTCATGTTCCTGTATGTACACGTCTTTTGTCTGTGATCTGTGATCTACTACATATTGGGGTGTAAAGCAACCAGTTGAATAGCTGTCATTCTTGCAGTACCTTGGTTGCTCTCAGCGATTCCTTTCTTCCTCTTCTTGTTTATAATTGTTCCTACTTTTCCTGTTATTACTCCACAACAGTTTCTATGTGATGTTTTGGTTCCTAGCTAAAGGACAGGGAGAGTGGGTTGGAAGGAGAAGCAGGCGGTTGGTTTGGCCTGGCAGACCTAAGGCCCTTCATGATGAGCCCTAACAACGGTGTTTGTTTTAGAGGCTAGCGCTCTAGTCTACCACACTGTCTGGAGGGAGTCTTTTCCAGCCCGCCCTCCTTTTCTTCCACTCTCTCATATTTATCTATCTTACATCCTCCCTGCTTCTCTCTGCCAGCTCTGTTTGTTTTTGAGGGATCTGTATACATAACGGGTCAGTGG